>NW_026590062.1:23098439-23144285 GCF_907164565.1 Psammomys obesus | reverse complement strand
AAAGAAAGAAAGAAAGAAAGAAAGAAAGAAAGAAAGAAAGAAAGAAAAGAGAAAAGAAAAGAAAAAAAGAAAAGAGAGACAGACAGACCAGAGTGACTTGGATGCAAGCTTGGCTTATAGACCATGAGGAAGGAAGGTAGGAAAGAAAAAAGGACACACAAGACAGTGTCCAAGACCTTGATGATTTTCATCTTGGCCTCTTGGGTCAGCTTCTGGGTGGAGGCAATTTGGCCTGTTCTCAGAGAAACAGAGTTGAAGCCATTACCTATGTACAACCCCTTCACACCATACACTGGACCCCTAGGATAAGGTCAAGGTTAAGATTCGGTTTCCAGATGGGCTGTGATGGTGCTCGCCTTTAATCCCAGCACTCAGGAGGTAGAGGCCAGCCAGCTCTACAGAGCAAATTCCAGGACAGCCAGGGCTACACAGAAACCCTGTCTACAAAACAAAACAAAAGATTCTATTTTCATACTGTCTTCTTTTGGCCTGGATGGGTCTTTCTATTAAACTACCTGGGAAAAAGGCATGGCTTCCTGCCCACTCCAGATGGCCATACATGGACTATGGAGATACAGGTACTTCCTTCCTTCACTTATTTATTTATTGTATATGTATATGTTCTATCTGAATGTATACCTGCATGCCAGAAGAGGGCACCAGACCTCATTATAGATGGTTGTGAGACACCATGTAATTGCTGGGAATTGAACTCAGGACCCTTAGGAAGAGCAGCCAGTGCTCTTAACCTCTGAGCCATCTCGTCAGCCCCAATACTTCCTTCTTACTCAGGGAAATTGTCTCTCTTCCTCTAAGTCTCTCACAGACCTATGGGAGCCAGTGAGATTGACAAGCAAAAAAGGACTGGAAGTGGGATGTGGGGTACACACCTTAAATCTCAGCACTCAGGAGGCAGAGGCAGACAGATCTCTGTGAGTTCAAGGCCAGCCTGGCTTACAGAAGGAGTTCCAGGACAGTTAGGGCTATACAGTGAGATGCTGTAAGACTCACTGTGTCCATTTGAGAGTGTTTCATTCCTTCCATGACCCTCAGGAAAATCAGTTCATCCTATCTTTAAGAAGTGTATGTTTGTGGCAATAGCTGGGTGGTTTGCTGCTCTTACAGAGGACCCAGGTTGGGTTTGTAGAACCCATATGGCAGCTCACTGTCATCTGCAACTAGTTCCAGGGAATCTGATGCCCTCTTCTGTCCTTTGTGGCCACCAGGCATGAATGTGGGTAAAAAAGGTATAAGAGCTGGCCTGGTCTACAGAGTGAGTTCCAGGACAGTCAGGTCAGGGCTATAAGAGAAATTCTATCTTGAAAACCAAATAAATAAATAAATAAATAAATGAATAAATAAATAAATAAAGCTTAAAAAGGTGTAAGAGATGGGTATAAAAAGCTGGGCATAGTGGTGCACACCTGTAATCCCAGCATTCTGGAGGCAGAGGCAGGAGGAGAGTTCATGGCCAGCCTTGGCTACACATTGAACCCAAGACTATACACTCGAGACTCACTCTCTGAAGGGCTATCTGAAGACTGCATAAGACACACTCTGAAAGATGAAAGAAATGGAGGAATTCGAGAGCCCTGCGTAGTGCTGCACACTCCTGTAATCACAGTACTGAGGCTGCCAAGGCAGAAGGATTTCCTTCGTGTATTAATTATACAAGATTATGGCATTTTAATACATGTAGATAATGTGTTTGGGTTGTTCTCTCTTGTCATCTCCCATTCTAGTTCTTCCTCTTCTTAGTTCCCTTAGATTTTCCTGTCTTACTTTTTGGGGGGAGGGGAGATGGTTTCTCTGTGTAGTCCTGACTGTCCTGGAACTCACTCTGTAGAGCAAGCTGGCCCGGAACTCAGAGACCCACCCGCCTCTGCCTCCCGAGTGCTGGGATTAAAGGCGTGCGCCACCACCACTCAGCATCGTGTCTTACTTTTTTTTAATAACATTTATTTCTTGTATTGTGTGAGGTGGGGGTGGGGGTAAGGAGCATTTCCTGCTGTGTGGTCAGAGGACGACTTCTGGACTTCTGGGAGTTTGCTCTGTAGCCTTCCACCAATCAAATGCAGGTTGGCAGGCCTGGCAGCAAGCACCCTTACCTGCCGAGCCATCTAGCTGGCCCTCATGCCTTCCTTTGTTGCTACCCAGTGAGTTTAGGGTTGCTACAGGTTCATGCTGAGGTGTTATATATAGCAGCGTGAGCACCTTACCAGTATCTATCCCACTGTAGAAGCCATCTCATCCACCTCCAGCAGCTACTAACTGCCGATAAGGCGGGGTGGGACCCAAGGGCTCTATGACCATAGGTAATATGATTTCTAAGTCTAGGCCAGCCAGTATAGAAACTCTTAGGCTGAAGAGATGGCTCAGGAAGAGCACTGACTGAGTTCAGTTTCTCGAGCCCACATGATGGCTCACTATCTAGTTCCAGAGGATCTGGCACCCAGACATACATGCAGACAAAATAGCAATGCACAGAAAATAAATAAATCTTTAAGAGAGAAAGAAACGCTTTCCCCTTCTACACTTACACACACACACACATATATACACACACACATACACACACACACACACACACACACACACACACACACACACGATGTGAAACTCTTCCCCTTGAGGCCAATAGATAGTGTTAATCTGAAGACAGTTGATAAAAAGTACCTGCCTTTGGGTGGGAAGAGATAAGCAATAAGCAAAAGGTGGGGTCTAATGGCTATTTATAAGGTTTGACTTCAGGCTAGGAACTTTAGGCATGTTAGATAGTAGGGATTTGAGGATTCTGGAGAAATTCCAGCTGCAGACTCGCTCCCATCTTCTCTTTCCCTGCCCTACCCTTAAATTCTTTCCTCTTTAACAGTGGCAAGCTGGTTTCTCCCAAGTGGAAGAACTTCAAAGGCCTCAAGTTGCTGTGCCGGGACAAGATCCGCCTGAACAACGCCATCTGGAGAGCGTGGTATACTCAGTGTAAGTTGGTGCTGTGGGTGCCTTGGGATTGGGAGGGTCCACTCTGGACAGAGGGCCCAATGCATGGAACCCAGAGCCAGCACCTCAGAGTACATGAGGCCAACCTTGTGGGGGAGAGCAAGCCCTCAGTGCAAGGACTTCCAGCCTTCAAAAGGTTGTGAGGAATATATGCCAAAGGTCAATTTCTACTGTGAGACAAAAGGGACAGCAGAAGACACTTTGAAAGCCCTGAAGGAGGCTGCAGTGTGGGTGCCAGTTCAAGACCTCTTCAGCAGTCCCTTCACTGAGGAAGCACTTGGAATGTTCTGGTAAAAGAAGTCTGTTAGGGCCAGAAATGTGGCTCAGGGCCAGAACACCTGTCCAGGGTCCCCCAGTGGCGGACTGGGGTGTGGCTAAGTGGATTCTAGGCTCAGAGATCCTAGGCTGGCACTCTACCACTGAGCTACATCTCTCACTCATATTTTACTTTGTTTTTTTTGAGACAGCCTTTCTCTGTGTAACTATGGCTGTCCCGGAACTCCGCCATAGACCAGGCTGGCCTTAAACTCACAGAGATCCTGCTGCCTCTGCCTCCTGAGTGCTGGGATTACAGTGAGTGCCACCCCACCCCACCCCACCCCCAGCACCATCAGCCTTTCAGTGACTCAGGCAGATGAGGTCCATAAAGCCATATCGGAAAAGACCCTGCACTTACGGTCTCCCACACAGCTCTCCTGCCTCTGCATCTTACTGGCTATGTGACTTTAAGCAAGTAGCCTAACTGTTCTTTGAACCCACTTGCCTATCTATCCAAGGAGGCCAACAGTCCTAACCTCTCATTGCTGTGGTAAAAACAGATCTAAGAGGGTTTCTTGTTGGGATTTCTATTGTTTTGAAGAGACACCATGACCACAGCAACTCTTAGAAGAGGAAAACATTTCACTGAGGCTGGCTAACAGTTTCAGAGGTTTAGTCCCGGCAGAGTGCAGGCAGGCATGGTGCTGGAGGAGCTGAGAGTTCTGCATCTTGATCCACAGGCAGCAGAAGGAGACTGTGTGCCACCCTGTGTGTAGCCTGAGTATAGGAGACCTCAAAGCCCACCCCACAGTGACAGTCTTCCTCCAACAAGACTACAGCACCTAATTGTGCTCCCCAAGGGCCAAGCATTCAAACACATAAGTCTATGGGGCCAACGCACAGAGCCAGAGCCTATCACTGAGGTTCAGTGATGGTATACCCTGAGGAGGTTACAGTCATGTATTTGGGGACAGCCCCCTCTGTAGCAAGGCAATAAAATCAAAGGCTGTGCTGAGCCAGGACTGTGTCCCTATCCAAGCAGAGTGGGGCTTTTAGACTATAGTTTCTATCGATCCATGTGCTCAACACTTGAATAAATTATGTCATTTAATACTCAAAAGCAAGCCAGGCATGGTGGCCCATGTCTGTAATCCCAGCACTCTGGGATACAGAGGCAGGCAGATTTCAGAGTTCGAGGCGAGCCTGATCTACAAAGCAAGTCCAGGACAACCAAGACTACACAAAGAAACCCTGTCTTGAAAAACCAAAGCCAAAACAAAACAAACAAACAAACGAGACTGAAAAGCAGCCAGGCTTGGTGACATACTGTCGAGGCAGAGGCGGGAGGATCTCTGTGAGTTTGGGGCTGTCTGCATAGTGAGTTTCAGAAGAGCCAGACATAGTGAGAGGCAAGAGAAGGAGGAGGATAGGGTGTGTGTGGGGGGGGGGGGTTTGGCAGTAGCTGCCAGCACTTGATGTGGCCGCGGCTAACTTGGGAGGCCGCAGCATGAGGGCACCCTTAATCCACCCTGCTACGTAGCGGGTTCTGGGCCAGCCTAGACCACAAGAAATCCTTTCTGAAAAAAAGAAAAAGAGGTCAGGGTGACAGAACATCTTCTTAGTGAGAGTTTTGAGACTCTCCCGTTCCAGATGTACAGCATCTGGCGCCTTCCCAGAAGCCCCCAGTGAAAAACCTTAGGGTGTGGTTCTGCGGGAAAGCGTGCCCAGACGCCCCCAGTGAGGAACACAGGAAGTACCTGTTTTTTGTGTGGTTCTCTGGGTCTCTGAGATGTCATCCGACAGGCTCTTGGGAAATTGGGAAGCTGGGATGGGGTGGAGGGCGGCTTTCCCCCACCTTGAGTTTCTCATTTCATCCTAAAGCTAGATAGGCAGCATAGGCAGTTGGCACCACAGAAGTTAATTTAGCTTTCTTTTCCTTTCTTCTCTTCCCTTTCCGCTCCTTTCTCTCTCCCTCAGATTCTTTGTGTATGTGTGTGCAGGTGCACATACACATGCAAAAAGGTCAACCTTGGTTGTTATTCCAGCTCATTGCCTGGAACTAAGTAAGTTAGGCTTGCTGGCCAGGGAAGTGAGCCTTAGGGATCTCCTGGGGTGCCAAATATGCACCCAGATATTTTTTTACATAAATTATGGGCAATGAATGTAGATCCTAATACTTCCAAAGATCTACTGAAGCCAAGCGAGGTGGCACATGCTTGTAATCCCAGCGCTCAGGAAGGCAGAGGCAGGCAATTCTCTGTGAGTTTGAGGCCAGCCTGGTCTACAAAGTGAGTGAAAGATAGCCAAGGCTACATAGAGAAACCCTGTCTTGAAACCTCCACCCCCCCAAAAAAAAAAAAGAAAAAGAAAAGAAAAAAAACTATATCTCAAAATAAAAAGTAAAATATGAGCGAGAGCTGCAGCTCAGTGGTAGAGTGCCCAGTGAGGTATAATCCCCCAGTGAGGTGCTGGGGGTGTGCCTTAGCATGATTTAACAGTGTCGAATTTGCAAAGCATGCAGGAGGCCCTGGGTTCAATATCCAGCACTGTAATCAATCAATAAATCAGTCAATAAATAAATTTGAAAAATTAGGAAGCTAGAAAGCCAGGTGGGCATGACTTCTCCCCACCTTGAGTTTCTGGGGGTTAAGAGCACTTGTTGCTCTTGTAGAGGGCTTGGGTTTGGTTCCCAGCACCCACATAATGGCTCCCAGCCATCTACAGCTCCATTTTCTTCTGACCTCCACAGGTACCAGACACACACACACACACACACACACACACACACACGGAAAACACTCATACATGTAAAATAAAGTAAGTAAACCTTGGAAAAGATAACTGTGGGCTAGATGGTGGTGGCGTATGTATTTAATTCCATCACGTGTGAGGAGGCAGAGGCAAGCAGATCTTTGAGTTTGAGGCCAGCTTGATCTATGTAGTGAGTTGCAGGACAGCCAGAGCTACAAAGAGAAACCCTGTCTTGGGGAGAAAAAAAAATGATTGTGATGTTGTAGACCTGTAATTACAGCTACTGTAGAGACAGAGGAAAAAGGATAAAAGGTTGAGTTCAGTCTGGACTACACAGGAAGATTGTATAAAGATTGTATAAAAAGAAACGAACAAGCTATGTGTGTGTATATATACATATACATATATGACATCACATGTATACACTCACACACACATGTACACATGACGACAGGCAAGATGGCTTGGTATATAAAGGTTGTCAGTCTCAGCGGGTTTACTTGGGTGCGCCATGGCACACGTGCCCCTCCTCCCCACCACACAAGATAAATAGCGGTAATAAAAACGCAAATCATCATGATAATGGTAAAGCTGTGGGTGTGGCTTACTGGTAGAGGCTCTAGGTTCAGTCCCTAGTTGGGGACAGACAGGTCCGGTCCCTGTGGAGGAAGCCTGGCTTACCCACCATGCAGAATGTGCCATCCTCATCTCCCAGCAGGGGGCGCTACTGCCCCTCTGCAGGTCCCTGACTTCACCCAGACCTCGTCCTTCTTCCACCTCCCAAAGCCTCTTGGTTTCTCCTGCGGAGGCACTTTGCACCTCTCCCTGGGCAAGAGGGACTTTCCACTTTGCACTGTCTGTCGAATGTTTGTTTTCCTTATCTCTCCTGCTTTGATCAGCCTGGTTTATCCCTGTCTCTCATCCCAGCTTTGGCCCCTGCAAAGGTGCAAAGGGTTAGGTAGTGAATGGCAAATGGAGGAAAAGCACCAACCTAGAACCCCCCAGTGGAGGGGGAGGCCAGGGGCATTGCACAGTGGCAGAGCAAATGCATGGAGGATGTGATTGGTGTTAAAGAAAACCTGTCATTGCCCTCTGTCCAGAGCACAGGGTCCCTGAGCAAGGGAGACAGGAAGGGGCTGTCACTCCTAGATGTACTTAATCTTTCCTGGGGGTCCTCCCCGGGAAGACACAAGGGAGACGTTCTGGAACCTTTCCTGCTGTAGGAGCCTGGTAGTTTACATGCCCAGGGGTCCGTCCCTTTGTTTTTTCTTCTTCCTCCTCCTTTGTTGAATCTCATATAAGCCAGGTTAGCTTAAACTCAGTGTCAGAGGATAACCTTAACATTTTGACCTTCCTGCCCCCACTTCCCAAGTGCTGGGAAGTGCCATCCCATTAGAGAGGAGTTTCTAGTCTCTCTCTCATCTTTCCTCTTTCCCTCCCTCCTTATCTCCCTTTTTTGTGATACTGGTGTTGGAGCCCAGGGCCTCACATACACTATCCAAGCATCATACCATGGAGCCACAGCCCAGCCCCTCACTGGGGGATTCTAGGCAGGTGCTCTACCACTGAGTCACACCCTCAGCCCCTCACTGGGGGATTCTAGACAGGTGCTCTACCACTGAGCCATGCCATCCCAGCACTGTCTGTGATGAAAGCCTGTTAAATCAATAAACAAAAGAGAAATAATTGATTGGCAGTGTGTAACATGGGAGAAAAATCACATTAAGACTTGTAGGGAAAAAAAAAAAAAGATTTGTAGGAAGGTGTTGAGAGTAGAGAAGAGCCTGGTGGCATGGCTCACGCCTGTATATGACTTAGGAAGCTAGGGGAATCATGAGTTTGAGGCCATCCTGGACTATATAAGGACCTGTTTCATAAACCAAACAAAGAAAAGAGAGAGTAGGCTATGGCTTCAAGGTGGAGTACATGACAAGAGATAAGAAGCTGGGGCAGCTAGGTCAGGAGGAATTTGAAAACCAAACTGAGGAGGGGTGTGCTCTCTATCCTGGAGTCTGTAGGGAGCTATCGAGTGTCTTGGAGCTGTAGCAGCAGAAATGGAGAAATGCTGAGTATGTATGAGGCTTGAGCCAGGGAGGTCCATGCAAGGAATGACTCAGACTAATGGATGAGTGAGAAAGGATGGGGAGAGGGGATGGAGGATGGACTGTCATAGACCCTGTGGAATTGGCATGGTTGGTCTGTGGACTGGACTTGGAACACTGACAGCTGTTAGGAAAGTTTTGCAAGTTTTGGAATATTAGTGAGAAGAGAATTCAGGAATCACCACAGAGCAGCCTGTGGCAGATGAGGAGACAGCCTGTGGGGCTTGCAGAGGAGGTGGAGGCTCTGCAGGTGGGGTGGAAGGGTGGAGTTGCACCGTCTGGGTGGATTCTGCATTTCCAGAGCACACGGGACACTTGCAGAACTGAGCCAAGAGAAGAGTAGGGTGTCCATTTTCTAGAGTAACAAAGGAAAGAGAATTGGGGAATTAGAAAAGAGCCTGGAGCTAAAGCAAAACAAGAGGAACAGAGTTTGAGAGTAGTCTGGAGAGACAGCTCAGTGGTTAAGAGCACTGGCTGGACTTCCAGAGGTCCAGAATTCAATTCCCAGCACCCACATGGCAGTTGACAATCATCTATAATGAGATCTGATGTGTGGTTGTACTAGCAGACAACACACCCATATATATATTACATACATACATACATATTTTTTTTAAAGTTTGAGGACAGCCTAGCTACATAGTAGTTCCAGGCTAGTCCGAACTATAATAAATAGCAATACCCTGTATCAAAATAAAAAATAATTTCCACAAGGCCTGATGGTGTCTATCTCCTCAGTATACTTCCTCAGAACTATTCTTTGAGGATGGGGGTGTGGCACAACGGTAGAGAGCCCAGAATCTCCCAGTGAGAGGTTGGGGCGTGATTCAGCAGTGGATAAAGTGCTTTTCTAGCATTCAGGAAGCCCTGGGCTCCCTGACCAAAACCGCATAAAGTGGAAATGGCGGTGCGCTTGGGAGGTTGAGGCAGAGGAAGCCAGAGCTCACAGTCACCCTTAGCTGCCTAATGAGTTTGAGACCAGCACAGGAAAAATGTCTGAAAAAAAGATCAGGCAGGATTATGAAGTGTCAGCAGACTTCCAGTCTCCTTGGGTGGGGAGTGAGAGGTCGGGTGCTGTGACTTGGCCCTCTTCTCTCAGATGTCCAGCGGAGGAGGAGCCCAGTGTGTGGCTTCGTGACCCCTCTGCAGGGTCCTGAAGCAGATGAGCACCGGAAGCCTGAGGTAGCTGCTCGCCCATCCGCAGTGGGGACTGTGTGTGCGAGGGGATGGGGTTTGGGGAGATTGACCGTCTGGGGCATCACTCTTCGCACTGAGGCCTGACACCTGCCCTACCCCAGGCTGTCGTCCTGGAAGGTAATTACTGGAAGCGGCACATCGAGGTGGTGATGCGCGAATACCACAAGTGGAGAATCTACTACAAGAAGCGGGTCAGTGGGACTGGCAGGGGCAGAGCATCCCCTTGGGGCTTAGAAAAGCCCTACAGGGGATCCCATGACCCCACCTTAACCCATACCCTCGAACCGCCCCATTAGTCCCAGCATGGTAGCTTCCCAAGTGGCCACAGGGTCTCCCGGGGTGGTGAAATAGAGCGGGCCTCGGGAAACAGGCGCTCCGACAGACGTGGAGGGCGAGGGACTCAACGGCGGACAGCGGATTCACTGTTCAACTTTGTGTCTCCGCAGCTTCGTAAATCCAGCAGGGAAGGGGATTTCCTAGCTCCCAAGCAGGTGAGTGTTCAGGAAATCTAGCAGGGAAGGACTCCTGGGAAGATGGAAACTGGAGAATTGAAAATGTCTGCCTGGCTGACCAAGGGCAGGGTCTGGGAGAGGTGATTGGGGTGTAAGAAGAATGGGAGTGGTCTCTGCTATGGTGTGGGTGATGACCAGAACTTTATCTTTCTGGGAAGATACAGTTGTGAGGCAGGAGGATTGCAGTGAGTTCCAGGCCAGCCTGAATTTAATAATGAGAGTCCAATGCAAGTGTGGACTGCATAGTGAGACCTCCATATTTGTTTGTTTTTTTTTTTGTTTTGTTTTGTTTTGTTTTTGGATGTTTGGTTTTTTAGTTTTCTTTGGTTTGGTTTGGTTTTGGTTTTTTCGAGACAGAGTTTCTCTGTGTAGCCTTGTCTGTTCTGGACTTGCTTTGTAGACCAGGCTGGCCTCGAACTCACATGATCCACCTGCCTCTGCCTCCCAGAGAGCTGGGATTAGGGGCGTGGGCCACTGTGCCTACCCTGCTGAGACCTCCATGTCTTAAGAAAAGCAAGCAGATAGTGGGAAGCCCAAGGTGGGAAAAGGATCCAGAGGAAAAGAAGTCTCTGAAGAAATCAGACAGAAAGCCAGGCAGTGGCTGAGGCCAGAGGATTGCAAATATAGGGTCAGGTCAAGAAGTTTGAGGCTAGCATGGAGATCCTGACTTAAAGAAGAAAAATGAAAACAGGTAAAAGTACGTTGGCCTGAGAGGCAGTAGGATCAAGGGTGCCTGCTACACAGAGTCTAGGCTAGCCTGTGCTGCATGAAGCCCTGCCTCAAAAAATTAAAGCCAGCAAGATGTGATGGTGCATGCTTTTTGTTTTGTTTTGTTTCTTCCCTAGCCTTGTGTAGCCTTGGCTATCCTGGAACTAGCTCTGTACACCAGGCTGGCCTTGAACTCAGAGACCTGACTGCCTCTGCCTCCTGAGTGCTGGGATTAAAGATGTGCATGCCCCGCCTCTGCCACCACCACCACCAGCAGCAGCAGCACCACCTCCACTTAGTGCATGTTTTTAATCCCAGCACTTGGGGAGGCAGAGGCAGGTGGATCACTGTGAGTTTGTAGCCAGCCAGGGGGGCTACAGAGAAACCTTGTCTCTAGAAAACGAAACAAAAAATGTAAAAAGCCAGACTCTAGCATAGAGAGGAGGAAGGGCTATTGGCCATCCTGATCTGCTTCCCAGGAGTCCTTAGAGGCCAGAGGGATGACCTTTGCCTTCTAGTCAGTAAACCACGCTCTCCAGGGAAAGTGAGGTGCTGTCATTTAGAGAGTCTTTCCAGCCAGGGTGGGGGAACCACTTCATTCCCAGGCAAGGGGTAACAGGAAGTTGGACCAAGGCAGTGACCTCTGTGTCCTGCCAGGTGGAAGGTGGGTGGCCACCACCAGAGCGATGGTGCGAACAGCTCTTCTCCAGTGTGGTGCCTGTGCTGCTTGGGGGCTCCGAGGAGGAGCCTGGGGGCCGACAGCTTCTGGACCTGGACTGCTTCTTGTCCGATATCTCCGACACGCTCTTCACCATGACACAGCCCAGCCCCTCGTCCCTGCAGCTGCCCCCAGAAGACGGTAAGAAGGGAATAGGGGGAGGGAAGGGGAGGAGGGGCTGAAACATCTCCCCAGCCCACAGCTTCCAACCTCACCACTGTCCCTCCAGCTTATGTTGGCAATGCTGACATGATCCAGCCAGACCTGACACCGCTGCAGCCCAGCCTGGATGACATCATGGAGATATCAGGTAGGGCAGGTTCTCCCCAGGAGGCAGATTGAAAGGGTCAATTGAAGAAAACAAACAAACAAAAAACCTCTAGGCGACTATAAGGCTTTGTGCCAGAGGGAAGATGAATGGTGCCACAGTTTGTGTGTATGATGTTAGAGTTGGAACCCACTAGGCAGATGCTCTACATTTGAACCACACCCCTAACCCCTCACAGTGTGGGGAGGAATTCTAGGCAGGTGCTCTGTCACAGACTCTTTATGGTCTAGCATAGGAGAATCTTTGGGTTCAACCCTGAGCAGTTCATAAGCCACGGTGACTGACAAAAATTCAGTCAAATCTGAATTTGACAAAAAAACGTCAAATCTGGCTTGTTTATTTTATCTATTTATTTATTCATTCATTCATTCATTCATTCATTCATTCATTTATTTATTTTTGAGACACGGTCTCACTGTCTGGCTCTGGTTATTCCAGAACCCATTATGTAGACCAGGCTGGCCTTGAACTCACAGAGACTTACCCACCTCTGCCTCCCAGAGGCAGGTTCCTCAGACCCCTGTCTTTTCTCAGGCTACTGAGTCTCTGCTGTGTCTGGGTGTTTCCAGATACACTGACCATGCCAGTATGAGTCCATGAGGACAGACCTCTCCTTCTCTCTCTTTTGTCTTCCCTTGGTTTTTCTTTTGAGACAGGGTGTCCTTCTTTTCTTTCTGTTTTTGTGACAAATGCTCCAACCAAAGTTAGCTTAGGGAAGGAAAGCGTTTATCTCGTTTTACAGGCCACAGTCCATTAGTGAAGGAAGTCTCTACAGGAACCTGGAGACAGGAGTTTACGCAGAGGTCATGGAGGGGTGCTGTTTACTGTCTTGCTTCCCATGGCTTGCTCATCCTGATTTCTTATAGAACCCAGGGCCACCTGCCTAGGGGTGCACCCCTCACCCCCTACCCACAGTATGCTGGGCCCTTCTCCATCAACCACTAACAGAACGCTCTCCAGATTGGCCTGCAGCCTGATCTTATGGAGGCATCTTCTCAGTTAAAGCTCCCTCCTCTCAGGTGACTTTAGCTTGTGTCAAGTAGGCATGAAAGGAGCCAACACACTTAGCTACCTCCTACATCAATTAACAATCAAGACACTCCTCGACAGACATGGCAACTGACCAGTTTGATCTAAGCAATCCCTCAATTCTGGTTACTCTAGGAAATTGTCAAGTTGACTGTTGAAGCAAAGTTTGCCTTATACAGTCCAGGCTGGCCTCAAATTTGCTGTATAGTCAAAGCTGCCCTGGACTCTGATCCTCCTGCCTCTACCTCCTGAATACTGGGATTAGAGGATTAGAAGTGTGTTTCACCATGCCAGTACTCTTTCTCTCTCTCCCTCCCCACTTCTCCATCAGTTCCATTACTTGAGATAGAGTTTCATTGTGTAGCCCAGGCTGGCCTTGAACTCAGGATCCTTCTGTCTCAGCTTCCTGAGTCCTGGGATTCCAGGTGTGAGTCATAATGCCTGGTACAATTTGCTTCCTGGTTTCCCATGAGAATCTTCCCTGTCTTCCCTGCATGCATCTCTCTCTCTCTCTCCTCTCTCATTTGGTTTTTGTTTGTTGAGACAGGGATTCTCTGTGTAGCCCTTGCTGTCCTAGAACTCTGTAGACAAAGCTATCCTTGAGCTCAGAGATCTACCCGCCTCTGCCTCCTGAGTGCTGGATTAAAGGCGTGCACCACCACCCAGCCCTGTGTGTATTTCTTCCTCACTGCTCCTTACAGGCAATCATTTAGGGGTCTTAGAGCCATGGTGGGGGTCAGGAGGCTATCAGGGCTGAGCCTGTGTCACCCAAACCTGACAAGATAGTCTCTGAGAGAGAAGCCTCATTTATTCTCCCAGCTTCTTCCCTACAGGGTCCTTGGCCTGTCATTCAAGAGGTGAGGCCTATGGGGCGGGTACTAGGGAATGAGGAACCACCCCCATCCCTAGCCATAGCCCTGGGAGGGTGGTGTCTGCCAGGGGCAGAAGTTTTGATGCCAGTGCCCTGGGAGCAGACCTGCCCCCCAGGAGAGCAGCTCCGTCTTGGCCCGCAGACCCCTACCACAGGTAGGAGATAAGCTGGCTCTTAGCTCTGGGCAAGTGCAGATGAGTTGGAGTTTTCGGTAACTTGTCAATCAATCACAGATAGCAGCTGATTGGGGCAAGCATGGCTCTCCCAGAACAAGTGGTTACGATGACCCTCTCAAGCTGGCCATGCTCCAGAAGAGCCTTGAGCCGAAGGGGTTTCCATTCTGTCCTCTTTCTGGAAATCCTGTTGAAGACGAGAAATTCTACAGGGGCTGGAGGCTGGGGAGGGCAGGTGCAGGGACAAAGAGGCTGGTCACTTTGGGGACCAGGCCAGGCAAAGACTGGGGCTGATGGGGGGAGGCTGGGAGGGGGAAGAGCTCGATGAAGGCCGCTGGGAACAGGTGTGGACAGTTCACAGTGAAGGGTAGCCTGCAACTATAGCGTCATGTTGGTTTGCCTGTCCAAGTGGCCTGCTAATAAGGGCCATGGACTCTGGGGGAGAGGGCTGGAACTCTAGTGACCCTTTCTGGTCCCCCCCTAGATGGGAGGACACAGGGCAGCATAAAAGTACTTCTGATACCGGGAGAGATGTGGGCATGTCGGGTGTCTCAGTCACATCCTAGGGACAGTCATCCAGAAAGGTACATAGAAGTTTCGCGTCACTGTATACTGATACTAAGAATGCTGGCTCTTCTAGCCAGGCAGAGCCACCTAAGACAAACACCTACACATACACACACATATACACACATGTGCCATGCACAACACATATGCATGCTCACACACACCACCACACATGAACACAGATGCACACATGTACACACATATTCATATAAACAAAAGGACCACACTCATACATGCTCATGGACACACACATATGCATATACACATGTACACACGACAGCACACATATATACATATACCATACACATATACATGCTCACACATGTACAGAAGCCTACATGTATTCATATATACACACCATACACGTGTCTACATATATGCATGTGCACACTTTCACATACACTAACGCATACATACACATGCTCTCACACTTGCATGTACACATGTTACAGTCCCATATATATTCTCAACATATGTATACATACAAATACACACACCATGTAGACATAGACACACTACATAGACACACACACACACACATACACACCCTGACCTATGACCCTCTCTAACTCACTTGGTCTTGAGAGGTGGTTTATGTCTGAAAGGTCCAGCTCTCCTGGTTTAGGATTCTGGGGAAAAGTTGGGCACTGCAACCTACCAAACCCTGTGAGGTCTTTTCTGACTGACCCAGGAGGCTTTGGGTACAGAACACAGGCTGTCTAGGGTCAGAGAAAGTTGCCCGGAAGGGAGAGGGTAGGCGGGTGTCGCCCCAGCCCGGGATGTGGTTAAGCCATGAGCAGCTTGCTTCCCAAAACCAGAATAGCCCAGAATTTACACAACTCACACCCTAAACATTCTGGCTGCCTTGCCTGCCTCTCCCATAAGCTTTTCAGGCTTCCTGGCTCCCTTTCACTCACACCCCAACTCTGAGCCCACTCTGTGTCCCCCACACATCAGCCTAGGCTCCACTCTTACAGCCCCATCTCATCGATCTTTCAGCAAGTCTAACTTTGCCCCCACCCACTGACCTCATGAACCTGTTCACCCTTGATTCATCCCTGACACACTAGGGCAACTCCCCTGTACCCCACCTTTTTCCTTTCCTGGGCCTTTCTGTGACCCCTTCTGTCTAGAATGCCAACAGTGCTAAAAAGGGGCGCAGACACAGGGAGGGGAAGTGAGCCGAGAATGGGGCTCCATGGGTGTGCAGCTTCCTGGGGTGCCTGCTCACTCACTCCTACATCCCACCATCTCCCCCAGGTCTGTCTCTACTGCAGCTTCCCCTGAGTATGACAGGAACTGTTTCATAGTCTCCCATGGAAGCCTTCCCCATCTCCTGGTCCCTATCCCACCTCTGCCCAGCATGGAGACTGTGTCCATGTCCCATTCTGAGTTCTTAATGTCATTTGCTACCCTGTGTGTCCCAAATTACAGATTTCTTCACCAATTACCGCCCTCCGCAGACGCCCACATCTTCAAACTTTCTGGAGCCCCCCACCTTTGGCCCAATGGCTGACCCCCTCTTTGGCAGTGGGATCCTGGGCCCAGAGATGCCATCTCCAGCCTCCTCTTCCTCCTCCTCGGGAATGACCCCTCTCTCAGGAAATACCCGCCTACAGGTGAGTTTATCCTACTCTGCCCCAGCCAGCCCAGAGCATGTGTGAGCTAGCTCTGGCTCTGCCTAGGGCCAGAAAGTAGCTAGACACTGGGCCAATCAGGGAGAGACCCTGAGAGAACACAGCCAGCAGAGAAAGATCCTAGAAGATCCTACAAAGCAGAACTAAATGAACTGAATGAGAAAGAGAGGTAGAGGAAGGCAGAGGACAGAAGAACCACAGAACAGGGCACAAGCCAGAGGAGGGTTTTTTTATTTTTAAGAGAGTCTCAGGGCCCTGGATGGCCTTGAACTTGTAGAGGTCAGCCTGCCTCTGCCTCTGCCTCTGCCTCTGCCTCTGCCTCTGCCTCTGCCTCTGCCTCTGCCTCTGCCTCTGCCTCTGCCTCTGCCTCTTGAGTACAGCCATTAAAGGCATGAGCCACCATGATTGCCTAGCCAGGTGAAGGACAAACCAGATGGCTGGGACAGGAATGTGTGCATGGAAGCAGAATGAGTGTGTGTGTGTTCAGGCATCTGTTGTTGGCATCTTGTTTCGGTTTTGTTTGGTTTTTTTAGACACAGGATTTCTCTATGTAACAGAGCCCTGGTTATCCTGGACTCTTCTTAGACCAGGCTGGCCTTGAACTCACAGAGATCTGCCTTCCTCTGCCTCCCAAGTGCTGGGGTTTGAAGGAGTGTGCTACCACACCCAGCTGGTATCTTGTTTCAAGAACTCTCATGCCCAATTCAGAAGTCATTTCCCTGCAGCTGTTAGGTGTCTGTTTTAGTTTCATTTCTATTGTTTTGTTAAAATTATCCAGAGGAAAAAACAACGTAGGGGCAGAAAGGGGTTTATTTTAGCTTGCAACCCCAGGTTACAGTCCATCCTTGTGGGGAAGTCAAGGCAGCAACCTTAACAGACACACCTCATTTACAGCCACACTGCATCTACAAACACACCAAATCTACAGCCATGCCACATCTACAGCCATGCCACATCTACAGACATTGCATCTACAACAGTCAAGAGCAGAGAAAAATGATTGTGTGTTCACTTACTCATAGTCAGCTCCACTTCTTATACAGTTCAGGATCCCCTGCCTAGGGAATAGTGGTACCCACAGTGGGCTGGGCCATTCCATATCACCTGACTTAAGACAATTAAGACAATCCCCAATAGACATACCCACAGGCCAGCCCAATGTTGGCAGTTCCTCACTGAGACTCTTGGTTCTAGGTTGCCATGTGGACAGTTAAACCTAACCCCTGCAGTGTCTTTTCCTCCTATCATCATTTTTGGGTGCTTTTGCAGTTGATTGTGAGAAGTCTGTCTACTGCAGTAGACAGGCAGCTTCTTGATGGAAAGGTTGTTTTGGTCACCACTGCATTCTCTCTACCTGGTGGTTTCTACACACAGAGTATCATTCAATAAATGGTTGCCCAGTGAGTGAATGAATGAGAGTACAGAGAGACCTATGCAGCAGTAAATGGACAGTGGTGTGTGCCTACGTGGGTAAGTGAATGTAGAATGGCCTGGTGGAGTAGTTGGGTTGGTGAGTGAATTCCCAGGTAGATCGTTTAGTAGGTTGATGAATGAACTGGTAGGCGGATGGCCTGGTGATACATAGCTTTGTGAATGGACAAATGTGTTACATTAGTGGTTGGTGAATGTACAGATAGTAGATGAATGGACAGATGGAGCATGGATGGGTTGGTGGGAGAATAAAGAGTTCATATGGTTGGCTCTCTTGGTAAATGGCTTACTGCCTGTCAGCTGGGGCAGTAGCCAGTCTCTCATCACTGCTACACCTAGGAAAGGCACCTCAGGGAAGGGGTTATTCTGCTCAGGATTTCACAAGTTTTAGTCTGCCATGGAGGGGTAGTAACAGAGCACAGAGGCTAGGAAGCAAAGATAGAGAGGTAGGTGGTGGGGAGGAAGAATGCCTTTACTAGATGGCCTCTACTCGCCCATCTCATTTCTTCCATCTGGACGCCCAGACTATGAACTGAATATTCATGGTTAGTCTCCCTCTTTCTTTTCCCCTTGCTATGACAAAATACCTGAAAAGAAAAAGCAACTTAAGGAAAGGTTTCTTTGGGATCATAATTTGAGGAATACAGTGGAGAAGGCATGGCAGCAAGCCATTGAGGCAGCTGGTCACTGCCTCTGTCAGGGAGCAGAGAGGACAATGCTGGCGCTCAGCTTGCTTATTTTTATTTGGTGATGATGATGATGATAATGTGTGAGTGTGTGTGCATGATCTAGAGGAGCATGCATGTCATGATGGCATGCATGTGAAGATCAGAAAACAACTTAAACTTAACAGTTTTCTCTTGCGCCATTGTACCATATGGATCCCAGAGACTGAACTCAAGTCAAGGCTTGGTGGAAAGTGTTTTACCTACTGAGCCATCTTACCAGTCCCCTACTTATTATTTATTTCGTGTGTGTGTGCATGTGTGTATGTGTGTATATGTGGGTGTCCAAGTGAAGGTCAGAGGATAACTTTTAGGAGTGGGTTCTCTCCTTCCCCCATGTGAGTTCCTGGGATCACTCAACTCATCAAGTTTGGCAGCAAGAGCATTAAGTTTCTGAGCCATCATGCTGGCCTGCTTTTTATTCAGTCTGGGATCCCACCCCATGGAATGGTTCTACCCACACCCAGAATGAGTCTTTTCTCTTAGTTAACCCTCTCTGGAAACCTCTTCAGAGACACACCCGAGAGGTATGTTTCACTGATGCACTACCCCTTTCTTAACTGAATCAAGTTGACAATGGAATTTAACCAGCACACCCTGGCCTCTTAGTTTATCCCCTCTGGAAATGCCCTCAATGAAACACCAGTATACCTCACCCATCTCCTGGGCATTCCTCAGTCCTATCAAATCGACAGTCCACCAGATTAGCCATGCAGCTGGGGTTGAAACAGAGCAATGGGTGAGTTCATAAATGAGAGAATAAGTCAGTGAATGGATGCAGAAGGTAGATGAATGGACAGGTAGACGGATGGATAATACATAGATTAATGGGTAGGTTAGTGGGGCTGGGCAGATGGATGGAGGGATGGATAGATGGATGGGTGGGTGGGTAGTCAGTAGAATGCATAGATGGATAAAGAATGAGCAAATGGGTGGGTTGGTGAATTTGATGGGTGAGTGGATCATGAATCATCAGTAAGACTGGTGCTCTGTGTCATGCCTAATTTATACATAAAGGTTATTCTAGACTGCAGTTGTACATTAGATTATAATTTCCAGTGTGTGCACATATGCATATATGAATGCATGTATGTACACCTATATGGATCACTTCTCTTTGGTCCTTGGTACTCAATCCAGTACATAGCCAGGACAGAGCTCTCTGAGTACCCTCTTGTCTCTTCCTGCCCCTTACCTAGGCTCGAACAAGCTGTCCTGGACCATTGGATCCCAGTGCCTTTTTGAGTTCTGAATTCCTTCTTCCTGAAGACCCTAAGACCAAAATCCCACCTACTCCTGTGCCGACTCCTCTCCTTTCATATCCCACCCCTGTCAAGCTACACGGCCTGGAGCCCTGCACCCCATCTCCCTTCCCTACGATGGCTCCACCTCCCACTCTGTTGCCAGAAGAGCCCCTCTTCTCTGCCAGGTTTCCCCTCACCACAGTCCCTCCTGCTCCAGGAGGGTCTACACTTCCTGCACCTTCGACCTTTGTTCCCACCCCACAGCCTGGCCCTGCCCCCGGCCCTGCCCCTTTCTCCATAGACCATCTGCCTCCTGGGTACCCAGAACCTGTCTTTGGACCTCACTTCACCATGCCTCCGGGTGTGCAAACCAGATGCAAGCCCTCCACCACCCCATCCCCTGGGGGAAGGAAAGCCAGTCCCCCCACCTTGGCCTCGGCCACTGCCAGAGACAACAACCCCTGCCTTACACAGCTGCTCAGAGCAGGTGAGATGGGAGAGGCAAGTAGATGAGGTTCTGGGAGGAAGCGACTCTGACAGGAGTGGGGAGGCTATAAGGGCAGAAGGCCGGGGTTTTAGGGTGGTCTTGGGAGACAGAGAGAAGGTGGAAAGATATTAGGGATATGAGCTATGTCTGATATGGGTGTGTGGGCTGCTGGGAACAGGAAGAGGTCTTAATTGGTGATGGACTTGATTAGGCCAGTCTAGTGGCCCTCATAGTCCTGCCTGTACCCAGCCAAACCTGAGCAAGCACTGGAACCTCCAACTGTGCCCAGCACCTTCCTCCAGCCTCCAGAGTCCCTGGTAAGATGGCGGGCACTGGGTCATAGGGGTCAGTCTAGGGCCTTTGCTCCAACCTTCTGCCCTTCTCCATCCCAGCAGGATACAGTTTCTGAAATCCCCTGTGCACGTGCCTTCTTCCCCCCAATCCTGGCCCCTACACCACCCCGGCCATCTCTGGGGCAAGCCACATTGGCTCCTCCCAGGTCCCTGGTTGTCCCCAAAGCAGAGCGGCTGTCACCCCCAGCACCCAGCGGTAAATAGGGGCTAGAGGGATTGTGGGAGGGAGGGGGAAGGACGAAGAGGACAGGGCAAAGGGATTTTCTCCCTTGTATGTCGGTCTGTCTGTGGGATTGTCCCTGCCACAGGCAGTGAGCGGCGGCTATCAGGGGATCTGAGCTCCATATCACCTCCGGGGATACTGAGTGTCCACCTATCTCCCCCTCAAACTATCCTAAGTCGAGGTCGTGCAGACAACAACAAGGTATGTGTCATCCTTTGACTTCAAAGACCCAGTTGCTACCAATCCTTCCCCCTGGCTCTCCTTCTCAGTCTCCCCTCGCGTTGTCCTGCTTTCTAAGATGGAGACCCGACGCATCACACACATCTCCGCAGAGCAGAAGAGGCGTTTCAATATTAAGCTAGGATTTGACACCCTTCACGCGCTTGTGAGCACTCTCAGTGCCCAGCCCAGCCTAAAGGTGAGCCCCCGACAGAGATGCATACTCCCTTAGAGTCGTGGAGCCCCTCCTTGGACCAACACCAGATCCCAGGGCCTGCCAACACAGAGGCCCACACTGGTGGCGCCCGCAGGTGAGCAAAGCGACAACGCTGCAGAAGACTGCCGAGTACATCGTGATGCTGCAGCAGGAACGGGCAGCCATGCAGGAGGAGGCGCAGCAGCTGCGGGATGAGATAGAGGAGCTCAATGCTGCCATCAAGTAAGCAGGGGTGGAGCCCAGTGAGGGATGGGCACCTGCCTTCTGTGTGTGGGCTAGGGGCGTGGCTTAGATGTAGAGCCTGGAACACCTCAGTGAAGGGCTGGGGGTTGCACTCCTAAAAATCTGCCAGTAAGGGGTTGGGGTTGTGGCTCAGTGGTGGAGCAACTGCCTAAAATCCTGAAGTGACAGACTAGGGATGTAGTTTGTCTTACACAGCATATACAAGAATTGGGTTTCCCTGAGCACAGTGGCACAGGCCTATAATCCCAGCACTCAGAGAGGCAGAGGCAGGTTGGATCTCTGAGTTAGAGGCCAGCCAAGGCTACAGAGAAAAACCCTGTCTCAAAAAAACCAAACAAACAGTAAAAAAAAAAAAAAAAAAAAAAAAAAAAAGAAGAAGAAGGAGAAGGAGAACTGGGCTTCAGCCTCAGCATTTTCAAAAGGAAAACAAAAACAACAAATGTACTCAAGGGCTGGGGTAAAGGAGACATGTCCTCACGTTCCCTGCATCGCAACTCTTTGCATTCCCAGCTTGTGTCAGCAGCAGCTACCAGCCACTGGGGTGCCCATCACACATCAGCGCTTTGACCAGATGCGAGACATGTTTGACGACTATGTCAGGACCCGCACACTGCACAACTGGAAATTCTGGGTAGTATCCTTATTTGGGCTGGTGGCCTGAAGACAGTACTGGCTGCTGTTGCTGTTACAGTCAGCCCAGGTTGTGTCTCAGACCACAGGTTGAGCTTTGGTTCTGTCCTCTACTGTCAGGCCCTGAGATTGCAAGATCGCATGGCAACTGGGACTGGGAGCTGAGAGGGAGGCAGAGTAGGTTAGGGGATACCCTAAGGCAGTCTGGAAGGATCTAAAAGTCCAAGTTGTATGAGGCCTAGAGAAGGCAGGGCACCCACTCTTCACTGGATTCAGGGTCAAGTTGGTGATTGTTTTCCCATTGGAGACTGAGCATGAGCTCTGTGCCAGCCCTCTTATAACTTTTTATTTTGAGACAAATTCTCACTAACTTGTCCAGGCTACCCTTGAACTTGTAATCCTCCTGCCTCAGCCTCCTGAATGGCTGAGATTACAGACCTGTGCCATTAGGCCAGTATTCAAGTTCTTGACTGAGCCTACAGATGTGGGACAGACTAATACTGAATGAGGGCTCTGGCGGCTCTAAGGGGAGGGGCCTAAGAGATGAGTGAAAAACCGTTGGCAGGGCTGGGGAGGGGAGCAGAGAGGCTCTCCATGGGGTTAATAGTTCGACAGTGACAGGTCTTTCTTGGCACTAGCTTGGGTCAGTTGTAATAGTCCTATGTGAAATGGTAAAATGCTGTCTGGACCACCTGTGTGTTCCCTGACTCCAAGCACAGTTCAGCATCCTCATCCGGCCTTTGTTTGAGTCCTTCAATGGGATGGTGTCTACTGCAAGCTTGCACAGTCTCCACCAGACCTCGCTAGCCTGGCTAGACCAGTACTGTTCCCTGCCTGCTCTCCGGCCAAGTACGTGAGCCACCTTTCTGCCCACTAAATTGTGAGGCCTTGTAGAGCACCTGCCTAGAATCCCCCAGTGAGGGGCTGGGGTGTGGCTCAGTGGTAGAGCACCTGCCTAGAATCCCCCAGTGAGGGGCTGGAGGTGTGGCTCAGCAGAAGAGCACTTAAATTATCATGTACAAAACCCTGAGTTCAGTCTTCAGTAACACATGATACACACACACATATACACACACACACACATGCGCACACACACACCTGTGATTTCAGAGTGGAGAGTTCAAACCCAGCCTGTTTGGTCCCAAAGTCTAGTCTATCTTGTATACAGCCTAGGGTTTGAGGCTATTCCACCATGTCACACCCTGGAGAGTCCTCTAGTCTCTAAAATACCTAAAGGTGGAGGTTCTGGGAATAGCCACCTGTTTAGCAAACTAGTCCATGTTCCTGACTTCATCTCTCACCTTAAAGGCATCTCATCCTCTTTTCCCAGCTGTCCTGAATTCCCTTCGCCAACTCAGCACATCCACCAGCATCCTGTCGGACCCAAGCCGTGTGCCTGAGCAAGCCACACGGGCAGTCACAGAAGGCACCCTGGGAAGGCCATTATAATCCTGGTGAAGGTTGCCAAGCTTCAGACATAGCTAGTGGGTACTCCCCTCCTGATCCTGGCTAGACCATTCCCTGAGGGTCAGGCAGGTTCCAGGTTTTACACTTACCACCTCCTGGGGATAGAGAACTTAGTTCCCATCCCTGCACCATCACTAATGCTTGGTCCCTGGTGACTCATACCCCATCTTTGGACCTACATTTAATCACAGAGAACCCTAAAGGCATTAGCAGCTGTGACACTGGGGACTCAGGCTACCCAGGGAGCTCTGAGGAGAAAAGATTCTAATCTGATTCCCTACAACTCCCTGCTTTGGACAGAGGGTACCACCCCTTAGTTCCTGAGCAGGGAGGCACAACAGGAGAGCCCTCTCTTTGTTCCTGCAGTGGTGACATGGGGAGCTATAGGGTGGCTTTGTGGGTACGGTCACCAAGGTCTGATGCAAGGAGAGATCAGGGCAAGGGGTGGCCACAGCAAGGCAGGCATCTTGCATGTATGTAGATGTGTGTGTGAGTATGTGGATTTTATAAAAATATTTTTGATCAATAAAGGCAAAAACTGTCTGCAAGGATGTTGGTGTGACTGGCAGCATGTCTCAGTGTTAGCAGTGAAAAGTGGCTTTGTAGAAGACCCTGTGGGTCTTTAAAAAAAAAAAGTACTCAAAGATTGTTTTGTTCTCTCTTCCGATTCAAGGTTTCTCTCTGTACCTCTGGCTGTCCTGAAACTCTCCCTGTAGACTAGAGTGGCCTTGAACTCAGAGATCTGTGTCCTCTGCCTCCCAAGTAGTGGATAAAAGTCATGCGCCACCACTGCCCGGCCTCTGCCCGGCCCCCACTTCTGGCTTTTACATGGGTGTTGTGGTTCTGAACTCAGGTCCTCGTGTTTACATAGTAAGCACTTTACCTACTGAGCCATCTCCCCAGCCTACCACCCTTGCTTTCATGAGGTGAAAGCTACTGGCAAATTTGGGTAAAGATAAGACAAAAATCAAGTGAAAGTTTGTTTTTTTTTTATTTGAAATTTTTTAAATTATGTGTGTCTGTCTGTCTGTATGTGTATGAGTGCAGGTCCAAGTGGAGGCCAGAAGAGGGCGTGGTATCCCCTGCAGCTGAGTTCCTGGGTGTGCCAGCTGCCACATGGGAGTTCTGGGAACCAAGTGGGGGACCTCTGCAAGAGCAGTTCCTGCTCTTAACAGCTAAGTTATCTTCCAGCCCATTTTTTTTTCCCTTCTTGATACAGGGTCCAGCTGTGTATCCTAGGCTGATCTCAAACTTAAAATTCTCCTGCCACAGCCTCCCCTAAGATTTCAAATGTGTGTGTCGCCACACTGAGCCTCACACAGGAAATCCTCTTGTCTTTAGTCAAGATGGAGGGCCTGTGCCACCAGGCAGGCCTCGAACTCACAGAGATCTGACTGCCTTTGCCTCCAGGGTGCCTGGATAAAAGGTATGTGCCACCACCCCCAGTCCCCAGCATGGTCTTCAATAACTGAGGTTGGCCTTCACGGCCTGCTCCTGCCTTCCTAAGTGCTGGGATTTCAGATGGGTTTCTCAGTTGTTATAAGGATTTAAAAGTCAAGGTAAGTCCAAGCAGAAACAGGTGGATCTCTGTGAGTTTTAAGGCCAGCCTGATCTACCTAGTTCCAGGTGAGCCACAGCTTGTAGTCCTATCTCAAAACAAAAACAGCACACACACACTGGGGCTGTAAGTCAGTATAGAGAGTGCTTGCCTCATGTGTGTGCGACCCCAGGTTTAACCCACACTGTTAATAAATAAATGAATACTTTTTTAAAGTGGTGTTTCAAGGATTTCTACCCTGTAGTGGGAACTAGGGAAATGTAAACCCCTCCTCATAAGGTTCCAATCCAAACCAAAGTTCAATTCCACCAAGGTTCACCCTAGGTAGGTGACATTAAAGCAGGCACACTGGGAGGCTACATCCATCAGGGTTGATGGCTTCCCCCATAGCTGCACATACGGAGCCTCCTTCCCCTCCTCCTCCCCTTTAGGGAATGAGTGAAGTCCATAATGGATGTGTGTTGCACATGGCCACAGCCAGGTTAAGAACCCCAGTGCCTTGGCCTCATGGGTTTGGCAAAGCCTTCCTCAGTAGTCCAGGAAGGGTGAATGTTGACAGGGTGGGCAGGAAATGTCAGCCACAGCTTCCTCCCCGACATGTTCACGAGGACTCCCAACAGGGACTACTGGACCAAGGTTAGACCCATCTCCTTGTTTGTCTGTATGGAATAAGCCCACCTCTGTCCAACTGCATATAACATGAATGCAGCACTTCATCAGAGCCAGACAGCCCAGCCCAGCTTTTCTCTGTCCCTGTGTCTGTTCTTTTTCCATCCCCTTGACATCTCTAGTCAGGGTTCCAGGACACAGGGCATGCATGGGCTCAGCACTGACCTATATACTCTAGTCCCTAAGGTGGTGTGCAACTGGGGTAAGATTACAATAATTGGGTAATAGGGGTAGCTAGATACTCAGGTGTGGGTCCCTCCCTGTCCCTTATGTGAGGGCCATCAGCAGGCCTTGAAAGAAAAACTCCCAACTGTGATTTTTTTTTTTTTTTTTTGCATCAGTCTCATTTGAACTTCTGAGGATGGTAGCAATTTAGCTTGTATGATACATGGTCAAAATGGTAAATGCGGCTGGGTGTAGTAGTGCAAGCCTTTCATCTCAGCAGCCCAGCCTTGTCTATCTAAGAGTTCCAAGCCAGAGAGGGCTCCATAGTAAGACTGCCTAAAATAATTTTTATAAGACTGTCAAGCATGGTGGCTCCCTCTGCCGTCCCAGTATCATGTGTGCTCTCTCTCTTTCTCTCGCTTTCGCTCTCTGCTCTCTCACTCTCTCTCTCTCTTCCTCTTTCCTGCTGTCCTGGATGGAGCTGTATCACAACACCTTAGTCTTTTGCTTTGTTTTGTTTTGTTAAGGCAGGGTCTCCCTAATTTGTCCATGTTGGCTTCTTATGACCCTTCTTTCTCAGCTTCCTGAGGAGCTGGGATCCCAGCTTTGTACCACCACAAACACCTAAGACCATATCTTTTTAAAAGAAAGTTAAAATGAAAGATGCTAGGGATGTCAGTTGCTTGGTGGAGTTTGACCAGCATGCCAGCAGCCCTGGGCTCAAGTCTCCGTCTCCGCACTGAATAAACATGCCTGAAATCCCAGCACTTTGGAGGTAAGGTAGGATGATGAGTTCAAGGTCACCCTCAGCTACATAGTGACTTGGATACCAGTGTGGGCTATATGAGATCCACTCCACCCCTCACACACATACAGACATTCACACACACACACAAATTCATCAGAGTAGCATATTGTCACCTGCATTTTACAAGTGGAAAACTGAAGGGGCTTAATGCCTTAAAGACATGCCTGTCTCCAGAGTCTCTGCTCTGCTCCCTATAGTGGTTTGAATGAGAATGTCCCCCATAGGCTCAGGAATTTGACTACTTGGTCCCAGGTTGGAGGGTATGTGGCCTTGTTGGAGGAAGTATGTAGCTGGAGGAGCGTTTTAAAGAGTTCATTGTGCTTGGTGGCATGCCTTTAATCCCAGTACTTAGAAGACAGGCAAGCAAATCTCTGTGAATTCAAGGCCAGCCTAGTCAACAGAGTGAGTTCCGGCAGAGCCAGGGCTACATAGAGAAACCCTGTCTCAAAAACGACAAGGGTTTAAAGATTCACACCACTTCCAGTTCTCTCCCCCGCCTCTCTCTCTGTGTGTGTCTGTCTCTCTGTCTCTCCTTCCTGCTTGTGTTTAAGGATGTGAGCTCTCAACTTCCTGTTCCTGCCATGTCTGCCACCTGCTGTCCTGACTCCCAGCCACAGTGGACTCGTCCCTGTGGAATCATATGCCAAAATAAACTCTTTGGTAAGTTGCTTTGATCATGGCATTTTATCAAAGAAACAGAAAATAAACAGACCTCCTTTCTACTGTGTGTGTGCCAGGCATGACCAGCTCTGTGAGCTCTCTGCCACTGAAGATGGGCTTGAAGGGGATTTCTAAAGTTACATTTGAACAGTATATTATTTAGTTAGTTTTGAGACAGGCTCTCACTATATCTAGCCTTGGCTGGCCTGAAACTTGCTCTGTAGACCAGCTAATCTTGAACTCAAAGAGATTTGCCTGCCTCTGCCTCCTGAGTGCTGAAAGGAAAGGCCTACACCATGCTGGTTTGCATCCTATTTGAAAGCAGTACCGTTTTTACCAAGCCATCTCCTTCCAGAAGGCTTTCCTGTAAAATAACCCCTTTGCACAGGTGTAATCTAATAGGAGGCTGAAGCAGAAGATCATGAGTTAGAGACAGCAGAAGACACAGAGTGAGTTCAAGGCTACCTTAAGATATTTTGGGAAAACCTGCCCACCCCCGCAAAAAAAAGGCAGGAAGGTTCCAGAGATATGGTCCAGTGGTCAAATGTGCTTTCTGCCCTTCCAAAGGACCTAAGTCCAGTTCCCAGCACCCACGTCAGGTACATCACTATTGCCTGTAACTCCAGCTCCTGCTCCAGAGGAGCTCACTCCCTCTGCTGGTCTTCTTTGGGACCTGGCACAAGTGACAGACAAATAAATAAATAAAATAATTTTTAACTGCAATGGTGGTACAGGCCTTTAATTCCAGAACTCAGGAGGCAAAGGCAGGTGGATCTCTGTGAGTTTGAGATCAACCTGTTCTACAAAGTGAGTTGCAGGACAGCCAGGGCTACACAGAGAAACCTTGTCTCAAAAAAAAAAAATCAACAACAAAAAGCAAGGGTTTGGGGATGTAGCTCAGTTGTTAAAGTCCTTGCCCAGCACACACATGAAGCCCCAACATTTACAGGACCGTATAAACTGGACCCATTTTTTTTTTTTTGAGACAGGGTTTATCTGTGTAGTCTTGGCTGTTTGTCCTGAACCCAATTTGTATACCAGTCTGGCCTCGAACTCACAGAGATCCGCCTGCCTCTGAGTGCTAGGATTACAGGTATGCACCATCACACCTGGCTACCTGGACCCATTTTTATACCTGTAATCCCAGCATTTGGAGGTGGAGGCAGGAGGATCAAGCATTCAATGTCATCCTTAGCTGAAAAGTGAGATGGATGCCATTGTGGGTTGCATGAGCCACTATCTAAGAAAGCAAACCAGAGGTTAGAGAAACAGCTTAGTAATTCAGAGCACTAGATGCTCCTTCAAAGGAACCAGATTCAGTTCCCAGCTGCCTGATCAGGAAGTTCACAGCCACCTACAACTGCAGCTCCAGGAACCCAGTGCCTCACTTGCACATCCCCTGCTCCTACACACAGATACACATAATAAGCACACACACACACACGCTGACAAAGTAGGCAAGCAGAAAGAGGACCCACCTTGGCCCTGGGTCCTCTTTTTCTGTTTGTTTTTTCAAGACTGGGTTTCTCTGTGTAGCTTTGGCTGTCCTGGACTCACTTTTAGACTAGGCTGGCCTCAGACTCACAGAGATCCACCTGTCTCTGCCTCCTGAGTGCTGGGATTCCAGGTGTGAGCCACCGTGCCCAGTGCCCTGGGTCCTCTCACTGATGGCCCTCTGTGGTGGTTTGAATAGGAATGGTCCGCATAGACTCATGTGTTTGAATGCTTGGCCAATAGGTAGTGGCACTATTAAGAGGTATGGTCATGTTGGAGAAAGTGCGTCACTGTGGGGGCAGGCTTTGGGGTCTCATAGGCTCAAGCTATACACATTGTGACACTCAGTCTCCTGCTGCCTGTGGATCAGGATGTAGAACTCTCAGCTCCTTGTCCAGCACCATGTCTGCCTGCACACCATTATGCTTCCTGCAATGATGATAATGGACTAAACCTCTGAAGCTGTAAGCCAGCCCCAACTGTTTTCCTTTATAAGGGTTGCCATGGTCACAGTGTCTCTTCATAACAATAAAACCCCAAGACACCCTCCATGTATAGCTTTCTCTCCCTCTGCTCCCCCTGCTCCCTCAACCTTCTTTCTACACGTGAGCAGCTCTTCCCGGTCCTTCAGGAACTACACCCCTGCATTCTTTCTGTGCCTACTGCAATCACATGCTCCACCCCTGCCAAATCTAGGCATTCCCTGGCAAACATCTTGCTTTCCCTGGGTCCTTAAAGCACTCTCTCTGAGGCCCCAGAAATCTGGCCAGCCCTCCCCTTCTTCCTCCTTGACAATGTCTTCCCAGTTCCTGCTGCCTCTTCCTTGACTTGTCCTTCATCAGCCGATTTATCCTCTTGCAGTAGTATATACTACCTGCTTCTGACTACTGGGTTCCCTCCTCTGTATCTGCCTCCCTTTCTTCCCAGAGCGAGATAGCCATGAATCCCACTGGCACCACCTTGCCTGCTCCCTATGAATGCTGCCCCGCTCCCTTGAGATAAACTATAGAGAATTCCCCATTTCTCTTGTCTTGCTCTTTCATCCTAAGTTGAACGATCTCCTCCACCATCTCCAGGACAGAAGTCAGTACCAAGACTGTGAAACTAGATGTCTTTAAATCCTCTCTTGTCCCCAGCCCTTTGAGCCACCTGTTCTTGAAGGTGGCTCACTAAGTCCTACCTCCTCAAGCCAGCCCCTGGTCAGTAGGGCATCCCCTTTCCCTCATTTGGCATTAGCCTCCCATATACCTTCCAGCTGCTTCTGGATGGCTGTTGGCACAACCAGAACAGCTGTGGAAAAATCTCATCTGGAGCAGTCTGGACTATTCAGGTCAGAATCACAGATGTGATATTTAGCCAACAATTTTAAAGGTGATTCCAACATGCATTCAAGAACTGTTGTGAGAGAGGCTTTGAGGTATAAATAGCTTATGCTTGGGACTCAAATTAGCTGAGGTTCTTAAGCTGTAGGGTGGGGCTAGGATAGAACTGAGTGCTAGAGTGCTTGCCTAGAGTTTCCTTATGAGACACCGGGGCCATGGCCCAGTGGTAGAGCACCTGCTTAGAATCCCCAGTGACAGGGTAATGGTGACAGATCAGGAGTAACATGCCTAGCATGTGTAAACCCCTAGGCTTAATTCTTAACATTACACAACTAAAGCAATTATAAGTTGAACTGTAATGTTAAAATACAGCTCACTCTTGGCATGTTGGCACAGGTGTGTACTCCCAGTTTTTGAGAGGCAGATCTATGTGAGTTAGAGTTCATCCTGGTCTACACAGTAAGCTATAGACCAACCATAGCTACACGGTGAGAGGCTGTCTCCAAAACAAACAAAAGAACAACAAAAAGATGTGGGGTAAAAAAGATGGCTCAGCAATCAAAAGCATGTAGTGCTCTTGAGAACACTGGAATTTGGTTCCAGCACCCTCATTGGGAGGCTCACAACTGCCTGTCGCTACAGCTCTAGAGGGTGCCCTCTTCTGGTCTCTGTGGGCACCTAGATAAACATGGCATACATATATATTCAATATATGACATATGCAAACCTGAATACACGCTCTGGTGGTTTAAAAAAGAATGCTCTCCTCCATAGGCTCAACTGTTTGCTTACTTGATCCTCAGTTGGTGGAACTGTGTGGGAAGGATTTGAAGGTGTGGCTTCATTGGAGGAGTGGGTGGACTTTGAGATTTGAAGATACACTCACTCTATTTCCAGCATATTCTCTCTCTGCCTCCTACTTGCTGACCAAGATGTGAACTCTCACTTGTTCCTGTGTTTGCTATGCCATCATGGACTCTAGTGCTCTGAAATTGTAAGCCCAATTAGATACTTTCTCTTAGAAGTTGCCTTGGTCACAGTGTTGTCACAGCAACAGAAAAGTAACTAAGACATGCTCTGCCCCACCTGTGTCAGCATCCACTCCTGAAGGTACAGCCAGAACTCTGTGTTCTCAACCCACGCCACTCTCTGATCCATCCCACTCTCCTGAGTCCTGCCTTGTGCCAGTTGTCCCCCTTCACACTGTTGGCTTCAGGCTGGGCTATGAACCCTGAGGGCACGGGGTGGCTGCATGCAGCCTCTCTCCTTAACTTGGCTAGGGGGAGATGCATCTTGGAGTGTGGCCCACCAAGGGCTGTTCCTGGCTTCTCTCTGTTGCTTCTTTGACGGCGTCTGTTACCTTTGTGTCACCGTGACCACAGAACCTGACAGAAATAACTTGGGGAAAGATTTATTTGGGATCATGGTTTCAGAGCAGCGCATTGTGGGGAAGGAATGGCTGTGGACATGTGTAGTTGAGCCTGTTCATGTCATGGCTGACCAGAAAGCAGAGAGGCTGGAACCACGAATGTACTCTAATCTTCAACTGTCTGCCCCCAGCAACCTACTTCCTCTAGCTAGGCCCCACTTCTGTTTCCTGTACAGCCACTTACCCAGGTCCTAGAGTTTGTCTTCTGATCTTGGGATGGGACCTGTGGGAAGATTAAATAAAGCCAAAAGCTTGAGGCCAGCAAGATGGCTCAGCTCAGCTGGACACAATGGCACACACCTGTCATCCCAGCACTCCAGGAGACAGAGGCAGGTGGATCTCTGTGAGTTCAAGGCCAGCCTGGTTTATAGAGAAACCCTGTCTTAAAAAACAAAAGCAAACACACAGAAAAGATTGTTCAGCTCATTCAGGGGCTTGCTGCCAAGTCTGATGTCCTAAATCCTATCTTTTAGATCCCTAGACCCAAGTGGTAGGGAAAAAGAACCAGTTTCCACAGGTTGTATTCTGGCCTTCAGAGGAGTGTCAAAGCATGTACCCTCCAGCCACGCATGTGTACACTGAATGTGATTTAAAAAGTATTAGTACTTATAATTCTGGATCCCAGGATAGGGACTATCATCCCCTTTACTACTTGGGGAGGACAGAGGTCAGAGTAGAGGCAAGAAGGAGCCAGGCATTTTTTTTTTTTTTTTTTTTTTTTTTTTGAGACAGGGTTTCTCTTGGCTTTTCCTGGGACTTGTTCTGTAAACCAAGCTGGCCTGGAACGTAGAGATCCATCTGCCTCTGCCTCTGCCTCTGCCTCTGCCTCTGCCTCCTGAGTACTGGGATTAAAAGTGTGTGCCACGGCCACCTGGTCTGGTTTTGGTTGGGAAGTGGATATCCAAGGGGTCATTCTATTAGTCATTTAGTGTGGATATCTTCAGTCATGGTGGGGGCTCCTTGGAGTAGAGTGAGCTCAATGTGACCCTTAGCAAAAATCCAGACTATGTTTTGAGACGGCATTTCTCACTGAACCTAGAGCTGGCTAATTCAGCTAGACTGTTTAACTAGCAACTCACATCTCCACATCTTCAACACTGGGTTTTGCACAGCACCATGCCTGGCTTGTACGTGGATGCTGAGGAACTGAACTCAAACCTCACGCCTGTGGACACAGAATTATAATCCAACTGCTAGTAAAAACTCATTGAAAAGTGGACTGGAAAAGTTAGAAAGTGACTAAGATGCTTTGTGGCAACTTCTTGCCTGTACTTGCACTTATGCATATGACACACACACACACACAGATTCATTTCATTCACCAAACACTTCACTGAGGAATTCCCCCTGCCCTGAAATGCTTTTCTCATGCTAGGAATGGTAATGGACGCTTGTGATCCCCGTGCTGAAAAGGCTGAGGCAGGATGATCATGAATTCGAAGCCAGACTGGACTACCTAGTTTGTTTCTCTATTGTTCAATAAAGACAGAAGCAACTTAGAGAGGAAAAGGTGTATTTGGCTTATACTTCCATGTCAGTCCTCGCTGAGGTGAGAGGTGGAGCTGAAGTAGAGGCCATGGAGGGATGCTGCTTAGTAGCTTGTTCACCTACCTTTCTTTTTAATAATTTATTTAATTTTATTATCTGTGCATTGGTTTGAAAGTCAGAATCCGCAGAACCTGGAGTTACAGAGTGTTGAGAGCTGCCATGTGGGTGCTGGCAATTGAACCCGGGTCATTTGGAACAGTAGACAGTGCTCAGAATCACAGAGCCATCTCTCCAGGCTGCTACTTATACAGCCACATCCATGTGCTCAGAAGCCTGTCCCACCCCTCCCCTGCCCTGCATTCCCTGCTCTTAAGAAAATTCCCCACTGTCATGGCCACAGGGTAGCCTGAGTCAGTTCCTCATCTGAGATTCCCTCTTCCCAGGTGACTCTAATTTGTGTCAAGCTGACAAAAAGCAACCCGCACAACAGACAAAAACCCAGACAGCCTTATCTGCAGATGGCAGGGAGGCCAGCACTCTGCCCCCACTGCCCAGAACTGAACTGATGCCAGTTCCCAGAAAAGGGCTCAAAAGGGAAGGAAATGGGTCCTCTCATAGTTCCTCACCACAGAGCCAATGTGTCTGTCTGTCTGTCCACTTCTGTCGTTGCCTGCGTCCCTGTAATGAAGACAGGGCTGGAACTGTGAGCCAGGCAGTTGGGGTGTGATGGGGTTAATGGAGGCTGGACAGCCCATCTTAGAAGTTTTAGGCTCACTGTGGATGTGGGGACCAGGCAGCCCACAGGGCAGACCAACCAGGAACATTCCTTTCCAGTGGAGCAGGTCTAACCCAGATGTTATCTTTCAGGATATGTCTTTCTGTGAATGTGTGTGTGAAATCTGTGGATTATATCCATGTCAAGTTTCTGATTATATCTGCATGTTTTTTGTTTTTGTTTTCCGAGATACTAGGAGAAAACAGAGGGCAAAGGTCCATAAGATGACACTGTTCGTTGTTTTCTAGAACAACCTTTTAAAAATTACATTTACTCCTTTGTGTGTTGGTGGAGCTTGTAGTGGTCATACAGAGCTTGTGTGAGGTCAGAAGACAACTTGGGGTTCTCTTCGTCTTCTGGACCCTGGGACTCAAAATCAAGTTGTCAAGCTTGGCAAAGCGCTTTCATCTGCTCAACCATCTTGGCTGGCCTTGAATACTGGATCCCCCCACCTCTACCTCCTAAATATCACAGACAAGTGTCTCTATGCCTAGGAGGTTAATTTTCTTTCAGTGCTTTGCAAATCTGTAATTATTTTTAAATAAACTAGTTTTAAAATGATGTGCTTAGTGGTATATGCCTGTATTTAGAGTACTTGGGAGGCTGGAGCAAAAGGATTGCTTCAAGTACAAGGCCAGCCTGGCTTGCAAAGTGAGTTCCGGGACAGCCAGGGCTACACAGTGACCCTGTCTCATCACCCCAAAATTAAAAGCTCCCAAATCAAACCAAAGAAAAAGAACTTCTGTAATGTCAGTCCTCGGAAGGTTGAGGAAGGAGTGTGGCTAGTTCAAGGGCGGCTTGGGGTACAGTACTGAGACTGTTTTAGGAAACGACAAAAACCTCTTTTTGTGCTGTGGAGTGGGTAAAGCATTTACTTTGTATGGGGATTTGGAGTCTGGATATCAGAAATGATCCTAAACACTGGGTGGGTGTGTCATGTCAGCCTGCTTGTAATCCCAGTATCAGGGAGAGATGGAGAAATTGTGCACTACAGTAGCAAGATATCTTGTCCCAGTACTCAGTATATAATGTGGAGAACAATCATGAAAACCAACAGACATCAACATCTGGCCTCCACACAAATTCGTGTACACACAAACACACATGAACACATGCAAACACACAAACATTCAAGTATGACATACAGATATACACACACACAATTTTTTTTTTTTTTTAAGACAAGAGTCTCAGCTGAGCATGGTGCCATACGTCTTTAATTCCAGCACTGGGGGTGGGTAGGTGGGGGGAACAGAGGCAGGCAGATCTTTGTCAATTCCAGGCCAGCCTGGTCTACAAAATAATCCAGGACAGCCAAGACTACACAGTGAAACCCTGTCTCAAAAAACAAAACAAAAAGGCCAAGAGGCTCACTATGAAGCCTTCTCTGGCATGGAGTTTGCTGAGTAGACCATGCTGACCTCGAACTCAAGAGAAATCTACCTGTCTCTGCTTCCCAAATGCTGGGATTAAATGAGTATGCCACCAAAATTGGTGCAAAAAACAAACAAACAAACAAACAAAAAACCCCCAAACAAAAAAAAACAACAACAACAAAAAAAAAAAAACTTTTAGGGATGAGATAGTAGCTTCCGTTGTAGAGCAGCTGCTTAGCATAATGAATGTCCTAGATTCGATCTCTAGCCTGGCCAAATAACAATAACTCCTTTTCACTCTCCAGCCTACTTCCTAATCCAGGCACTTACCACCTCCCTTGAGGACTTTTGCAACGACTTCCAGTTTTCTGGGTTTTTGTTTGTTTGGTTGGTTGGTTGTTGAGAATCTCGCATAGCTCAGACTGCCCTGGAACTCACTACATAGTCTAAGAAGACCTTGAATTTCAATTTCCGATCTTCCTGCCTCCAGCTCTCAAGTGTGGGATTACAGGCAAATACTCTTAAAGCGGGTTTGTAGAGTGCTGAAAGAACTATGCAAGCATGCAGACACTGCCAACGGAGGTACATCCCCAGCTGCAATACATAAATTCTGGTGGTGTTGTCTGTCTTTTCAGCGCTGGGGATCGAACCCAGGTCCTTGTACAAGCTAGGCAAGTGATCTACCACCATGCTATCACCCTGGCTTGCATTCTACCTTCAGCTTTTGCTCCATGCCCTCCTATGATAACCAGCGTGCCGGAATGCAGTCAAGTGGGAATAAGAACCTCTGTCCTGCTCCTTGGAAGGATCCAGGGCAACGACGCTGCAATAAAGTTCTTAACAAAGGACCAAGACGTGGCTGGAGCGGAACCGGCGGAGTACGCAGCCCGGTCGTACCCGACAGACTCAACTTCAAAGCCCCGCCCCTCGAGAACCAGTCCAATAGCCAGGCCTGGCCTCTCCAGGCCGATCGCTGAGTCCCGCCCCCCAGAAGGCTCAGCCGGAAGGCGCTGCCCCTCTAGACGTTCAAAATCCAAGGCCCCACCCTCCGAAGCCGCTCAAATCGGCGCGGTCCCGCCCCCAGGACGCAGACCGCTAAGCCCCGCCCCTCAGGACGTGTCAACGGCCAGGTCCGGCGTCTTCTGATACTCACACTACCAACTATTCCTTCTCAAACACGAAAACTGTCAAGATCGGCTCCTCAAGACGCCTTAAAGGCCAAGATCCGCCTCACAGGATGCAAAACTGGGCCCCGTCCGTCGAAGCGCGCCAACAGGCCCCGCCCCTCGGGGGGCCTCAAACTGCCAGGCCCCGTCCCACAAAACTTCCTAACGGCGAGAGCGGCCAGGCTCCGCCCTAGTGAGCGCTCCAACCGCCAGGCCCCGCCTCCCAGAGCGCGCTAACGGCCTGGCCACGCCCTCCGGAGGCCCAAGCGGCCAAGCTCCGCCCTGTGGAGCCCGCCAACTGCCAGGTTCCTTGTCATAGGACCGTGTAAGCGTTAGGCCCCGCCTCCCGAGGCGCGCTTGGGACCAGGCCACGCCCCGAAGAGCCTAACCCGAGCCAGTCCCGCCCCTCGAGGTGCGCCAACTGCCCTCCCCCGCCCCCTCGTGCGCCGAGACGTGAGGACGCCGGCGTCGTAGGCTGAGGTGGCAGCCGTCCTGCGGGCATGGAGCTGCCGCAGATGCCGGAGCTGGTGGGGCTGTCGGTGCTGGTGGGGCTGCTGGCCCTGGTGGCCACGGCGGCGGTGGCGCGGGGCTGGCTGTGGGCCGAGGAGGACAAGGCCAGCCAGCCCGTCTGTAAGTATACCGGGCCGAGTGGCCGTGGCTCTGTGAGGACTCTGCGCCCGAACGCCGCATGGTCTGAGGAGCCTGGAGGATCACGGACCTAAGTTTCCCCGGGTGTGAGATGAACTTTTCCCGTGCAGATATCGGGTTGCATGTCCCGGGCTGGTTGCACCCCAGGGACAGAACTCTGGAATCTCCGCCGCTAGGTTGTCGGTCACTTTTTCTGGGATAATGCCCCTCTAACCCCCTTGTTCCCGGGGCTGTTAGGAAAACTCTGCAAAACCGAAGTTTGCAGTGTTCGTGTTTCTGGAAAATGGGAGTCATTTGAAAATACTTCTCGGCCAACTCTGACGGGCAGGAACGTTTTCCGAGATCTTTATTGCAAAGCTTCCGAGTCTTTTTAATTCGTTTGAATAAGAAGCATATAAAAGCGTAGATCTGAATTGTAAGCATCTGAAAACGCAGTAGAAATATACAGCATATTAAATTTCACAGAACAGTTACTACTGTAAAGGGAACGAGAGCACAAATGGTCCTAGTGGGGTTTTTGTTGTTGTTTTGAGAGGGTGGAAGTTTTGGACTTTGGAAACTTCACTGAGGGTAGGGAACTCATTGTGGTGGGTTTATTTGTTTTGAGACAGGCTTTCACCATGTTATACAGACTGGCATTGAACTCTGCATATTCCTGCCTTAGTCTGTGGAGCTCTAGAATATACAGGTGTGTCCCCTCCCCATACCTAGTCTTGTTTGGTGCTGGGTATGTGAAACCCAGGGTCTCATGCAAGTGCTGTACCACTGAGGTACACCTCCCAGTCTTTGATGTGAGATGTTTAAGGATAGAAGTGTAGGATTTTACCTGGGAAAACAGAAGAAAGACAGTTCTGCATGAGGCAAAACTCAAAAAGGCAGGGACTCCAAAATATTTGGAGGCTGGGGATAGGGTTCATCCTTAGACCACCTGCCTAGGATCCCCCAGTGAGGAGCTGAGGTGTAGCTCAATCTTAAAACACCTGCTTAGAGTCTCCCTACTGAGGGCCCAGGAGCAGAGCTCAGGCGTAGAGCTCTTGCCTGTGATACCCAAGCTTTGAGTTTTATCCTGTTCCTGAAAGAATAAAAGAACCAGCTTCTGGTGTGACTCCAAAGGTCAACGTGGGCAAGTTAGAGGCAGATTATATGCAGCAAGTTCAATAGGTTTTAATTCCTCTAAGATTTAGGGAGCATCTATTGCCACCTAACACATGTCAGCTTTGTGTGAAAACCTGGTTCTCCCAAGACATTTTTTATTTAACTTCATTTATTTGTGGTTTTTTGAGACAGGGTTTCTCTGTGTAGCCCTGGCTGTCAGAAACCCACCTGCCTACAAGTGCTAGGATTAAAGGTGTGCACCACCGCCGCCCGCTGTGTGTGTGTGTGTGTGTGTGTGTGTGTGTGTGTGTGTGTGTCCCTGTGTTTCTGTGGAGGTTGGAGGAAAGCTTTGGGGAGTCAGTTATCTTCTACCACATGGGCTTAAAGTTGGGTGTCAGGCTTGTTGGCTGAGCTGTCTCCAGCCCAGTTCTCCAAGGTGTTGATGGTTTAGATTGCCTTAAACTTTGTTTCTGTCAGATAAACTGATAGTTGACTTACATACAGGGAATCACTGTGTAGCCCAGGCTAGCCTGAAATCTTGTAATCCTTCTGCCTAACACTCAAGTTCTGGGATTACTTGTGTGTGACACTTTAAATCTATGTGGCTTCTCTTGAGCTTTCTCATCAATGCAGGAGTGCTTTTGGCTTGTAACTTGGTTCATAGCTAGAGATTGGACTTGTGACTTTGCACACTAGGCAAGCCCTCTACCATTAAGCTATGTCCCTAGCTCCCCGTTCCCCCACTTAACTTGTGTGTAGGTAGATGTGCATACATTTTGTCCACATGGAGATCAGAGAACAACCTTTCATACCATTAAGAACGCAAGTTCCAGGCTGGAGAAATAGCTCAGAGGTTAAGAACACTTGCTGTTCTTCCAAAGGTCCTGAATTCAATTCCTGGCAATCACATGGTGGCTCCTAACCATCTTTAGTAAGATCTGGTGTGCAGGTAGAATGTAGAATAAATAATAAATAAATTAAAAAAAAAAAAACTTGTTAAAAAAAAAGAACACAAGTTGCTTCCACTGAAACAGGTTCTCATTTTGACCTGGAGCTCATGAACTAGGTCAGGTTGGCCAGAGAGCCCAAGTGACCTACCTGATTCCACCTCCCTCACCTGGCATCTTTATGTGGATTTTGATTATTAAACTCAAGTCCCTTACACTTGCCTATGAAATACCTCATTCCCCTCAGACCACCCAAGCCTTTTTCTGCACATATCACTTTCTCTCCTCAAGGACAAGGGTCCTAACTGGATCATGTCAAGGTGTTCCATCCAGAGCCTGAGTAGCCCTTGGTACTGCGTGGGTAGTCGTAGGTATCCAGTAGATGCTTCTGAATGAGTGCATGGATAAGTGACATGATCCTTCTTTCTAGGCCAGAAAGCAAATGAATCCAAGAAGTCAGGATCCAAGAAGCAGAAACAGAGTCAGAGGGTTCGCAAGGAGAAGCCTCAGCAGCACAACTTCACCCACCACCTTCTGGCCGCGGCACTGAAGGTACTTTGGTACTGCTGGGCATGCTGTATGTGTATACAAATACCTTTTAACGTTTACCAAGGGGGTAGGCATACACCATTCTGTCCCTTCTGCTTTTTTTTCCTCTTGTAGTACTGAGAGTTGAATCTGGGGCCTTGTGACTGTTAGACTAGCACTCTGCCACTCAGTTACACTTCCAGTCCTTGGTTGGCAGATTCTCCATACGTGCTCTGCAGTTGAGCACCTAACTGGGACATTCTAGGCAGGCACTTTCTACTTTATTTGTTTGTTTGTTTGTTCGTTCGTTTGTTCGTTCGTTCGTTTGTTTATTTATTTATTTATTTATTTATTTATTTATTTTTCTGCTTTTAACTTTGAGATTGTTTCACTAAATTGCTTGGGCTAGCTTCAGACTCACTCTGTAGCCCAGGCAGGACTTGAACTTGAGATCCATCTGCTTTAGCTCAAGAGGAGCTGGGATTATAGAGCTGAACTACCAGGACTAGCTTGCCTAGTTCTAGCCTCGGCTTGTTGGTCATCCAAGCACCGGAGCCATAGAATTGCAGCTGTAGGTTCAGCCTCCCAAGCCTCTTGAGAGTTTCTCATTGCTACTTCATGCATCCTTTTCCCTAGAGCCACAGTGGGAATATATCTTGCATGGACTTCAGCAGCAATGGCAAGTATCTGGCCACTTGTGCAGATGACCGTACTGTCCGGATCTGGAGCACCAAAGAGTTCCTTCAGCGGGAACACCACAGCATGCGAGCCAATGTGGAGCTGGACCATGCCACCTTAGTGCGCTTCAGCCCTGACTGCAGGTGGGACAGGACTGAGCCTCAGGCTTACTTGCAAAAAGGCCAGATCCTGGCTTTCATGTATCTGGTTGGGGTTTAGTGAGGAGGGATCAAGAGTCTACCTTGGGGTGACATAAAGAAAGCATCCAGGTAGTATGGGCACCTCCTGGGGCCTCTTGGAGATTCTGCTCTATAAGAAAGAAGCAGACACAGGAAGATATTCCTGTCCTGGATATTCCAGAATCTAGCTTTGCCATGAGTTTCAGACATGCTTCTGACACCCTAAGCTCTAGAAGTGAACCAAAGCTATAAGGACTCTTCTTCTTTTTTGTCTTTTGTAGTGTAGAGCTATACCCTCAGCCTTTCTTGCATTTGGGTTTTTGTAGTTTGATTGTTTGAGACAGGACACAGGGCCTTGCTATATTGCTCTGATTATATAATGCAGCTTGGCCCTGAACTTGTGAGATCTTTCTGCCCTAGTCTCCCTAGTGCTGGGATTCAGTGTGGCCTTGGGTTCCTTTGTTCAGAAAACATGAGCTAACATCTGTTTACCCTAGATAGGGCATCAACCACAGACCAGAGCGTAAATGCGTCACTAGTAGCATGGTGAACCAAAGAGTTCATTGGATTGCTTACAGGAGTATAGATAAGAAGATGTTTAAAAGAACATAGACAATTCTTTGGGAGCCGAATCATAAAAAGCCCACCTCACTGTGGGGGATGACTCAAAAAAGCTGTATTCTTGGAGCAGCACATTGTGCTTTAAGGCTGCCCACCGCCAGGCAGTCCTCTCTCCCAGAAGTTGTTCACTGTTTCTGTCACCTTGAGAGGGGCCTTATAAGTCTTGTGACTCTCCGAGCTTCTTGCTCCTTAAGTGTCAAGCCTCTTCTATCTATGGAGGGTATTTATTACTACTAAGGATCAAGCACAGGGCCTACCAGTGAGATAACATTTCTTGATTGTTTTGTTCCTTTTAGTTTGTGGGGGGAGGATATGCCACAGGACAACAGAAATTAGGTTTTTTTTCCTTCCACTATATGAGTTCCTAAGTATTGAACTTAAGTGACATATACATATAAAAGCAAGTGCTTTTTTTTTTTACCTGTTGAACCATCTCGTTGGTCCTGTGAATAGTTTTTACGAGATTTTGAGAGGCTGGAGTTAAGAGCACTGACTACTTTTATACAGGACCAGGTTCAATTCCCACATTCACATGACAGTTCATAACTGTCTACAACTCAAGAGTAAGGAAAGACTAATACATTTTGAACCAAGGGATCTTTTGTGCAATTGAACAGTAGGGCACAAGGGACAGTCTTGATTTTCCCTAGAATCTACGACACACAGGCCTCTGTCCAGGTAAGGGAATGACCTCTCCTTTGCCTGTCTCTAGAGCCTTCATTGTTTGGCTGGCCAATGGAGATACCCTCCGTGTCTTTAAGATGACCAAGCGAGAAGAAGGGGGCTTTACTTTCACCGCCACCCCAGAGGATTTTCCTAAAAAGCACAAGGCACCCATTGTCAACATTGGCATTGCTGACACAGGTAGGGGAAGTCTTGTGGATGGAATTTACTCAAGGCATGAAGAGAAGTGCCCAAGTCATAACTTGTTTTTTTGTTTGTTTGTTTTGTTTGAAAGATTTATTTTTACTTTGTGTAATGGGTGTTTTACCTGAAAGAATGTCTGTGTACCACCTGAGTGCAGTGCTCACAGAGGCCAGAAGAGGCATGGGTGACCTGGGATTAGAGTTACAGCCAATTGTAAGCTTCCCTGTGGGTGCTGGGGATTAAACCCAGGTCCTCTGCTAGAGCAGCCATTGCTCTTAACTTCTGAGCCACCTCTCTAGGATTCCCTCCTCCCTTTTTTTTAATTAATTTTGTGTTTATCATAACACATGGAGGTCAGAGGCCAACCTATGAAAGTCAGCTCAATCCTGGGGTTTAAACTCAGTTCATCAGGCTTGTGACAAGTATCTTCAGCTGAACCATCTTGCTAGTGTCTAAATTGTGTTTGTTGAATGAGTTAGTGCTGCCTGAGTTTTGCTTGGCTCTGGTCTTGTGCCTCCCATGAGAGCCATATAGTAGGAGCCACACTTCTTAGCACCTGTGGCGACCTTCGGCCTGGGAAAGCATGGCTTGGAGCATGGGCACTTCTTAGAGCAGTGCCTCATTGTTCCTTTGGGAGGTGACAGTTGGTCTCCTCACAGCCCTGATCCACAACTTCTCTCTGCTCCTCAGGGAAGTTCATCATGACAGCCTCCAGTGACACGACTGTCCTCATCTGGAACCTAAAAGGCCAGGTGCTGTCCACCATCAATACCAACCAGATGAACAACACTTACGCTGTTATCTCTCCGTGTAGCAGGTGAGGAGGAGGGATGGAGTAGATACAGAAGACAGACAGGTTAGAGGAGGGGGTGGGGATGCCTAGGTACAAGTCTTAGCTGTCCAAACCGTGAAGGGGTGTCACAAAGCGCCATAGTCCTTGGTGTTTATTTCTTCAGCTGTAATGTGGTTATTTTGTAGTGCTGAGGCTGGAAACCAGAGCACTGTACTTGTTCGGCAAACACTCAACCACCACACAACATCCACAGCCTCATCCAGGGGCTTCATTTCACTTGTTTTGTTTTGAGTCGGTGTCTTACTTTGTATCTCTGGCTGACACAGAACTCCTTATGTAGACCTTAGTTTCAGATGACCTGAAACTCAATGAGATCCACCTGGCACTCTATTAAGTATGGATTAAAAGTGTGTGCTGACATGCTGTGCCTTTTTAAAATGTTTGGTTTTTTGTTTGTTTTGTTTTGCTTTTTGAGACAAGGTTTCTCTGTGTAACCCTGGCTCTCTTGGACTCACTTTGTAGACCAGGCTATCCTCAAACTCAGAGATCTGTCTGCTTCTGCCTTCTGAGTGTTGGGATTAAAGGTGTGTGCACAGCTTTTTTTTTTTTTTTTTGAAACAGGGTCTGTCTTTTGTCTTTGTTTCCCTTCACACCCCACCCCATCCACTATTTCCTGAGTGCTGGGGTACTAGGCATGCACAACCAAGCTAGGTGTATGTGGTGCTGGGAGTAGAAAGCAGGGCTTTGGTGACATTAGACACATCTCTCCCAACTGAGAAGCTTCTGTACTGTAGATCTTGAAGTGCACCGTAACCTCAGACCTCGATTATTTATCCCAAGCTTCCTCAAATTTCTATTCATTTCCTTCCTTCCTTCCTTCCTTCCTTCCTTCCTTCCTTCCTTCCTTCCTTCCTTCCTTCCTTCCTTCCTTTCTTTTAGATAGATTTGCTATGGAGTACAGGCTGTCCTAGAACTAGCCAGGTTGGCCTTGAACCTGTGATACTCCTGCATCAGTCTGCTTGGTATTGGGGTTACAGACAAGTGCCTCCATACCTGGCTTTCTTTGTTCTTTTCTTTTTTTCTTTTTGTTTGGTTGGTTTTATTGTTCTGAGATAGGATCTCAGTCAGTAGCCCTGGCCAGCCTGGAACTCACTATATAAACTAGGGTGGTCTCAAACTCACAAGATATCTGCCTATTCTTGTCTGCTGAGCATTGGGATTAAAAGTATGTATCACCACACCCAGTCTTACTAATTTTAATTTTAGTTAGAGACAAGGTCCTAAGTTACACATACTGCTTTCCAGTTTACTTTGTTAGCCTAATTAACCCTTGAACTTGAGTTCCTCCTGCCTCTATACCAACTGAGATTGCAGAGTATACCTCCATGCCTGGCACGGAAAGACGTTAAAACGTTTCATTAGGCTGTAGCTAGCTGGAGCTGTAGGTTGATTGCCTTGTATATATGAAACTCTAGGTCTATGCCTAGTATCCCCAAAAGGTACTCTTTCTCAGGAAAGCGGTCTAGGATTTGTTAGGAGCAAGATGCCTTTTTACATTTGAGTTTTTTGAGTGTAGCTTACATGACAGGTTTGTGGGTTCGTGTGGCTTCACCCCAGATGTGAAGGTCTGGGAGGTCTGCTTCGGGAAGAAGGGAGAGTTCCAGGAGGTGCTGCGAGCCTTTGAACTGAAGGGACACTCTGCATCTGTCCATTCTTTCGCCTTCTCCAATGACTCTCGGAGGTGAGTGCATCAGTGCAGCTCTATTTTTTTTGTTTTGTTGTGATTGTGTTTTATAGACAGGATCTCACTTGGTAGCCCAGGCTGCACTTGAACTCGCAGAGATCTTCCTGCCTCACCTCAGCCTCCATTGCTGAGGTTATAGGTGTTTACCACCAAGCTGGGCCGAGCAGTGAGTAGTTCTGAGGTTCTTCTCCCTGTCTGGGCTACAGTCCTGAAAAGGGTGAAGGACTTGATTCTCGGCAGGATGTAGACTTGACTTCCTATCTTCAGTCACTCAGGCTGCTCCAGTGCCTTCCTACTCTAGCTGTGATTTCCCACATTGCAGGATGGCCTCTGTCTCCAAGGATGGCACATGGAAGCTGTGGGACACCAATGTGGAATACAAGAAGCAGCAGGACCCCTACTTGTTAAGGACAGGCCGCTTTGAAGAGGCAAGCACCATGCCTTGCCGCCTGGCACTCTCCCCTGACACCCATGTCCTGGCCTTGGCCACTGGCACCAGTATTCATCTCTTCAACACGAGGCATGGGGAAAAGGAGGAATGCTTTGAGTGTGTCCATGGGGAGTGTATTACTGATTTGACTTTTGACATCACTGGCCGCTTCCTGGCCTCCTGTGGGGACCGTGTGGTTCGGGTCTTCCACAACACCCCTGGCCACCGGGCTGTGGTGGAGGAGATGCAGGGCCTCCTGAAGCGGGCATCCAGTGAGAGTACCCGCCAGAGGCTGCAGCAGCAGCTGACCCAGGCCCAGGAGACCCTAAAGAGCCTGGGTGCCCTGAAGAAGTGACTCTGGCTCTGGATGGGTCTGGCTGCCTGCCCCAGTGGCTGCTATACTTCCCAGGGGCCCCTGGGGGAACCTCCCACCTTTCTTCTTGGTGGGCCCCACTTTTTCCATTGAAACTATTCTTGTATACTTAGATATATCTCTCTCTCTCTCATTTGCCTCCTCCCAGACTAAAAGGTGCTGTTTTTTTCACAGACCTAAGGGTTGGAATCTATCTTCACCCAGCACTAAGAAGAAGGGGTAGAGAGAAAAGAGAGAGCAAAGCTTTTGACTGTGTGGTAAATGACCCTAATACCCAAAGAAGTTTGTGAGTGTAGAGGTAAAACCTGAGGGTTGCCAGGGGACAATGTTCCATAAGGGTGCAGAATGTGTTTTATAATGCAGCAAAGTGAGTCTCCATCTGGACCAGGCTCCTAATATCAACAAGGACTGGTCTTTGTTGGCACTGGTCTGTTATCTCAGCACTCTACAGACAAAGGCAAGAGAATTGGGTTTGCAGCCAGTTTGGACTACATAGTGAATTTCAGGTCCTCCTGGGCTCCATATGGAGAGAGACTCAAGAGTTTTTTACCCTGGGCTTCAGCTTTCTTATTTGTAAAATGGGGAATGATGCTCTCTGTGGCCTTCCTGCAAAGATGCTGTGAGGCTAGGAGCGTTACAAAGTTCCCACACATGGAGCATAACAGTGCTTTCCAGTGTTATTAACTACCAGGTAAATGTGGCCCTCAAATTGCTCCGCAACCAGCAAGAATTGGCTCTTGGGAAGGCCAGGTTTCCTAAGGGCTGGCTTGCTAGTTCCTCTTGGATAAATATGGTGATTTGGTTCACATGCCATCTCAAGATGGTGCTCCTCTCTGCCAGAGACCTTGGACTCATCAGTTCAGTGCCTGCTTCATGGGATGAGCTAGTGATGCTGGCTGACACACACACACACACACACACACACACACACACACACACACACACA
>NW_026590062.1:23049497-23098429 GCF_907164565.1 Psammomys obesus | reverse complement strand
CACACACACACACACACACACACACACACACACACACACACACACACGATTAGGCCTGTGGCCAAAGAGAAAAGCTGGTGGGAAGGACCCATAGGCTGGTGTCTGAAGTGCTTTTTGTTCATCACAGCTGCAAGCCATGTTGAAGACATGAAGCTTGACAGTACTGAATCCAGGGCAATAATGGGGATGAATGGAACAGATCCAATAAGAGAGCAGATTAAATTTGAAGACTGCTTGGATCCAAAGGGTAGAGAAGATGTCAAGAATCTAGGAAGGCTTGAATCTAGCAAAAAGTATCCATCCCAGTTAGTTTTGATCTCTCACTTAAAAGTAGGGCCTCTTCCAGTCATCCTCAACGCTACAGGATGTTAGAATAAGGCACAACCCTGAAGTTGACCTTGATGGCTCCCTTGTCGTCACCCTCTCCTTCCACCACCACTGCTGCATCCAGATGACCTGCAGCATCTGCTGTCTGTCTGCCTCTTCTGTTATCATCCTGGTCTTAGTTACTGTTGCATACTATATGTATAGTACTTCTGTTTTCAACCACATTACTTCCAAGTCACTTTTCTACATTGTTTAGCCAATTTGGAAAACAAAACAGATCATGCCATTTCCCCAAAAGGCTTCAAAGGCTTCCTTCTGCTCTTAGAATAAAACCTGAACTCTAGTCTATATAATGCCATGGAATTTAGCTCCTCCTGTGATCTTTCTCTGTGGTGGTCCAACCTACCCCATTTTTCTGTTTCTTTACTAACCCAAGCAGTTTGTAGTCTCCAGGTCTGGGCTGGTCCCTCTCGTGTGCTGCTAGCATTTTCCCGTTCTGTTGGCAGATTTGTCGATGCGATTTAGTCCTTGGTAACTTTCACTCCAAACAGTTGCCTCTTCAACCACCTCATCCGAAGTAGCCCTTTCCACCGATCCTGTCCTATCTGTTGCATTGCTGCTTTTCTTTCTTTTGTATGACTTGGTGCTTTCTGAATCCATCTTGTTTGGCTATGTGTTTGCTCCAGTGTCAGGGACAAGGGCAGTCAAGTGGGTATCAGGAGTGGGAATTAGGCTGCTCACTTGTTTGTGAGATGGGAAGAAATGGTAGAGACTGTAATGGGCATTTGTTCTGGGTGCACAGTGGGTAGTAACTGCTATTTATCGCAAAAGTTGCCAGTTTCAGAGAAGTTAGATGTTGGCGCTGTGCTTTGAAATGGGGTGGCGTTGTGACTGCACCAAACACTGATGTAGGCGGGTGCAGCTCATCAGTCTTGTTGGCACTTAAGGAATGTTCCTTGCTTTCCTTTTTGCAGTCCTGGGGATGGACCCCAGAGCCTCATGCAGGACAGACAATTGGCTCTGCTGCTGAGCCATGCCCCATCCTCTCATAGGGAGATGCTAGACAAAGGCTTTCCCACTCAGCCACAGCCACAGCCCCTTACTAGGCAAAGACTTTGACACTGAGCCTTTAGCATCAGTTGGTGAAATTGCTGAAGAATGCATTGAAACATGAGCTCCACAAAGGCAGAGTCCATGTTTGTCTGCCTTGTTCTGGGTCCCAAGTGAAGTAGCCAGGGCAGAGTAAGCTCTCAATAAATGGAACTCAGACTAGAAGTAATTGACAAAAATTTGATATCTTCTGCACTCTGCTCTCTACTGTGGATCCAGTTCTCTGATGAGATCAGCCATACTGAGGGCAGTATGGCCACACACAGCTCTGCTTCCTGCTGTGGGGTGCTGGTGGGGGTCTGCTTTGGTTGACAGAAGCAGCTGAAAACACGTTCACTTGCTTCTGGGCTACCATTTTGAGAAGTAACTGGTGTCATGGCTGCAGAGAGAAGGTAGGGAACCCAAGAATGCTGAGCCACTAAAGTCAAAAGTCCCTGACCTGTGTGGTCCAGAGTGAGGTAATCACAGAAGCTGCCTGAGTTTGTCTCCTCATCTGTAAAATGGGAATAAATGTTGTCCTATATACCTTGCTGTGTTGATTTTTTTGGGTGTGTTCATGCTTGTCTATTACACTGGGGATTACACATGTGATCTTGCCCCAACTCAAGTGTGTGTGTGTGTGTGTTTGAGACAGGGACTCGCTTTGTAACCTTGGCTGACTTGGAATTCATAGAGCCCCCCCCCCTTCCTCTGAGCTGTGGGATGTAAGGCATGTGCCACCATGCACAGCTTTTCTACCTTCACTTTGAGCTAATATCTCACTAAATTGTCTTTCAACTTGTGATCTGGCTTGATCCTCCTGTGGAGCAGGGCTGACAGGCCTCCATTTCCATGTCCAGTAGCTGTTTCTAATGGGTGGGAGCATTACAAAAGGTTATGCACAGACTGTCCAGGGATCGAACAGAGCTGTTCTTGTTGCTCTAGGAAAAGTGTCTGCCTATAAAAAGAGACTGCAACATTGATCTACTAATTTTACACAGGGTGTGGCAGTGCATGCTTGGATCCCGATGCTTGGCAGGCTGAAGTTGAAGAACCATGAGTCAGCCCTGTGCTATATTGTCTAAAACACGATTATTTTATATATTACTTTTTTCAAGACTGTGTAGCACTGGCTGTCCTGGTACTCTTGTAGACCAGGCTGGCCTGGTGATCCCAGAGATCACCTTTCTGGGATTAAAGGTGTGCACCCACCTGTCACTATAACAAAGTGTAATACTACTGAAGGTTTTCAATTTTTCAAAAAAAAAAAAGTGGGAGAGCTGAACATGGTGGTACTTACCTAATAACCCCATCACTCAGGAAGCTGAGGCAGGAGGATAGCAAGTTTGAGAACAGCTTGACTACACAGCAATACCCTGTCTCAGATAATACAGAGGTCAGAGAGATGGTTCAGTGGATAAAGGATCTTGCTACACAAGCCTGTCAACCTGAGTTTAAACCTCATGTTCTACATGAAGGTAGAAAGAGATCAGCGACTCTGTTCTTCAACTATGGGTATCATGCATGCACAAAATAAATTTTTAAGGAAGGGTCTGGAGAGAAGGCTCAGTGGTCAAGAGCACTGGCTGCTCTTCTAGAGGGTCCAAGTTCATTTCCCATCACCTACATGGTGGCTCACAACTGTAACTCCAGTCCAATGGGATCTGATGCCCTCTTCTACATATATGACACATAGATATGTATGCAGGCAAAACATGCATACACATAAAAAGATTTTTTTAATTAAAGGAAAAATGATGGCTAGAGGGAAGAGAACTTAATTGTTCTTTCAGTGGGCCTGGGTTCAATTCTGGACACCCTCTGACTTTGGCAGGTATCAGGCATTCACATGGTACATATACATGCATACAGGCAAAACACAAATTTTTAAAAGAAAAAAAGATGGTGTGCAACCTATTTTTTTTTACCAGTCACTTAAAATTGAAAAAAAATCTGCACAGAAAGTTGATCCTTAGTGATACGTCCAAATTATAAAAGCATTCATGTGAAAAGTTGTTGACGCCTTTAATCCCAGCACTCAAGGTAGCAGAGGCAGGCAGATCACTGTGAGTACTAGGCCAGCCTGGTCTACAAAGCAAGTCCAGGACAGCCAAGGCTACATAGGGAAGGCCTGTCTCAAAAAACCAAAATAAAAGGAAAATTGTTCTAGCTATTGTAGTGGTGCATGCCTATCATCCTTGCATTTGGGAGGCAGAAACAGGAGGATCATCTCAAGGTCTGTGTGTGGCAGTTCTTTTTCGGGGGTTCATTATGCCCCCCTTTCCTCCTGAATATCTGTTTGGGTTTTCTATCCCACTTCAGGGCATTTAGTTCCCAATAAAAGACAGGGACCTTTTAGATTCTTTTTTATTTTTGTATTTTTAGTTTTATGTAATTCCTGTTTTGCCTCCACATATGTCAATGTAAGGGTATCAGATTTCCTAACACGAGTGAAGACAGTTGTGGACTACCGTGTGGATGATGGGGTTTGAACCTGGGTTCCCTGGAAAAACAACCAGTGCTCCGAGCCATCTCTCCACCCCCTTAACCATTGTTCTTTTGGAAGTATAGAGGCTTTTTTTTTTTTTTTTTTTTTTTTTTTTTGGACCCTCCTCCTTCCAAACAGGATACTGGTTAGTGTCTACTTCTCACCAAACGAACCTGGGGGTGGTTTTCCACAGTTAAGTACAGAATATATGGAGAGCTGCTTCCACAGTTTCCCTAGGATTGGGGGAGGGGGTTGGCTTTTAGATTTATAAAGACTTTTAAGACACAGCAACTAGACAGGTATTGACCCTCTAAGCTATTTTTCTATTTCCCAGTTACACACCCCAAGTTACTTGCCATAATTATTCCTGCCTGGGATGCTTCTGTTCCATTAAGCCTTATGACCTCAGCCTTCTGCTTCTCTCTCCTGCCTGGTACATTGGTATTTTGCCTGAATGTATGTCTGTGTGAGAATATTAGATCTTGGAGTTATAGACAGTTCTTATCTGCCATGTGAGTGCTGGGAATTGAACCCGGGTCCTCTGGGGGAGAGCAGCCAGTACTCTTAACCACTGAGCCATCTCTCCAGCACTGTGAGCAACTTCCTTTATGTTAAATCAACCCAGTGTTGTCCCCACTTATCCCAATGTCCTAAAAACTTAGGCTGAAGACTACAAATTACAGAAGCAGGCCCTTCTTAGCTTGCCCCAAAGGCATGCCTTTTGGGACCCAGGTTCATGGAATAGAGACTGGTGTAGTGTTCTGAAGTTTAGAAGACACGTGATTTCTCACAAACATGTGCCTGTCTTCTGATGATGACCCCATCCCCAATGTCAGGTTTCACAGGCTGTCCCAGAGTTCAGAAAAATTTAAGCTTGGGAAATAATTATGTTTTTTTTATATTATTGATTGATTTTTATTTTATGTACATTGGTGTCTTGTTTGTATGTGTATCTGTGTGAGGGTGCCAGATGCCCTGGAACCCAGAGTTTTAAAACAGTTGCAAGCTGCCATGTGGGTGCTGAGAATTGAACCCGGGTCCTCTGGAAGAGCGCCTGTGCTCTCAACCACCATGCCATCTTTCCAACCCCATAACTATGGTTTCCATTTGCCTTTTGGTACACAAATTGCTGGTGCTTCTTGCAGTTTTTGTGGGTTGGGTTTTATTTAAGCACAAATGAAGCCATCCATTCCTTCCATGTACAGTGTGGCCTTGGGACTGGTGACTGATACTGCTTCTTCCAAGATGGCTTGCAGTTCTTGGTGGAAGAACGGTGTGCCATCTCAGCATAATAAGACCGGCTGAACACCAGGAGCAGTAACAACTCCTTGATGCTGTACACCAGGAACTCCTGGAAGCCACAGGGCAGCATGGGTGTGGCTTTCGTGTTGCTTCCATAACCAGTGTTGGCCATCAGGTCCTGGCCCTTGAATCTTCTTGGCACCCTGGTGTCACACATCTCTGGGTTTCCACCAGTTGCACTTATAACTGGTCTGACTGGGGAGGGTGGACTTCTTGGTCCTCTTTTTTAGGATCTTATTTCACCAGAGACCAAAGGATAGCTATGATGCTTGGCAAATGAAAGCAGCCACCTCACAGGCAACTGGGAGGAAGAAGGCAATATCTGCTTTTTTACTTTGGGGGTTGTGTTTTGAGACAGTATTATACTATGTAGCCCTGGCTGCCTTAAACTCAGATATCTGTCTCCCAAGTGGGCTTAAGGGCATGTGCCACCGCACCTAGTCAAAAAAAATAAAAAATAAAATATATATATATATATATATAATTTTCTGAGACAGGGTTTCTCTGTGTAGCCTTGGCCGTCCTAGAACTCACTATATAGACCAGGCTGGCCTTGAACTCCGAGATCCACCTGCCTGTGTCTCCTGAGTGATGGAATTAAAGGCCTATGCCTCACCATGCATACCTGGCTTGTTTTATTATTTATTAGTTTTTCAAGACAGGGTTTCTTTATGTTGCCTTGGCTGTCCTGGACCACTTTGTAGATCAGGCTGGCCTTAAACTCATAGATTTCTGCCTATCTTTGCCTCCCTGAGTGCTGGGATTATAGGCATGTGCCACCACACCAGGCTTCCCACCTGGCTTTTCACATCTATCTAGTGAACTACCACTTGCAAACTTACATAGCTGGCCTTGAACGCTGGCAATCCAGCAGCTTCAGCTTCCTGAGAGCCCTGAGACACCACAGCCAAGACATTTAGTCTTCCAAACTAAACACAGAGATAAAAATAGTGGTACTAGTTAACAGTGGCCTGTCATATTCCAGAGGGAGTGTATGTGTGCATGTGTGTGCACATATACTACATGGCATAGATGTGACAGGACAACTTTCAGGAGTGGGTACTTTCCACTCTGGGTGCCAGGGTCAAACTGAGGACTTCAGGTTTGCACAGCAAGTGTTTTTATCCACTGGGCGATCTTGCCAGCCCAAGTCTTCCCTTCTTTCAGCATGCCCTTATATTGGCCATCATTATGCTGTGTGCCTGCATTCAGCCCTTCAGGAGTGTACAGTTCAAACATCATATATGAGTGTGAGTGTGTGTGTGTGTGCATTGTGGGAATCAGCATTCTACATGGTAAATACATGCTCTATTTCTGAGCTATCTTCTAAGCCTGGACATTTTATATTTGAGGCTTAACATGGTAAACAAACATGTTTATGCCCTAATCCCCTGAGGGGATGGATGCAGCCAGAGATGCTATCTGAGCATTTGAAGATCAAGAGAGTGACTTGCCAATGGGCCATTTCCAACACCCCATGTCAGACTTTCACATCTTAGAGATGACACAAAGTTTTAGTTCTGTGTTCTGTGTTTTTGTGTAGTTTTCTACAATAAGCTTGCCTTTTCCTCATGTCAGTAACATACTGGAAGAGGTACTAACCTACGAAGACTAGGGATGCAGGTCAGTGAATAAGTACTTGTCTGCCATGTGCAGGGTCCTAGGTTCCAGCCTCCATATCATCACAGCAAATAACCTCTTATGATCTCTCTATGTTGTCTAGAACTTGAGATCTGGTTACTAAGCCTACAACTGGATTAGAACTTGAGATCCTCCTGCCTCCCGAGTCCTGAGACTATAGGCTTGTGCTACCAGAGTTGCCTCACTTTTGCTTAGCACTAGTTTTTCTGAGGTAGCACAGAACTATGACCACACTGCAGGTGGAGAAACTGGGACTTCTGGAGCTGAAGTGGCAAGCACACATTCAATGTCTGAGTTCAAACTTGCTCCATAGAGCCTTTGACTTTGCCATCCATGAGGTGATCCCTTAAGGGCAAAGACTTAGGAGTCCATTGTGCGTGTGTGCACGTGCATTAGCACACGTGTACATGTGCTAATGTGTGATAATTGGTATGGAACTCAAGCCACATGTTCTAATGCTGAGCCATATCTCCAGCTCCCCATTGGCTGATTCTAGCAGGTGCTTGGCCACTGAGCCATTCCCCATCTTTTACTGGATGATTCTAGGCAAGTGCCCCACCATTGAACCCTTCTCTACTTCCAAGCCTGTTTCTTTTTTCCTCAAAACCAAGGTCTTCTGGAGCCAAGGCTGGTCTTGAAACCACCATGTAGCCGAGTTAATTCAAACAGAAGAAAATTTCAGATGGGCAACAGAGAAATCAACGATGGAAAGTCAAGATGAAAAAAGGTGTGGTATTGACTCTGCAACACAGCTATTTAGACACTCATGACACAGATCTTTGGTTACATGAAGATGAAGAACATAACTCCTTGAAGGGCTGGAGGCCACCAAGGGGTTAGTGTGCTTGATGTGAACTTGAAATTCATGGGAAACCAGTTCCCACAAATTTTCCTCTGTACCATACACACACTTAAATTTTTTTTTTTTTTCCAGCAGGTGCGGCACACTCCTGGAATCTGGGCACTCAGGGAGGCAGAGGCAGGTGGATCTCTGTGAGTTCCAGGCCAGCCTGTCTATAAAGTGAGTCCAGGCCAGCCAAGGCTACACAGGGAAACCCTGTCGCAAAAAACAACAAAAATTTCCCCCAAAAAATGCGGTGGTGGACATCTTTGATCCCAGCTCTTCAGAGACAGAGACGGACAGATCTTTGAGTAGGCCAGCCTGGTCTACAGAGTGAGTTCCAGGCCACCCAGGGATACACAGAAAAACCGTGTGAAATGAAATAAAATTTCCCAGTCGGATGCAGTGGCACACAGTAACACTGGAGTGGCAGAATCAGGTGACTCTCCGGGTTCGAGGTTGGCCTGGTCTACATAGCAAGTTCCAGGGCATACACAGTGAGTCCTTGTTTCAAAAATAATAATAATTTAAGCAGCAGAATAAAGTGGTGACGTCGAGATTCCATCCCACCACCACCACTACCGCAGACTCGCCAGGCACACACCACGTGCAGTCGACACGAGGGTCTGCCAGCCAGTGAGGGGTCAAAGGGCCTCTCGACGCACACAGCAGGGAGGCTCCGGGCGGGGTGCGCAAGCGCGCTGAGGCTCCAAGGGCCCAAGGGGCGGGCGGGAGCGCGCGCTCTCTCACGCACGCGCGCACGGAGGGGGCGACGGCTGCCGTGACGTGCTGCGGTGGCGGCGGGTGGACGGTGGCGCATGAGGTGCGTGATATCCCGCGTCTTGGGAACAGTGTCCTAGCCCCCAGCCACTCCCCGCCGCCGCCATGTCGGGCCGTTCGGTCCGGGCCGAGACCCGTAGCCGGGCCAAAGATGACATCAAGAAGGTGATGGCGGCCATCGAGAAAGTGCGGAAATGGTGAGGGGCGGGAGCGGAGGGGGTGCTGACGTGGGGTTGCGGGAAACCCGGCGCGGAGGATCACCAGGCACGTCCAGGGGTGGGAACCAAGAGGCCGGCTCTTGGGGGGAGGGGGCCGGAGCAAGGAAAGCGAAAGGAGGGCGCGCCGGCGTCGGCGTGAAGTCAGGACGGCGCGTTCGCTCTAGCCAATCAGGACAGTCAGTTCGCAGCCCCGCCCACTCGTTGTCATTAGTCGTTTCCGGCCACTGTAGCTGGCGGCACCTGGCGCTGCGCAGTTCCACTTCCGGCGGGTAACAGGACCTCGCGGAAGGGCTGCCTGTCGCCGTCCGGCTCAGCTTCCGCTCCTGCGCGTTACAGCTGCCCGGTGCTGTCGGTTAAGTGTTATGCGGTCTAAGTACTCGAAATTAGTTGGGAGTTTGTAAACTCGTGTCTGTCGGAACAGAAATCTCTGACATCGTAGATCTGTGGCTCTCAGCCTGCCCACTCTGGATATGTTTGCTCTTGGCATCCAGGGGACTGTCCCAGCAAATGTGTATTGCAAACCTAGATTGAGCGAACAATTTAGGTAAGGCTCTTCTTGCATTAAACTGTTCAGAATCAACTGTTGGAGCCATTGTTTTGACTGGCTCTTTCTCTACTGCAGGCTGGCATCATGCTTTCCTTCTGCCTCAGTCTCCCCAGTGGCTAAGATTCCGCTACAGTGACTTTTGCTTTTGTTTTGTTTTTGAATCAGGGTCTCATTCTGTACCCTTGGCTCTCCTGGAACTTACTTTGTAGATCAGGCTGACCTTGAACCCTCAAGGGAGGCCTGTCTGCCTCCCAAGTGCTAGGACTAAACACGCAGCCAATTTTTAAGTCCACATCTCATGGCATTCCTCTGCTTCGTATGTAATTCCCTGGTCTCCCCACCCCCCTCTTTTTTTTCACTGGTAAGGAAATAAATGAAGCAGGCTCATCTGTGCCCGGTTAACATCTAGTTCTACCGAAAAGTTGTTTCTAGCCTGAACGGGTGGCTTATTGGTTAAGTGCACATATTATTGCAGAAGACACAAGTAGTTTTTCTTTTCCTTTTTTAAGTTTGGAGGCTGGAGAAATGGCTCAATGGTTAAAAGCACTTGTCTGCTCTTGGAGAAGACCTGCATTCAGTTTCTGGCACCACATGGCACCCACAGCCCACTCCAGTGGCCTCTTCTGGCATATGCACACATGCATTTAAAGCACCCACATGCAGAAAAATAATAAAATGTTTTTTAAATGTTGGTTCCTCAGAGCCACATTTTGAAATTCTAGAAAAAGTCATGTTCATAGAATTTTTCTTAATTGTGTTAGGCTGAACTGCAAGACATTTCACATATTTGAACCAACTCTCATTTCCTATTTCTGAGGATAGAGCAAACAACCTTATTTATGTTATGATTTCTCACTATATACTATACTGTATGTACTACAGCCCTATGTTTGACTTTTAATTCAAAAATACTAACATTGCAGCAAACACACCTGTGATCCCCTAGCTGCTCAAGGAATACCACTTGAGTCTAGGGGCTTCTGGGCTAAGCAACATAGTGAAGCGTGCCTAACGTCTAAGGCCTGTGATCCCGCTACTCAGGAAGCTGAGGCAGGAGGATCACACGTTGAAGGCCAGTCTAGATGCTTTAAGAGTCCCTACCATAAAACAAGCATTTTGGCTAGGGATGTTGTCTGCTGGTAGAGCACTTGCCTAGCTTGGCCAAGGCCCTGGGTTCCATCCCTAGTTCTCCTGTGCCCCCTCCCCCAAAAGAGAAATGCTGAATGAGTTAAGGGTGCACTTGGTTCAGCTGGGTTTAGAGACATGTGAGGCTTTAGTAGTTTGTCTTAGGCTGACCTTGGGCAAGCCATCTAACTTTCCCTTGCTTTGCTAGTACATGGTAGTTCTGCATTTCTACCTCACCAGGGCAGACAAGAATGTTGGAGGAAGGGATTGGTTTTGTTTGTATGCTGGTGATGGAGCCCATAGCCTGGCCATGCTAGACTAGAGCTTCCCACTGTGTCGTAGCCCCAGACTGGAGACACAAGGGAAACTACAAGGGTTTGAAAGTCAAGAGTAAAATCTGCAGATTTAGCATGGCATGGTGGTACATACCTATAAAACCCAGCACTCAGGGAGGCAGAGGCAGGTGGATACCTGTGAGTTTGAGGCCAGCCAGGTCTAAACAGTGAGTCCAGGACAGTCAAGGGTACACAGAGAAACCCTGTCATGAAAACCCAGAAACACACAAATAAATAAATAAATACACGAATGAATGAATGAATGAATAAAGCAAGCTGCAAATTTCTCTTTCTCTGTGAGTAGTCTTAATTACCTAGCATACAAATGGTATCAGTTTCTTTCTTTTGATAGTTCTTCCTTTGGAGGAACCGCTATATGCAAAATGAACAAAACCAGCCTAGAGAGATTTAGAAATTATCTTCATAATCCTCATTGACTTTTGTTTGCCCGTGATCAAAATCCATTCAATTCCTAGGACCATGTGCCCCCGCCCCATCCAGCCAGCTGTAACTAACTCCAGCCCCACAGGACCTCCTGCCCTCTTCTGGCATATGTGGGCACAGCATGTGTGTGATGCAGACACACATGCATTTAAAGCACCCACATGCATAAAAATAATACAATGTTTAAAATTTTTTTAAATATTGGTTCCTCAGAGCCACATTTTGAAATTCTAGAAAAAGTCACATTCATAAAATGAGCATGCAAATCAGGAGCTGTGCGTGCTAAGCGAGCCTGTTGAGCCTGAGCCACACTCACTGCCTTTCAAAGCCTCCCCTACACCCAATTTGTGGTAGTCCTCCTGCCTTAGCCTCCAAGTGCTAAGGTTACAAGCATACACGTGAAAGCCGCCACTTCTGGCCTTGCTCCTACTTTGGTTACTCCCTATTGTCCAAACCTGTTTTCAGGTGTAATTTGATAAGGAAGTCTAAAAGGCATTCCACATCAAAGGAGCAATCTGTTGAAAAGCAGAAAGCATAGTTAATAAAGAAAATATGCTTTATTAACTCTGATTAATGCTTATCTTCTAGGGAGAAGAAATGGGTGACTGTAGGTGACACATCCCTGAGAATATTCAAATGGGTGCCTGTGACAGATAGCAAGGAGGTAAGTATGGGAGGAAAACAACAGTTAAATATAACGTTTTCTTTTCACTGGTTGCCTCTTTTAACTATAAAGGAATTTATTTCTCTGGAACTGAGTTGAAAGTACCTTAAGCTCTGTTATGATCTGTGCAAGACCTTCCTTTGTTTTTCTGTTTCTTCATTCTCTCTTTACTTAGCTTAAACCCCATTACTGTATTTTTCAGCATAGTTTGTCTTTTTTTTCCCCCATTATGGGTGTTCTGCCTGCTTGTATACAAGTGTACCATATTCATGCCTGATGCTCAGGAAGAGCATCACACCTTTTAAAAATATATACAGTGAGCTGGGGGTGTGGTTCTGTGGTTGATCTCTTTCGAAATGCTTGAGGGTATAGATTCCTTCTCGAGCACTGAAAAACAGTTGTGTATATGTGTCTAGAAACATTTAAGGCAGAATTCTGCAGTCTAGTAACTATAAGCGAACATCCTTATAGTATATACTATGTATCTAGGTATAGCTGGGGGACAGCTGATGCACACCTGTAACCCCAGCGCTCAGAAGTGGGAATTCTAGGCCAGCCTGGGCCGCACAGTGATCCCTGTCTCAAGTGAATAAATGGAAACACTAGGGTCCAAGAATAGAGCATCACTGACTCTGAAGACCCTTTGCTGTTTTGCCTTCCTCTTTAGGAGTGGCCACTCTCTTATGTATTTCTTTCCACCACTCTGGTCATTTTTAGGGATTTTGAACTTTATACAAACGAATCGTAGGGGTGGAGAGATGGCTCAGCAGTGAGCACTGGATGCTGTTCCGGAGGACCCAAGTTCAGTTCCCAGCACCCACATGGTGGCTCACAGCCATCTGTAACTGCGGTTCCAGGAGATCTGGCCCCTGCTGGCACCAGACCCATATGTGGTGCACAGACACACATGCAGGCAGTGCACCCATACACATAAAATAAAAATTAAACCAGGAATGAGTCGTGAAGTGTCTTCTTGTGCCTTAATTTTTTCTCTGTTGTTATTTTTGTGTTGCTTGTTTGCCCAGCACTGTATTTATATCAATTTATGTTGTCTCTGATCCTATTTTTTCTTCTTTTCTATTTTTAATTTGTTGTTTACAATTTTTCTTTGTGGGGTTGGGGTTGGGAGTGAGACAAAGTCTCTCTATGTAGCCCTGAATATTCTGAATTTGTTATGTAGACTCACAAAGATCTGCCTGCCTCTTCCTCCTGAGTCCTGGGATAAAGGGTGTGTGCCATTATTCCTGGCTGTGTTTTCTTTTATTGACACATGATTTCCCTCTGAATTGTAGGCTGACCTCACACTTTGATATCCTGTCTAAACCTTCAGGTTACTGGGATTACAGGCAAACTCCATTAGACCTGCCCATAATTACTCTCTCTTCTTCCTCTTGTGTGTAGTATGTGTGCATGTGTTTGCACATGAGGAGGCCATAGGTCAGTGACAGATGTCTCACTATTACTCTACCTGAGTTACTGAGGTAGACTCTCTGAATAAACTCAGCTAAGTTAGCTGGCCAGATTGTCTCGGGATTCTTGGTCCCTACCTTCTCAGCAGTAGGGTAGCAGGAAAGGCTGCCTTGTCTGCCCAGCTTTTCTTTGCAGCCTGGGGTATAAGCTCCCTCATGCCTATGTGGCAAGCATGTGTGCTGTCTGGTCTTATGTCAACTTGACACACAAACTAGATTTATCTGAGAGGAGGAACCTCAATTAGAAAATGTCTCCATAAGACTGAGCTGTAGGCAAGCCTGTACATCGTTGTCTTAATTAGCGATCAGTGGGGGAGGGCCCAGTCCGTTGTGGCTAAAACCCTGGCCTGATGGTCCTGGGTTTTGTAAGAAAGCAAGCTGCCTATGAGGTGGTGATGCCTGCCTTTAATCCTGGCACTTGGGAGGCAAAGGCAAGTGATTCTCTGAGTTTGAGGCCAGTGTGGTCTACAAAACTAGTTTGAGTACAACCAAAACCCTGTCTTGAAAAAAACCTAACCCCCTCCCCCCACAAAAAAAAAAGATTGGGTTATCTCTTAAGGTTCTAGCCCTGCTAGTGTTCTTGTTCTGGCTTCCTTCAGTGGTAAGCAGTGCTGTGGAAGTGTAGGCTAAATAAACTTCTCCCCAGCTTGCTTTTGGTTATGGTGTTTCATCACAGCAATAGCAACCCTAACTAAGACAGCAACCAGACAATCTTCCCAGTCCTCTCTCTTACTGCCCTGTATGTGGATGTCTAGATCACTTCTGGTTTGGGTGTCACAGAACAGAGCCCCTAGAGCATTTGTGTTCAATGTCTGGATTAGTAGCATTCTAGCATTCTGGACCCTGGGCTTCCACTGTGTGTTTTGGCCTGTACTAGCTAATGCTGAACTGTTTTCCAGAATGAAGATACCAGTTTCTGTTTCAACCAGGACCACACTGCAATGGAAATATGGCTGCACACTCTCAGCTGGGTGCAGCTTTGCCAAACCCAACTATCTACTCAGCCATGACTTTTTTCTGGAGCAGAAGTCCTTTCAGTGTTTGTTAGCTATCTGATGTCCTTGAAGGAAGGGCCTGTCTAGGTCTTTTGCCCATCTTTTTCTTTTTTTTTTTTTTTTGAGGCAGGGTTTCATGTAACCCAGGCTGGCCCAAACCCACAGTGTAGCAGAGAATAGTCTTTTAATATCTGATCATCCTGCCTTTACCTTCTAAGTGCTGAGATAACAGGCATGTATCACCAGGCCTGGCAATTTCCTTATGAATTGTGGGAATTGTGCTCATTGTCCATTAAGCTGTTCATGTTTCTCTTCATTTGTAACTTGTTTTTAAAAAATACTCTGTAGTGTGCTGAGTGTTTAATTTTATTTCTTCATTTTGGAGAGTTTTGTAGCAGAATCTCACTATATAGCTCAGGCAGTACTTGAACTTGTACATTTCTCCTCTGCTAGCCTCCAGAGTGCTAGGATCACAGGTATGAGCCACAGTGCCCAGGTAAAGTGCTCAAACTTAAGATAGATAAATCTTTTAAAATATAGTTGGTGCATCTACATTAAGCCTTAAGAAAAAATTCCTTCTGCATGTGGTAGTGCATACTTGAGATCCTAGCTCCTGGGAGGCTAAGGCAGGATTCTTATGAGCTTCATACTGGGCTTCATACTGTCTAAACACTCAAAATGACTAGTCGGACCTGGTGCAACAGGCCTGTAATCTTAGCCACTTGGGAGGCAGAAGCAGGAAGACCACGTGGTCACTGCCTGCCTGGACTACAGACAGAGTTTGAGGTCAGAGGAAAGTGACTGAAATGGAAGGTCAGGGGAAAGTGAAATGCAGGCTGGTAGTGCAGATCAGTGGTAGGACACTTGTCTCCACACTGAAGGAAACAGAAAGACTCTGTCCCTTTGAGGCCACAGTTCTTCCATGTAATCTACAGGCTGGCTGTTCTCTTTCCATTTATAAGACACTTGGGGCAGTGCAAATGTGTCCATCATTTCCATGTAGATGAATGTTCATCCTGGCTCCTTACTGGGACAGTGCCAAGTTCCCCCGTCTCCTCACAAGTGTCCACTGATGTGGCCACCACATTCTGACTACCACTGACACTCTGTTTCCTGTCCTGTTTGCCTGCTTGGGAAGCTTGGCTATCTGGAATCTGAAATGTCCGTGGTCCACTGCTCTTAGTTCTCAAATGGGCTGGTGTGTAGTTTTTTTTTGGAAGATTCTTTTGTGTTTTAAAACCTGTCATGAGGGCTGGGCACGGTGGTGTACACCTTTAATCACAGCACTGAATAGGCAAAGGTGTTGAGGCCATCCTGGTGTACATCAAGTCTTAGTTAATTTTCTTTTTGCTGTGATGAGACACCATGACCAAGGCAATTTATAAAAGAAAGAGTTTAGTTGGGCTTCTGGTTTCAGAGGGTGAGAGTCTGTGATGGCAGAGCTAAGGCTGGGGCAGCTGAGAGCTCACATAAGCAAGAGGCAGAGAGTATACTGGGAGAGTGTGAGTATTTTGAAAACTCAGGCCCACCTTCTGTGTTGGAGTTTTCATTGGTGTGATAAAGACCTTGACCCTAAGTGGCTTGGGTAGGGAGGGGAGGGCTTCTTATAAGCTTACAGATCTCAGGTGACAGTCATTGGCTGAGCCATGGTGGGAACTCAAGGGAGAACCTGGAGGCAGGAACTGAAGCAGAGACCATGAAGGAGTACTGCTTTCTGCCTTGCTCAGTCTGCTTTCTCATAGCACACAGGACCACCAGCTCAGGGGTGGCATTATCATCCATCAAGAAAATGCAACACAGGCTTGCCTGCAGGCCATCTGATGGGAACATTTTCTCAATTAAGGTTCCCTCTTCCTAAATGATTCTGGCTTGTGTCAGGTTGACCTAAAACTAGCTATCACATCTTTCAAAAAGGTCATGTCTCTTAAAATTTTCCTCTCAGTTCCACCAACTGGGGACCAAATATTGAAACATATTAACCTATAGGGACTTTTCTTATTCAAATCACTACACATAAGCCATCTAGCCAGTCTCTATACTGAGACTTTGTCTTAAAAACCAAACCAACAAACAGAAAAAAACCAACTAAACAAACAGACATATTACATGCATGCTTACTGTGTCTTTCCTCATTTTTGATGTGTTTGTGGCTTTTCCAATAGGTGATCTTGTTGCTTCTGAAACCTATATAAAGAATGATTCTGTATTTATCCATCTCTAGTGTTTTTGGCTATTGTTATTTCCTTTTTATTAGTTTACTCTTATTCATTTTCTAGCTTATTGAATTGGATGCTTAGCTTTTAGGTATATTTTTGTTTGTTCAATTCTTTTATTTTGGGTGGGTGAGTGTTCTGACTGCATGTAAGCCTGTGTACCATGTGCTTCTGCAGAGGGTAGAAAGGGCATCACATACCCTGAAAATTGAATTACAGATGGTTGTGAGCTGCCCTGTGGGTGCTGAACCCAGGTCTGTGGAAGAGCAGCCAGTGTTCTCAACTGCTGATCCATCTCTCCAGCCCATTTGGTCTTGTTTTGTTTGTTTTGTTTTGTTTTTGAGACAGTCCGGTAGAGCCCAGGCTGGCCTCAAACTTGATATATTAACTGTCTGTCTGTCTGTCTATCTGTATCTATCTATAGATATCTATCTTTATAGATATCTATCTATATTGATAGATAGCTATATAGATATAAATCAATATAGATATCTATATAGAAGATATATCTATAGATATAAAGATAGATAGATAGGTATAAATATCTATAGATACATATCTATTATAGATATGTATCTATAGATGCAGATAGATAGATAGATACAAACCCATGTACGTAGACACACACACACACACACACACGCCCTGAAGGTCTGGTCCTCTTGCCTCCCAGGTGCTGGGATTACTATCGTGCCTGACTTCCTGCAGTGCTGGGGATGGAACCCAGAGCATCATGTGTGCTACGCAAGCACTCTGTCGCTGCACTACATCCCACTCTGATGTGTGTCTGTGTGAGTGTGTGTCTGCATGCCCTCACACCTGGCTTTGAGGTGGCTGCTGGAGGTCTGAGCTGAGATCCTGGTGCCTGTGTGGCAAGCACTGTATGACAGCCATCTCCCTAGCCTCCAGCCCTTTTTAAAGACTGGGGTTTTGTTTGTTCTATAAAATTTACTTGCCTACGTTATTGCTGAATACAGTTGGCATCAATGAATGTCAAAACAGCTCTGACAGTGTTACAGTTACAGGGTTCTCTTAACTTCCTCGTTGATTTTTTCTTTAACTCAAGGGCATAATTTACTGGAACAATTTTGAGATGTGATTGACTGACTGTACTCAGTGGTAAGTGCTAACTACCTTAGCATGCATGAGATCCTGGGTTTGATCTCCACTGCTGCAAAAAACGCAAAAAGAGACATGGGCATTCCAAAAATAGTAACCGTATCTGTATACTTAGGACCTAAAATGAATAGAGTTATTTTGTTTCTTTGTGTTTTTTTCCCACAATTATTTGAGTAAAAAATAATTCAGACCAGGGCACAGTGGTACATGCCTGTAATCCTAGCACTCGGGGAAACAGAGGCAGGCGGATCTGTGAGTCAAGGCCAATCTCCTCTACAAAGTGAGTTCAGGACAGCCAAGGCTACACAGAAAAACCCTGTCTTGAAAACAAAACAAACAAAAATAATAAACATAATTATAACTATGTGAAAGCTAAATATCCAGTAGCTAGGGAGCAGTGGTGAATCATGGCATATAGAATATTATGTAACTACTACGAAGTATGTTTATGTAGGTAAGTGGTGATATGTTTACCATTACAGTAAAATTAGGGCTGCATAGGCAGGCAGGGTTGGTACAACAGATAAAGGCCCTTGTCACTAAGCCTGATGACTCAAGTTCAATTCCCAGGAAGGAAAGAACTAACTCTCCCAAGTTGTCCTGAGACCACCACACAAGTTCACATATATTCATATACAAAAGAAATAATTAAATGTAATTTAACTCAATTAAAGAAATAGGTCTGCATATGAAAAATAAAGGTGAAGGCAAAAATAGATATAAGAGAATTTTTATAGGGCTGGATTTGAGGGTTACTAACTACTCTTTGTACCACTAGTACCTCAAGTGAGTAGGTGAATACAGATTGGTGGATCTGAGACTGTGATTTCAGCATTTGCTTTTGGTGCTCTCTGCTGTGTGAGGGGCCAGTGGCCATGCCTTCCCACTGAGGTCCTTTACTAACAGCCTCTGTGTCTGTAGGAAGGGCTGTCCCAGGGGAAAGCAAAGATAGTGATCCTGAGTAATAGATGCTAGCAATTGCAGCAGAGCCAGCAGGTGCTTTTTGCCCTGCCCTGCCCTGTTATATCCATAGTGTTTCATTTTGCCCTACTAGGGGTCAAAAAACAGAAAACCAAGGGTCTGCTCAACCGTGCATATTTTGTCTCGCATCCTGCCGTGCAGGGAAGGGCTGGGTGGAGTGCTGAATGCTGCAGTCAGGGCAGAAGAGAACCATGGACCTGTAGGCCAAGTACCTGTCCCCTATTACTTAGCTGCTTGTTGTGGAGTTCACTTTCAGCTACAGATGCTGAGTCTAGAGGAAGCAGTTGTATGGGTCTTTGTCATTCTCCACCTCTTGGGTTCCCGGTTTCCCCCATTACTTCTGTTTAGACCTCTGAGGGCTTTCAAACAGCAAGTGCCTTGTCCCTCCTTATGAGTCTTCTGCTTACCTATGTCTGTCTATATATATATATATATATATATATATATATATATATATATATATATACACACATGTATACATACATGTATACATACATGTATACATACATACATATATATTTATACTTTTTTTTTTTTTATATAGAAAGAAAAGTCAAAATCGAACAGTTCAGCCTCCCGGGAACCCAATGGCTTTCCCTCTGATGCCTCAGCCAATTCCTCCCTCCTTCTTGAATTTCAGGGTGAGTTGATTTTGCATGTCTCCCTTACAGAAAATAGAAAACTTGGGTGGAAAGGTAACTCAGTGGTTAAGAGCATGTGCTATTTTTGTAAGGACCCAGGTTTGGTTTTCGGCATGTGGTTGCTCCCATCCATAACTCTAGTTCCAGAGAGTTCTGATGCCTTCTGAAATCCACAGGTACCAGGCACACAAATGGTACAAATGTGAACACACTGGCAAAACGTTCATACACATAAAATAAAAATTAATCTAAAAAAATAATCAGAAAAATTCAGTGAAGTCACAGGGATAAGAACATACCTAGGAGCCATGTGTGGTAGCCTAGCACTTGGGAGGCAGAGGCAAGTGGATCTCTTGAGTTCAAGGCCAGCTAGAAACCCTGTCTTTAAAAAAACAAAAACTAGCCTGGAACAGCAGTTCAGTGTTTAAGAGTACAAACTGCAAACTGCCTGTGTGCTCTCACTCTCTCTCTTTATTTATTTGTTTTTTGAGACAGGGTTTCTCTGTGTAGCCTTGGCTGTCCTGGACTTTGTAGACCAGGCTGGCCTTGAATTTGTCCAGTGTTGGAAGATGAGGCTTGCAGCTGAGGATACCAGTTAACTACAGTTTTCTAACAGTCTGCATCACCCTGACAGACATCATGTAAGGGTGTTATCTTCAGGTAGCATGTGTCAGAAAATAAAAATAATAAAATAAAAAAATAAAATGTCCAACACTGGCTTGTAGTTAATGAGGTTACGAAACCACATCCTCTCATGAGGCCAGAAGCTATAGGGTTTTGTTTATTTGTTTTTGTTTTCAAGACAAACAAACAAATAGCCTTGGCTATCCTGGAACTCACTCACTCTAGACCAGACTGGCCTCGAACTCATAGATATCATCCTGCCTCTGCCTCCCTAGTACTGGGATTAAAGGCATGTGCCACCACTGCCCTCTAGAAGCTGTCTCTTTCTTAGTGATGATTTTATCATGCTGCTCTTGAGTAGGCCACCCACAGCCAAGATTGCTGCCTCTTTTGACAGCCAGCCTGAGTGTCCTGTGTACCTATAGCACTACCTTCTAGTGTAGCAGTTTTCAACCTGTAGGTTGTGACTTCTTTAGGGTCAAATGGTCCTTTCTCATGACCCCATCAGAAGAAGGGCCGTCTAAGACCACCACACAGGTATTTACACTATGATTCATAACAGTAGTGAAATTACAGTTCTGAAGTAGCAGTGAAAATAATGGTATGGTTGGGGCTCTCCACAACATGAGGGGCTGTATTAAAGGGACGCAGCGCTGGGAAGGCTGAGGACTGCTGCTCTCTGTACCTTTTCTACCTATACAGCATTGTACTCAGAAGGCAGTTTCACACCGTTCCTCATTTTTATCCTGTCAGCCCATGATACAATCTGTGTGGTTGTTGTCATCTCCACTGAAGGAATCTAACACTCAGAGCCAGAATGCACAGGTGACAGAACTTTGTTGTTCTTTTCTTTCATTTTGGCAGTACTTGAACTTACCATCTCAGAAGTGTGAGGCAAGCTCTAGCCTCTGAGCTGTTACCTGCAGCCCCTTTATGTTTAATTTTGAGACAAAATCTTTATAAGTTCCCCAGGCTAGCCTTAAACTTGCATCCTTCTGCCTCAGCCTCCCAAGCAGCTGTTGTACAAGTCTGTGCCACCAGACCTGGATCAGAACTTTAGGTTTTTCACAAAAAAAAAAAAAAAAAAAAATGCCACTTCCATTTTAGTGTGGCAGATAGTGGTCCTGGAGAGAAGGAAGACTCCAGCGGCCTCATGCTGTCTCTCAGGGACTGTCTGTGAAGCTTCCCAGCATACAGTTGTCCCTGCTCTTCTCAGTCCTCCCCACAAGCGTCATAGAGTACAGGGTCACAGAGCACTCTGCACGTAGGAGCCCTGCATGGGTTGGCGTGTTCACTTTGCCTGTGGTACGAGGCAGAGATTCAAGGCTGTCAAATCAGGCTAGGCCACTGATCTGGACTGAGGCACCTTTGAGGAAGGAGCAAGTGCAAGTGATCAGATTGTGACTGCTGGGGGCAGTGGAGGAGGGGAACTGTAGGTTCCTCAGCATTTAACTGCCTTGGTTAAACTGACCTTAAACCTTTAGACAGAGCCCAAAGGTGGTAATCTCTCATCCTTGGGGCAGTCAGGTGTCTGAGAGCCTGAGGTGACCACCTACAGACACCACAGCCTCCTTCAGGAACCCTGAGGTCCAGACACGTGGTGCTACCATTCTGAGAGCCATGGGAAGGCGCAGATGGTGCCCCTGCCTCCCACCGTGCAGCGAGAAGCTGCAGGCCAGAGCTGTAATTGGTAGGCAATAGAAACATGGTTATATAAGCAGAGCTCCACATTCCTGGCCTAGAAATGTTGTGTTCACAGGTTCTGGCTGTATGTACTGTATATTATCAAATAGAAAATGCTTGGGTTGGAAATATGACTCAGTTGTTAGAGAGCTCCCTCAGTATACAGGAAGCCCTGGGTTCCATCCTCGGGCACCACACAGTGCAGTTGTGGAGGTGCATGCCTCCAGGCTCAGCACTGGAGCTGTGAAGGCAAGAAGATCAGAGTTCACAGTGAGTTCAGCTACATAGTGAGTTCTCGCCAGGTGTGCCAAGTCCCACCTGTAATTAGGCTTGGGAAGCAGAGCCAGGAGTATCAATGTGAGGTTGAAGCCAGCCTAGGCTTCCGTGACACCTGTCTCAGATCAGCTTAGAGTCTGCAGATAATTCCCAGGGCACAGGAGTGCCCCTTTAGCTTCCCTTTTAGGGCCATCTGCAGCCATGGTAACTGTCGGTAGCTCTGGCTGAGCTCCTTGGATGGTGCCACCCCAGCTGTTGCTTCACTGTCTTTCGTTTCCAGATGAGAACAGCAACCAGAGTTCCATGTCAGATGTTTATCAACTCAAGGTGGACAGCAGTACCAACTCAAGCCCCAGCCCCCAGCAGAGCGAGTCCCTGAGCCCTGCACACACCTCAGACTTCCGCACAGATGACTCTCAGCCACCCACCCTGGGCCAGGAGATTCTTGAGGGTGAGTCGTGGAGGTGCCACTCATGTATCTTTGGCTCTTGTTAGCTTCTGGTTTGGGGCCTGAACTGGTTTTGATGTGGATAATATGTGCTTGCTATGGGCCATGTGCTGTTCTAGCTCCTTCCTTGTGTTGTTTTATCTAGTGTAACAGCCCTCTCAGAACAGGGAGGCCCTAGTAGGAATGCTGATGTTTGGAATGGCAGGTGAGCCTTGGTTCCTAGTGTCTGCCACCCAGGCTGGGATGGTGGTTCTCTGTGATCTAGTCATACTTTGTCTATCTTACATTAGGGACAGTGGCTCCTTAGCTAGGCCCTGCACATGTGGTGCCCAGGCCTGCATCTTCTTGACATGACTCAGGAAGTTTTCCCAGCCCAAGGCTGAGGACAGACCTACATTGGGCTAACATTGCTTCTCTTGCAGAGCCATCACTGCCTGCATCTGAAGTTGCAGATGAACCTCCTACCCTCACAAAGGAAGAACCAGTTCCAGTAGAGACACAGGTAAGAGGAAGAGAAGGAAAGACCCTAGGAATTGAATGGCCAGCACAGCTGTGCTATGATAAGATGTAGAGTCTACTGGGGAAACAGACTCACCAGTTTCTAAAATAGGGGCAGGGTTTGGACCCTTTGAGCAGGTGGAGGGTAGGCTGCAGTCTGCAGTGTGGTGCATGGACAAGCTACTCATCATGTAGCCTGTCATGCATGGACATGCCTGTCCTGCTACTTCTAGACCACTGAGGAAGAGGAGGACTCGGGTGCCCCGCCCTTGAAGCGGTTCTGTGTGGACCAGCCTGCAGTGCAGCAGACCACGTTGGAAAGCTAGCACCGTCCCAGCCCTTCGCCTCCGGGCCCCTGCCTCTATTTATTGCATTCTGGTCTGGCCGAGCTCTGCTGCTGGGGTCCGGGCAAGCACTAGGTCCAGAGCCTGTACGTGGGAGCCCTCTGGGCTAGAAGGCTGAAGGAAGGCGTAGGGTCATCGCATCATCTTCCTGTCCCTGACACTGTGTTTGCTTGCTCTTGAGCAGAGGAGCACTCACATCCTTTCTGCACCCCATGTAAGGCCAGAGCATCAGGGTTCATTTGTCACCCCCAGAACCACCGCATGGAGCTGCTGGCAACACCGTCATGAGGAGAAACGTGTGGAAGGCACCCTAGAGAAGGTGCCTAGGATTACTTGAACTTCAGTGGAGACTGTAGATTATGGACTTTGCCACAGGGCCAGGCCCTGCAGGCTGTTGGAAGGAGGACTGAGTGGTAGAGATGTGGAGAAGAATGGGGGAGGCTCTTTCAGGAGGGGAGGTCTCCGCCTGTGGGCAGGAAACCCATGAGGGATTTCATCCTGTCCCTGAGGCAGGCCTGCCTCTGTTGGATGCCCCAGCTGCTCCCAGCCCTGTGCCTGCTTCCCCACACTCACTAAGCGAGCACACACACAGCACACACACATACACACACATACAGCTTCCTGATTCCTCCTGTTCATTGCATTCCAACATCTGTGCCTCCTGCTGCAGAAAACCCCAGCCAGGATTGGAGGTTCTGACCGCAGTACCTGCCTCAGCTCAGACTTTCTAGAAAGTTCCCTTTTCTTTGAAATCTGCATGTTTAATTGAACTTTATGATTTTATTTTTTTGTCTGAAGAAAAGTTTAAGAAAAATGGAAATGGGCAACAGCAAGTGAAGACCTATTTTAGCACTGAATAGAGTATTTTTAAAATTAAACTATTTGAAATATGTCTTGTTATTATCTGAGTGCTTCTTTCTACAAGGTTGTGGAATCAGGGTTTGGGTGGGTGAGTGCTTGTGAGGTCATCATGGGCTGGCCTTGTCCATTGTCCCTCCCATGGACTGCCCTCCCAGATTAGAATGGTTTCAAGACTGCCCTTGAAATGTGTGAATGGTGAGTACAATAGCAGCCTGGAATGCCAGCACTCAGGAGCCTGAGGCAGGTGGATCTTGAGGTCTGGGTCAGCCTGGGCTACTTACTGAGTTCAAGGCCTGGATGGGCTTCATGGAAAGATCCTGTCTCAGGAAAATAGGGAAAAAAAAATTAGGCTTGAGGCAGTGGCTCAGTAAAGCATTTACCTGGAAAGAGTTCCTGGACTGAGTTCCAGCCCCACCTACATAAGGCCAAATGCAGTGGTGACTTCCAAAATACCAGTGTTCCTATGAGAGATAAGAGGCAGAACCGGGATTTCCTGGGAGTTCAAGGGCCAGCTAGCCTGGACTACACGGGTGAATAAGAAAAAAGGTGGAAGATGAAGACCAAACTTCAGGTGATCCTCTCACCACCATGTGAACTCTGGCACATGTGCAGGCACTCACATGAACACCCATCATACATGAAGATAAAATACACATAAACATGTATACACGTTTGTGTGTATATATATGTGTATGTATGTATATACACACATATATACATATTAGGCTGGAGAGATGGCAGGGTGGCTAAGGGCAGTGTGTACTGCTCTTGCAGAGGACCTGAGTTCAGTTACCAGCACCCCACATGGGAGCTCAAAACCAGGGGTTCTATCTTATGCATCAGTTAAAACAAGGCAAACGGGGGTGGGGGGGCTAGAGAGATGGCTCAGTGCTTAAGTGTCTGCTCTTCAAGAGGTCCCGAGTTCAATTCCCAGCAACCATATGGTGGCTCACAACCATCTGTAATGAGGTCTGGTGCCCTCTTCTGCAGGTGTACCTGCAGATAGAACACACACACACACACACACTATATATATATATACACATACACACACATATGTATGTACCTTTAAAAAAAAAAAAAAAAAGACAAGGTACAAGGTACACTGGTATGCTCCAACTCCAAGGACTGGAGATATGTAAGCAGGAAGACCAGAAGTTCAGAGTCAGCCCTAAGGTGGTGGCACACACCTTTAATCTCAGGATTTGGGAGGCAGATGCAGGAGGATTTCCAGGAATTCGAGATTGACCTGGTCTACATAGTTTCATACAAGATAGCCAGGGCTACATTCTGACTCCAAAAAAGTTAAGTAAAACCTCAGGGTCATCTTTTAGGCCACATGGATTTCATGAGATTCTTTATAAGAGTTTTTGCTGATGTTTTTTAAGTAAGCGTTGCCTTGATCATGGTGTCTTATAGCAATGGAAACCCTAACTCAGACGTGTGAAGCTTAGCAACTAAGAGCAACTCTAGTTCCAGGACATTTGACATCCTCTTCTGGTCTGTGAGAGCATGGCACACAATGTAGTGCAGAGTCGCACACAAGCTAAACACCCATCCACATAAAATAACAAAATTTGCCAGGCATAGTGGCACACACCTTTAATCCCTGCAGTTGGGAGACAGGGGCAGGTGGATCTCTGTAATTTTGAGGCCAGCCTGGTCTACAAAGTGAGTCCAGGACAGCCAGGGCTCTGTTGCCCATGGCAATGCTAAACAGTGCTTTTCCCAGCAGGAAACCACAACCTGGGAGCAGATACTGGAAGAGGTCTGTAGAGGATGATAGGAACTGACAGTTTTAATCTTTGTCATTTAGTGTTTGTTGGTTTATTCAAATGAGAGAGAGGCTCCTTGGAATGAGTAATCACGTTAAAAAAAATTTTTTTAAAGGCTTGCACTGGGGGATGTAGCTCAGTTGGTTGAGAGCTTGCCTTGCATATAGGAAACCATGCTGTTCAGGATTACCTGAACAGCAGAAACTGAGCACCACACACCTTTAAGCCCAGCTCTGGGTGGTGGAAGCAGATCAGAGGTTCAAGGTCATTCAGCTACACAGTAAGATAGAGACCAGCCTAGCTTCAAAGAGATCCCATCTCAAAAATAAATAAATAAATAAGCCTTGAGTGAGTTGTGACTGCATAAGACCTTAGAAAGTTCAAAAGACTGGGCCCATCAACATTTTTTATAGGTCACGTGGTGCTGCACGCCTTTAATCCCAGCATTAGGAAGGTAGAGGCAGGTGAATCTTCCTGAGTTCGAGGCCAGCCTGGTCTACAGAGTGAGTCCAGGACACAGAGAAGCCCTGCCTGGAAAACAACAACAACAACAAAACCCCCTAAGACATTTTGTCATAGATGGGGAGGGACTCAGGGGCCCTGTCCCTCCCTGGGAATATATTAGAGCCAATGGCTGCTAGGGGAGGGAGAGGCATCTTCAGTGGTGTAGTAACTGTTAAGTTGCCCATGCTCCTGAAAGCATTCCTCAGTGTTGGTTTGAAACAAAATCCCCCAAATGTTCAATTTTACCAGTAAAGGTACTGGGGTACCTTTACCCTCAAGAGCCAGGTACTGGGGTAAAAAGCCTGCTAGCTCAGAGAGGCAGAGAAAGCACCTTCTTACTTAGCTTAGCCCCAACATTTTCCAGAAGGAAAAAGCCCCTTCTCCACCATGTCTTAAAACCCTTCAAATTAAATGTCTCTCCCTTCTACTTCCTGTACATCCTCCAGACTTCCTCCCATTCTCTATGGTCTTAGCCTACTCACTCCTTGTCAGCTGGTTGCCTGCTCTGCCTCTTGACCTGTGGATGACTTTATTTAATACTGCTTACAGAAAGCTCTTAGATTAAAGGTGTGTGTTAGGGCTGAACCACACCACAACTAGATATAGGTTTATCCAGTTCACAATTGGGGTTCACAGTGTGGTCAAATATCCTATAACTGGGCAGTGGTGGTGCACATCTTTAATTCCAGCACTCAGGAGGCAGAGGCAGGTGGATCTCTGTGAGTTCGAGAGGCCAGTCTGGGTCTACAGAGCAAGTTCCGGGACAGCCAGGGATACATAGAGAAGCCATGTTTTCAAAAACAAAAAAGCAACAAACAAAACACACAAACCCTAATGAAAATGTTATGAACCCCATTATTATGTAATTATATAAATAATATATGCTGATAATTTATACATATAACTAAATGATAAGCATTGATCAAGGCCTGATAACTGAGGGAAAAGGGGCGTGCTTGATGCTTGGAACATTTAGGGAATGGGATTCAGAAGGCAACTGAACATCCAGAGGCACAGAGGTGAGGCAGAGGCAGATGCAGTTGTGAGACTGAGGCAGGATCAGTGTGAGTTTGAGGCTGGCCTAGCTACACAGCAGGAACCTGCCTCACAAAAATAGAAGAGTAGTGTTGCATAATTGTGCCCCTGCCGAGTAAGAGCGGTTTTTCTTTACTTTTCCTTTTTGCTTTCATTTCTCCTTTCATTTTCTCATTCCCTGGCCCCTGCCCCTTATAAAATAGCCCCCAGTGCTGAGACGCTGATCTCCACAGCTGCCAATGTCAGACCCCAGTCTCCACTTGTTTATTTTATATGTGTGTATGTTTTGCCTGTGTGTCTGTGCCCCACATGTATGCAATACGCAAGGAGACCAGAAGACGGGACTTGCATACTGTTGTGAGCTACCATATGGAGTTCTGGCATTCAAATTCTGGTCCCTTGGAAGAGTGGCCAGTACTCGTAACTGTGAGCCATCTCTCCAGCCCCATTTTTGTTGTTATCTTTTGAGACAGTGTTTCTCCGTGGAGCCCAGCTGAACTGGAACTCTGTAGACTAGGTTTGCCTCAAACTCACTGAGATATGCCTGCCTCAGCCTTCAGAGTGCTGGGACTGAAGGCATGTGCTACCACCCCCAGGTTAGCACCAAAACTAATGTATATGTCTTTTAATGTAACTTTAGTGAATGCTCCACAATTAAATTTACCGAGTCTCACTATGGACTTATTTTTAATCATGTGCGCGTGTGGGGTTGGGGGGATTGTTGTAGGCGGGTGACTCCAGCGACCCCTTCAGGACTCTGGGGGCACTTGTGAGCTATCCCATGTGGGTGCTGGCACCCAACTCAGGTCCTCTGCAAGAGTACTATGTGTTCTTAAGTTGTTAAAAATTAAAAAGAAGCAGGAGACAACCGAGAGATTTATTAGGAGGGTAAGGAGGTAGTGGGAAGCAGGACATGGTGGAGAGAGAGAAAGGGAGAGTGGGAGAGAAAGAGTGCAAGAGAGAGAAAATAAGAGAGGGACCACGTGTCGGTATCGGCCCTTTTAAGGGGCATGATAACCACGCCTTCCAGGTGTAGCCACCTGGTTGGCGACACATGATGACGACATAGGTTGCTGGGTAACCCAGGAGCAGGCTGTGTTCCAAATACTAACATAAGTCATGCTCTTTAATAACGCATTTATTTTTATGTTAAATTATGCATATGAGGGATATGTATACAGGACTGCAAGTATGTATCAGTCTGGAGTTACAGGCAGTTGTGAACCTCTGATGCTGTGAATCAGACTCAGCCTCTTGAAGAACCGGAAGTGCTCTTGATCGCTGAGCCACTTCTCCAGTCCATTATCTTAATATATATGTCCTTTAATGTAATTTTATTTATTTACTTATTGCGATAGGGTCTTCCTATTCAGCCCGAGCTGGCCTGTAGGAAAGACTGTTTGTAGCCCAGGGAGCCACGAACTCACTTAGGATCCTCCAGGTTCAAGTGCATGCATCACTTGGATCCGTGTAACACATGTATGCATATATACATATAAAAGAAACATCTACGTTATTCTTCCACTTACTGTTTTTCAAAGATTTTAAAATTGTGTCTGTGCCCGTGCGTGGCGGGGATGTTATGTGCATGTGAGTGTTGTTGCCTGAGGTGGCGAGAGGAATGGGAATCTCTGGAGCCGTAGCTACAGGCAGTTTCGAGCTCCTTTGTGGGAGCTCGGAATTGAACTTGGGTCCTCCAAAGGAGAGTACAAGATCTTCACCCTTCAGCTGGCTCTGCAGCCCCTCTTCCATTTATTTTTAAAGAAACTTCCACATTAGCCTTTCCTGTAAGTCCTTAGAAACAGGCCGATAGTTAGTCTCCGTTTCTCGACCCTAACGACGTCTAACAACGAGCATGGTGGGGTCCCAGCCGCCCTAATGCGGAACTTGTGTTAAGGGAGGGCCTGAGTTCCTTCCCGCCCAGCACAGCTCCACCAGCGCATCCCCGGGCGTGGCCGAGCGCGGCCCCTTTAAGGAGGGGGCGGGGCGCGACTGGAAAGACAAAGCCCCTGGCCGCGCGCTCCCCCACCCCCCCTCCGGCGCACCACACGGACAGTGGGTGCCCGGATGTCGGTGTCGCCGTCGGGGACAGATGGCGCAATGTCTGTCTCTCTAGCAGGGCTTTCTGCTCTGACCTCTTTGAGTCCTTCGCCTTTCATCCTCCCCCTCCCCCTCGCCGTCCCATTACTTTTTAAGTCCGCCACTGGAGGCCCGCACGCCAGTCACCGGCTCTTACATAACGTGACCTTTCACCTTTTCAGACTGCCCTCTGATGCGCTGCAACCAAACTGCGTGGGGGGGGCCGGGGGGCGGGACTCGACGCGGAGAGGCAGCCGCCCTCAGCCAATAGACTACGAACGCCGACCGGCCCTCCGCCTATCGGAGCATCCGCCCCAGGGCGCCACGGGGAAGCAAGTTAGTCTGCGCGCTGGCCCGCCAGAGGGGGCTGGGGGGGGGGAGGAAGGGAATCTCCCGCCATTTTTCAATAATTTCCTCCCGTGCCTGCCGGAGAGGAGTCGTGACTGGCGGCCGCCGCGGCGGAGGTCGGCGTGAGGTGAAAGCCGCCGGAAGGAACGAGGAGGCTCTCTCGGTCTCTTCCCCTCGCGGTGCTCCCCTGGCTTCCATGGCTGTGGCGCGGTCCCGCCAGCTCTGAGGGAAGCCGGAGTTCGCGCCGCCCTCTCACCCCTCCCCTCCCCCATCGCCCCGGGAGCCAGGCGCTTTGCTAGCTCGTTCGCTCGGGGCCGCCGGGGCCTAGCGTTGCGCGGCGGAGCGGCCAAGCCTCCGGCGCTCCGTCCCCGCCGCCGCCGCCATGGCGCCGCTGCTGGGCCGCAAGCCCTTCCCGCTGGTGAAACCGCTGCCCGGAGAGGAGCCGCTCTTCACCATCCCGCACACTCAGGAGGCCTTCCGCACCCGGGAGTATCCTTTTCCGTGCGCGATGTGGACGCCTGGCCGCGGCTGCGCAGGGCGAAGGATGGAGATGGCGAGATGCGGAGGGGCCGCGCGCGGCTCGCGGGGCAGCTGTCACCGCACGGGGCCATCCTCCGGCCGCGGTGCCCCCGGGCCCTGCCCGGCCGGCCTGGGAGATCCTCGGTCACATCCATCCGGCCGTCGCCAGCCGCCCTTCCCGGAACCGCGTTCCTCCATCCTTATCCTACTTTGTCCCCTGGGCCTCGGTGATGATCGCAGCACCGATTCCCACCTCCCCAACTTGGCTCCGGGCCCTAAGTGACCAGGGAGGGGAGCCCGGTTTCCTTTGCGCATTTTTTCTCCTTTTCGGATAAATGAAACCGTGAAGTTAAGTTTTTGAAATTGTACCGGCGCAGCCGCGTGATCCGGCTTGTGAAGCCTCTGCTGCGTCTTGTCTGGGCTGTGCGGGCATACTGATGTGGGTTGTAGGCTTTCTTTTTCTCCTCCGGAGTGGACTTTAGGCCAGGGATGAATTGACAGAACCCTAAATCACAAAATCTGGCATTAACTTCTGAACCATCGAAGGTGGGAAGGAGCTGAGAGGTACCTATCTGATGGTGCTGGTGGCCTTTTCTTTCCCAGAGGCCACACAGGTTTGTAATGTAGAAGTTTCATATTTTTTGAGAGTGCTTTATGTAGCGCAGACGGTCTCGAACTCAGTGTGCAGTCTGAGGCTGGATTCAAATTTAATATCCTTCCTGCGTTTCCCTCCCCAGCTGGCTTTCTTTCTTTCTTTACTTTTTTCTTTTGTTCTTTTTCTCTTTTTAGTTTGTTTTTGAGACAAGCTCTTCCTGCATTGTTCATGCTGTTTTCGAACCAGTTGCGTAGCCCGCAGTAATTCAGCCTCAGCCTGATCAGCCTTCCAGGCTTGTGCCACCTTTTTCAGTACAGTTTTAAAAAAATTAAAATATCAAGGTATCCTTAGTGTTTCTGTTTTAGGAACAAGAAACCGGTGTTTTTAAATAGGAAGTCTTCATTTCTGATCATTGCTTTTAAGATTTCTTGACTAAGCATAGTCTCTAAATGTTGGGTGAATCTTTTAAGGCTTATTTGTTTTTTAAAAAAAGATTTCTTTATCAAACTTACATGTTCTAATTTTGTCATCCCTTTCCCTTTGAAAACACTAAATTTTGTAATTTCTGCTGTACCTATGGAGCAGGAAAGGTTCAGTTTGCTCTTTGGCCTTTGCTTTGATTCATGGCTTTTTGGTTTTTTTAGTTTTTTGTTTGTTTTATTTTTAATTTTCTTGTAGCCCAGGATGATTTCTAACTTATATATTAGAAGCTGGCCTTGAATGTACAGTTCTCTTGTTTCAACCTCCCAAGTGTTGGGATTGCAGGCATCCACCTTGATCTTGCATTAATAGAGTGTTTCGAATAATTAGGATAATTTCACTCCCCTTCCCTTCCTCAATACCTGGGGTATTGGACCTGGAGCCTTGTGCTATTAGTAAGCTCCATCCATAGCCCTCATGTTTTTTTATTTCGAGTTAGGGCATCATTAAAATTGCAGTGCCTGGCTCTGAACTCACCAGGTGGCCTAGGCAGGGCTTGAACTTTTGGTTCTCTTGCTTTAGCCTCCCCAGTAGCTGTGATTATAGACTTAGACCTCAGTAGCAGCCAGGGCAGCTTCATTCTTGTTAGCATCAGTTCTGAATCCCAAGGGCTACATAGACACACATACAGAGACTTGGAAAAGGAATTTTTTTCCCCTTTTAATTTGGTCTGTATGTGTGTCTATGTAGCCCTTGTGTTCCTGGTACCTCTGGAGGCCAGATGAGTACACTGGATCCCATGGAACTGGAGTTGGCAGATGAAATGTGAGCCACCATGTGGGTGCTAAGAATTGAACCCTGGTTCTACGCACTTAACCTCACTGTTGATTCTACCCCATGTAGGTTTTTTTTTTCTTTGTTTTTTCTTTTTCTTTCTGTCCCACTGTGTAGCCCTGTCAAGCCTGTAGACCAGATTGGCCTTAAGCTCACATAAGATCTGCCAGCCTCTGCCTTGTAAGTGCTGGGATTAAAGGTGTGCACCACCATGCCTAGCCTCCATATAGGTGTTTTTGATCATATGTGCCTAACACATCTCTGAGCTGAAATGGGTCTTCCAGGTCCTAGATCTCCTGTCTGCTTGTCAAGTGGGGGTTCAAGAGAATTGAAGTTGGTGTGCTAAAGATCATGCACTCTGTGAATATAAATGATGAAAGTTGGAATTGCAATCCAGTGCGCTTTCAACCATGTCACTGTAAATAAATCAAGGGAAGAACAAGAAATTGTGATACTAGGGATGAAACCCAGGGCCCTTTTCTGTGAAGTACATGTTGTCTATGACACACCCATGTTGCCCTTGAACTCTTTTTTTTTTTTTTTAAGATGTATTTTTTTATTATTTATACAACATTCTGCTTACACACCATATCTTACTATAGATGGTTGTGAGCCACCATGTGGTTGCTGGGAATTGAACTCAGGACATTTGAGTGTTCTTAACAGTGAGTGTTCTTAACCTCTAAACCATCTCTCCAGTGCGCCCTTGAACTTTTTAATCCTGCTTCAGCTTACCACGTGAGGGATTTCTGGGGCTAGGATCATAGTCTTGTACCACCATGTCTCATATCCTCCTTTGTTTTTAATTGAATTAAATTTAAGAAGATTCATATATTTTATTGGGAGGTTCAGGGTTTTACCTGCGTGTCTGTATATGCACTTAGGTGTGCCTATAGATAGTTGCCATCATGTGTTAGCTGAGAACTGAACCTAGATCCTCTGTAAGAACAGCAAGTGCTCTTAACTGTCAAGCTATCTCTCCAAGAACCCTCCTCCCAATTTTTATTGAAATATTAATCTTCTCTGTCAGTTTATGTTGTAAGATGTAATTAGATGATATGTCTTTAACTATGAAGTACATTATTCTAAAGGTACCGTAGTTTTTTAAAACAATTTCTATGACATCAGTAGAGTAAAAGTTTATTCTGGGACTCTGACATAGTCTCCATGTATGTCTTCTATTTCTTTATTGGTTTGTTTATTTGTTTACTTATTGAGGCAGGGTCTCACGCTGAAGCTCTGGCCTGGAACTCTTATGTAGTCCAGGCTGGCTTTATACTCAGGTTTGCCTGCCTCAGACTCCTAGGTGATAGGATTAAAGTTGTGTGTGGTACCACACTCAACTATTGATTGTTTTTGAACTATTGACGGTCACACTAATATTATTAGAAGTGGATTTTTGGCTTTTTTTTTTTTTTTTTTGGTCTGATTCTAGTGCAGCATAAATACTTCATAAAAGATAAATTCCAAGTCTAATGGGTGTACTGAGCCATTTGAAAAATGGCCACAGCCAGCTAATTGAGAACTCTTAACAATGATTTATTTATTGTTTGGGCGTAGTGGGTGTGTGCTTTGCACATGTGGAGCATGCTAGGTAGGCACCATCATAGTACTAGTTTCCTAGCTTTTGTAGACATTTTAATGAAAACTGAAGCCTGAATAATTTTAAATGGTATGTATTTAATAAACATTCTTTTAGAATTTCCTATAGCAGTATTTAGAACATTTAAACAAAGGACTTCTTTAAAAAGGATTATAGTTGGTGGGAATTGCTCTCCTGGAAATTTCCAGAAGCAGGAGCACTTTGAGGGTGGTTTAGAGAGCTCTGGACTGTGTGGTTGGCTGGTTGGCTTGTTTCTTTATGAAGCTATTAGTAGTTCCGTAGAGGAAAGCAGATGTATGGTTGAGCACACAAACAGCTGCATTTGAAGTATTACTGCTGCTCAATTTATAGTTATGGTTATATTTTTAACAAGGTTATTTTCTCTTTATTTTGATTCATGTATAGTTACAACACATTTTTTTTATAACTTAAAGCAGTGAGTATGTTCTTGAAAGTACCTTGTACATCTTCATTGAATTTAGAGTGGAAATTTACTGGTGGATTATGGCTGTAATCCCAGCATTCTGAAGTTGAGGCAGGGGCATAAGGGTTTTTAGGCCAGCTTGATTACAAGGAAGACCCTGTTTCAAAAACAAAAGGGCTGGAGAGATGGCTCAGTGTTAAGAGCACCTGAGGACCACAAATTGCTGGCTCACAAGGACATCCAGCTCCAAGGGAACATAATGCCCTCTTCTGGCTTCTACAGGTATTATACATACACGTCAGGCATTCATTCACATTCACAGACAACCACACACATAAAATTAATCTTAAAAAAAGAAAACTGGAGGCCAGGTGATGGTGCTGCGTACCTTTAATCCCAGCACTCAGAAGGCAGGCGAATCTCTGAGTTTGAGGCTAGCCTGGTCTACAGAGTAAGTTCCATGACAGCCAGTCATCACAAAGAAACCCTGTCTCAAAAAGAAAACTGAAGATAATAAATGCGTTTAATGATTCTATATTTTCATCATCATAGATTGTATTGATTGTACTTTACCTTTGAATCTAGAATATTCTCCCAAGGGGGTAGTACCATAAGTAAGAAACTCTTCAAAAAAAACAAAAAAACAAAAAACATTAATTTCTTAAAGTCAGGCTTGGTATATAATTTTTGTTTTTGCTTTTAGATTTTATTATATGTGTCTTAAGTGTTTACTGCATAAATGTGTACATGGAGGTCAGAAGAAAGGGTTGAGTCTCCTGGGAATGTGGTTGCAAGCTGCCATGTGCCCCCAGCCCTTCAGAGCTGCCTTTTCTTTTAATCATTTGTTACTCTGTAGCCCTGGCTGTCCTGGAGTTCACTGTGTGAGCCAGGGTGGCCTTAAATTACAGAGATCCACCTGCCTCTTCTTTCCCAGTGCTGAGACTAAAAGCATATGCCACCATGTCTAGCCCTGTACCCTATTTTGTTTTGTTTTTTGTTTGTTTGTATTGTTTTGTTTGCTTTTTTGTTTGTTTGTTTGGGGGGGTTGGAGATAGGATTTTTGTACATAGCCTTGGCTGTCCTAGAACTCACTTTGTAGACCAGGCTGGCCTCCAACTTACAGATTCCTCTGCCCCTGCCTCCTGAGTGCTGAGAGTGCTAAGATTAAAGGTGTGTGCAGATACCACCCCACCCTGAGTTAATGGTCTGGTTTATGAAATCCAGATTGGCTTTTACTTGGTTTTGACACAGTTATATATATTATTTATCCCTGGCTGGCCTGGAGCTCAACTCCATTGCCTAAGCTGACCTGAGGAACTTTAGGCAATTTCTCTAGTTTTAGCCTCCTGACTGGCAGAATTGAAGCACACCCAGCCAACAGTTTCTGATAGTAGTCCATAAGATGATCTATCAAGTAAAAGTGGGTGATGAGCTGGAGCTAACAGCAGCCTGCTGTAGATTCATGCTTTTGTTTGTGCATCAGGTGTCATATTTGATGAACTTTAGAAACACCTGTCTTAGGAGCTTTGTAGTGTGCTCCTGAGAACTCCTGAATGGTTTAATGAGGGGCTCTTGTTATTTGTACAGTAAATCTGGCTCTAAACAGCCTGAACCAAGCGTGTTTGAAGTGTTGGGTAGGTGTAAATAGTTAGGTTATAGTTTTGAATAAACCTTTTTGTTGTTGTTGTTCAGGGTTTCTCTGTGTAGCAGTCTTGGCTGTCCTGGAACTCACTTTGTAGACTAGGCTAACCTCAAACTCACAGAGATCAGCCTGCCTCTGTCTCCTGAGTACTGGCGTGTGTCACCAAGCTGAATAAAACTTTAAAATATTTTATATGTATGTGTATTTTGCCTGCATGTATGTCTGTGTACCGTGTACATACCTGGTACCCTCAGAGGCCAGAAGAGGAGGGTTCAGATTCCTGGGAACTGGAGTTAGGTATGGTTATAAGCCACTGTGTACATACTGGGAATAAAACCCTGGTTTTCGGGACAGCAGCCAGTGCTTTTAACCGCTGAGCCATCTCTCCAGCTAGTTTTGATAGGATTTATTTTTTTTAATTATAGCCCATGCTGATTTCAGACATCTGTGTGGCACAGGCTGGCCTTGAACCTCCCAAGTATTGTGATTACAAATGTGTGATAATGCCCTGTTATTTTAATATACTAAATTATGCCAGATTGGAGTTGTTAATTGGCAGTATGATCCAAAGAGAAAAGATAGGCTTAAATAGCAAATCTGAAAGGTGTGTGTGTGTGTGTGTGTGTGTGTGTGTGTGTGTGTGTGTGAGAGAGAGAGAGAGAGAGTTTGTGACAGAATGCTGGGATTGCAAGTGTGTGCTACCACACCCATCTTTAGTTTTGTTTTTGTTTTTTGAGTAATTAATGTGTATGGGTATTTTTCCTGCACGTATGGATGTATACCACATGCATGTCTAGTGTCTGGGTGTTGAAAGAGGGAGTAGGGTCTTGTGGAACTCTCCAGATAGTTGTGAATTTGGGTTCTGGGAACTGAACCTAGGTCTTCTGCAAGAGCATCAGGTGCTCTTAACCATAGAGCTGTCTCTCCAGCCCCTTTAGTTATGCTGTTTAAATCTCCGCACGTTGTTGGGCCACATTTTTTAGGCTGTCAGTATCAGTGGTCAGTGTTCTCTTGCTGTGAAGACACAATGACCACAGCAACTCTTATAAAAGGGAACATGTAATGGGTGCTGGCTTGTGGTTTCAGAGCTTTAGTTCATTATTGTCATGGTGGAGAACATGGCAGGAACAAGGTAGCACACAGGCAGAGGGAAAGTTGTACATATAGATCTGCAGGCACAGGAAGAGAGGGTAGAGACTGGCCGGGGGTGTTGAAGCCCAAAGCCCTCCAGTGACACACTTTCTTCAACAAGGTCGTGCCTCTTATCCTTTCTCAGGTAGTGCCAGTTCCTAATGACCAAGCATTAAAATACATGAGCCTCTGTGGCCATTCTCAATTTAACCACCACAGCCAGGTACTTTGAAAAAAACTAAAGAGAATAAAGTAGTATTTGTGGTAAGGAGAATAGTTCTTGGAGTCAGGAAAAGTAAATGTATAATGACATAGTCTAGGATTTGAAGATACTGTATCAGTTAAAGGTTGCTTAACCTTTTGAGAAATGCTTTGATATTTTGTCTCAATTACATGTACAGTAGTTGTTGAAACAGAAAAACCTCCATTGACATTTTCTTTGAGTGGTTACTTGGGAGTGAGTGACTTCTGGTAACTTAAACTCTAATACAGAATTTGGGGGCTGCTGATTCAATATACTTTTAACAGGTACCCTACCCCCTCACACATACACCCTCTCCCCATTTTGATTTTGTTTTTGTTTTTGTTTGTTTTGAGGCAGGGTTTCATGCGGCCCAAGCTGTTCTCAAACTCTTTCTGTAACTGAGGATGACCTGGAACTCCTGATCTTTCTGCTCCTGCCTGCTAGGTGATGGTAGATAGAAAGGCTGGTGACAAATGACTCACTAATCTGCATTTACCCCAGATTGCTTGTAGGATGTGGTCACCTGATCTTACTTTAGACTGATTATTTTAAAATGTGTTTTTAGATTTACTTATCTCATTTTATATGTATAAGTGTTTTGCGAGTGTGTGTATGTACCACATTAGTGACTGGTACCTGAGGAGGTCCAAAGGAGGTACTGGATGGTTGTGAGCAATGATGTGATTGCTGGCAACCTAATCTGGGTCTTCTGCAAGAGTAGTAAGTGCTCTTAACTGATGAGTCATTTCTCCAAGCCCCTGTGGAATGATTGTTTTTGCCCCTTTTGATTTTTCTGTGTAGCCTTGGTTATCCTAGGATCACAGTTTTGTAGACCAAGTTGGCCTCACAGATATTGCCTGCTTCTGCCTCCTGGGCACTGGGATTACAGGCCTGCACCACCATGCCCATTTGTGGAATGATACTTAAACTTGGTGACTATTTTGAGTTGTGTTACAGTTTCACTTAACCAAAAATTCTTACTCCTGCTGGGTGTGGTGGCATACATCTTTAAGTCCCAGGAGGCAGAGGCAGCTGGATTTCCAATTTCAAGGCCAGCGAGGGCTACAAAGAGAAGCCCTGTCTCAAAATAAAAACAAAATGTGACCAGCTATTAAGCTTCAATTATGATCATACTTTGGACTTATGACTGAAATGGATTCTGTTCTTATTTTCTCTTGTCCTGTATTATAGAAAAGATACTTGAATGTTTTTTTACTATAGATAAGTCTTTCTGAGTGAGTGTTAGTTGTCTTTGTTGCTTGAATATTGTTTTCCTGAGCCACTGCTGACAGAGAGTATGAAGCCCGCTTGGAGAGATACAGTGAGCGCATTTGGACATGTAAGAGTACTGGAAGCAGTCAGCTGACACATAAGGAGGCCTGGGAGGAGGAACAGGAGGTTGCTGAACTGTGAGTAGCAGAAGCTTTGCCCTTTGGCACCATCTTCACTGTGTCAGGGAAGTTGGGTGGGAATAATGCTAACCCCTAAGGCAGTGTTTGTATTTAATAGTTTGGGACATGAATGGAATGTGTTGTGTTAGTGTGCTGTATTCTTGCTTAGTAGTGTTCTTGCTTAGTAGCATTTTGCTGGTATTTATGTATTCACTTACTGGGTATTTTACTAAGCCTTTGGATGTTTCTTACTTTATAAGTACTTTGGAAAATATAATTCTCTCTCTTTTTTTTTTTTTGTTTTGTTTGTTTGTTTTTTCGAGGCAGGATTTTTCTGTTTTAGCCTTGGCTATCCTGGAACTCACTCGAAAAACTCACAGAGATCCAGATCCACCTGCCTCTGCCTCCCAAGTGCTGGGACTAAAGGCGTGTGCCACCACCACCTGGCAGAAATATGATTCTAAGTAAAGGGCTCATGATCAAGGCTAAGCCCTTGATTGGCCAATTGCACAATATGTGATTTGGTAACTAAGAATATAAGAGGGTGATGGGAGAGTATTGAAAAATAGATGGGGGCTGAAGAGATGACTCAATCTTAAGAGCACTTACAGAATGTCTGGGTACAGTTTCCAGCTCTACATGGTGGCTCACATCCATCCTTAACTTCAGTTCCAGGGGATCTGATGCCCTCTTTTGATTGCCTTGGGCTTCTGTTATGCATGTAGTACACAAACATACATGTAGACAAAACACTCATGACATGTAAAAGAAACTCTAAAAATAATTTTTAAAAAAGACAGGAAGGTTTTAGAGTTTTTAGTTAAGGTAGAAAGCTTTATTCTATGACTCAGTGGTATCTACTTGCCTAGCATTGCTAAGAAAGTGTCCATTTTATTTTAAAAAGTTACATGATGTATAGTAAAAGAATCTGATCTCTGCTGTTCAGTCCCTCTCTCCTAGACGATGAAGTTTTAAAACTTCATTGACTTGTGAATTAATGGAAAGAGATTGTGTAGGGTTGAGGAAAAAAACTTACGGAATTAAAGTAGTTTGAAAACATTTGGGGAGGATGGTTAAGCTGAGAAGGGAGGTCCATGGGAAGAGTACAAAAGTACTGCTTCAAACTAGACCAGAGGTTCTGTTCATATCTGTCTTGTAGAGTGTAGTAAGAGACATGAAGGCCAGCAGTCAGGTGGAGGAGTATAGGTAGCTGTGGATGGTCTGGAGTGAAATCAAGACAAGGCAAAACCTAACACAAGGCTGAGGCTACAACCCTCGATAAAGCACACTTAACACTGGCATTTCCATGATTGTCCTCATCCTTCACCCACTCTTCCCTAGTGCTTCAAATAAGTATAAGATGACCTGGTTGAAATTATATGTCTGGTTGACAACTTAGTTTTTCTTTTCTGTTAAAGGAATTTCTAGCTGTGAATATCTTTGCATATATAGAAGTTTTGATAAGTATATCCAGTTGCTTTTTTTTTTAAGATTATTTTATTTTCTGTGTGCAGGTGTTTGATGAGCATGTATGTCTTTACACTATGTGTGTGCAGTGCCTTCAGAAACTAGAATTCTCTGGAACTGCAGTTACAGATACTTATGAGCCATCTGGGGCCTGGGATTAAACCTGTATCCTCTGGAAGAGCAGCCAGTGCTCTTCACTCAACCATCTCTTTATACCCCTCCAGTTGCTTCTCAAAAGGATTGAAGCAGACTGTCATCAGTGTCTGAGGACCACTTTGTAATGTTCACTGCCATTCTTGGTCTGATAGTTACATTTACCTTTTGCTAGATGAATAAGTGAAAATGCTAACTCATTGTTTTACTTTTCGAGGGCTTTGGATTCAAGTCAGGAACTGAATAAGTAACTGTTCCTGAAGCAAAGAAGTGCACTTTAAAAGCAAACTAATGAGACCGGGCTTGATGGCTTACACCTTTAATTCCAACACTCCAGGAGGCAGAGCCAGGCACATCTCTAAGTTCTATGCCCACCTGATATACATAGAGAGTTCCAGGGCAATACATCGAGACCCTAAAAAGTGAAGTAATGGGGGAAATGTTGAATACCTATTATTTTTCATTTATGATTGAGAAAACTAACCTGGATGGATTAATCTGACAAGTATTTATTAGTTTTGAGGTTTTTTTTTTTTGTTTGTTTGTTTTTTCCTTTGGTAAACTGCATGTCTTTTCCTGCTTCTCCTCCTTCCTCGTTTATCCGCCTTTCCACACTGGCCAAGAGTTCAGAAATCTTCCTGCTTCTCCCACCTGGATTGGGTTTTTTGTTTTTGTTTTTCCTTGTGAACCACCATGCCCACCTAGCTGCAGTTTTTTTTGGCTTTATTATTATTTTTTTTTAATTTTTTAGATGTATTTATGTATATGAGTATTTGGCTTACATGTATGTGTGTGCAGCACATGCTTGCTTGGCACAGAAGGAAGTCAGAAGAAGGCAGCAGGTCCCCTGGGTCTGGAGTTACAGACAGTTGTGACTTCTGTGTGTCGGAAACTTAATTTGGGCCCCCTCTACGAACAGCAAGTGCTCTTAACGTCTGGGCCCTCTCTCCCAGCCCCACTTCATGGTTTTTAGTCTTTGTTTATTTCCCAGTGTTCTGTATGTTGGTGCTGAAGAAATGTTTGTTTTGAGGGGAGGGAGTGAAACGTTGTATGAAAATCTCAAGTAATGATTTTTTTAAAGAAATATTAGTTTTGCTGTTACCCTAAAATTGTTCTAAAATGTGTTTTTTATTTGGGTTTTTTTAGTTTGAATTGAATCTCTGTAAAGTTTTTGTTTCTGTTTTGTTTTTGTATTTTCTTGCTAACTGTTGACATTCATTTAGTTTGAAGGAAGAATTCCCTACCTGGTATGAGAAGCTTGTTCTGGAAATGGTTCATCATAACACAGCGTCCTTAGAGAAGCTAGTAGACTCTGCCTGGTTAGAGATCATGACCAAATATGCTGTGGGAGAAGAGTGTGACTTTGAGGTAAGCGCCTGTGTTCTTGTTTGTTCGTTTGTTTGTTTTTTTGAGACAGGGTTTCTCTGTGTAGCCCTGCCCATCTAGGAACTCTCACTGAAGCAGGCTGATCTCAAACTCAAAGATCCAATTGCCTCTGCCTCCTTATGTGCCACTGACACCACCACCTGTTGTTTTTTGAGACTAGGCCTCACTGAGTAGCTCTGCCTGGCCTGGAACTTGCTATGTGGACCAGCTAAACTCAAAGTGATTTGCCTGCCTCCTCTGGGATTAAAGGCATATACTACCGTGTTTGGCATATTTAAAAAAATATATCTGTACATTTAGAATAACAGAGTCACTTTACATAATGCAAAAGAATCTGATGAGAAATTGTAAGGTAACATTTCCATAGGTATTCACGTTGATGTATATCAGAGATGAAGTTCAGAGAAGAAAATACCTAACCATGGCTTACTTTGCCTGAGTAAAGAAATGTATTCTTAAGTTCATGCCCTGAAAGTTGGGTGGGGATTTTTATTTTTTTTTTTTGAGACAGTTTCTGTGTGTAGTCCTGGTTCTCTTGGGACATGCTCTGTAACCAGGCTGGCCTCAAACTCAGATCCACTTGCCTCTGCCTCCTGAGTGCTGCAATCAAAGGTGTGCGCCCCTGCCTGGCTAGGGTTGGTTCTAAAACCTAGACTCTGTCCTGTTCTTTACAGTGTACTGATTTGTGGTCCTTGCTTGGTTGCCTAATATTCTTTTTTTTTTGGAGTCATGGTCTGGATATAGAGTCCAGGCTGGCCTGGAGCTCCTAGTCCTACCTCAGCCTCCCAAGTACATCACAGTACCTGGCCCCAGGGAATGTTCTTCTAAGTAGAAGAAGAAAATATTTTCAGAAACAAAAATAAAGCAACTCTTACTGCTATTGCCTAGATGTTGACTTAAATAGCCACCCATCTTTCCAAACTGAGGATGTGACTGTGGGGTTTTGTTTTTGTTTGTCTGTTTTATGTGCAGCTCTGGCTGTCCTGTAACTTGCTCTGTAGACCAGGCTAGCCTAGACTCACAGATTCACCTGTCTCTGCCCCCTAAGTAATAGGACTAATGGTATACATCACCTCAGCCCAGTATATTCAAGACATATACTACCACACTCAGCTTGCCTCTGCCTTTAAATGCTGTGATTACATGCTATATTAGTCTGGCTTACTAGTAAGGTTTTTTGTTGTTTTTTTTTAAACAAAGCACTTTACATTTATATGTTTATTATGTATACAGTATTCTCCTTGCATGTATGCCTTCATGTCAGAAGAGGGCATCGGATCTCATTATAGACGGTTGTGAGCTATCATGTGGTGGGAGTTGAACTCAAGACCTCTGGAAGAGCAACCAGTGTTCTTAACCTCTGAGTCATCTCTTTAGCCCACTAGTGAGCTTTAATCATATACTTGGTATCAATTACATCTTGACTAAATAAATAAATAAATGGAGGACTTGAGTGGTCTAAGTGAACTGAGTTTAGTAAAGGGACTTTTCAATCCAGACAATAGTCTAATGAAACACAGGAACACTTCACAAGGAATCCTGATTCCTATGAGCAGTAGGGAGCTTGTCGGTCTCAGGGAAACAAAAGGAAGGCAGTGGGTCCAAAAGTTAGAAAGAAGTGGCTATAGTTGTTAGAATAATTTAGTGATCTGACTAGTTAACTTGCTTGAAATTTTTTCAGGGGGAAATATGACAGAAATGACCCCAGCTTACTTCTGCCATGTCTGGTTACTGTGTGTTTTCTGTGAGCTGACCTCATAAAGATTTAGAGGGCATGGAGCCCAAAACAGTTAACCCTTCTAAACCCTGGGCCAGGCAGAACAGAAGGAGATAGACTTAAAAGCAAAAGGAACAAAAGTAATAGTAGGGAAAGCATTGTATGCATTTGCAAGATGGAAAAGGACTGGCGTTGTAGTTCAGTTATAGCTGTTTTCTTGGACTTTGCCAGTGAGGGACTGTGGAATACTTGGCTAGCATGAGCAAGGTCCTAGACTTTAACCATGGCACTGAAAATATGGTACTCAACAAGAAGTATTTGAGGCTAGTCAAGATTATTTTATGCATATGAAATGAGTGAATATGAGCCACTGCTGGAGTTTGGTAAGAAAATGGAATTGCCCATATATTGTTTTTGCACATTCTATTCCCCCTTGTTGTTGTACTGTTTGGCACTCAGAGATGTACCCATGCTAGGCGTGTGCTTACCTCTGAACTATATTACCAGCCTTCATTCAACACTAGTACTGAGACTGCTCCAGCTCTTTTTGTTGAATGCTATAGAATTGCTAATACAATTGAATATACATGTGCCCTTGACTGGGCTGTCATTCTTGAACATTTAACCTTATAATATTGCCCCAGGACACTTGTGTAAGAACTATTTTAGTATTTATTCCTAATAGTCCAAAGAGGAAAGAACCTAAGGATCCATCAGCAGTTGATTGAATAAATTGTTAGGGCCTTGAGTAGTCAATAACAGAAAGAAATGTAAAATTAAAAGAAGGTAGTCACAGGAGAATACAGTCTTGATTTCATTTAATGAAGTTAAAACAAACTAATACAGTGGTTGTCATCTGAGGGAGAGGGTGGGTTACTTTAAGACCTATTGGAGTTGTGCTTTTATTTACATGGGGTTATGTATACTGTTGCCCCTTTCCTTGTGTTTTTGAGAAAGGATATGATTTAGTTTAGACTGGCTTCAAATTTGTTTGTTGTGTAGTCAAGGCTCGCCTTCAACTCCTGATCTTCCTACCTCCACTTCCCAAATGCTAGGATTATAGGCATGTGCTGCTATGCTTATTGTCTTGTGTGTGATTAAAAAATAGTATATATGGTGGATGTAGGTGCCATAGTGTTGTCTTAATCCTATAATTGCTTAGCCCAAGTACTTGGTTTGTGTGTGTACGTTCTAAGATTTCTTTCTAATTATGTATATGGATATGTGCATGTGAGTACAAGTGTCCATGGGTGCCAGAAGTGTCTCATTCTCCTTGAGTTGGAGTCAAGATGGTTGTGAACAGGTCCCAGCTACCCTGCAGTCTTTAGTTACTCTCCAGTCCCTGTTTCTGTGTCTTTTTGAGATAGGGTTTTATTGTAGCCCAGACTGTTCTAGAAATCTATAGAACTTGGTTTGCCTTTTTCTTGTCAGTCCTCCTGCCTCTTCCTCTAGAGTGCTGGGATTATAGTCATGGGCCACCATGCCCAGCTAATTTAGTTTCTGTGGTAAGATAATTAGATAGTGCAGTGGACTAACATCCAAAAATAGACCCAGACAACTGATTTGTAATAGTCACTAAAAGGTAATTACATGGAAAAAAGCTAGTCCTTTAACAGATGGGTTCTGTAACAATTGGATAATTTATACAGTTTATTTTTAAAAAATGAAAGTTCATATCTGGGTGTGATGATGCACATTTGTAATCCTAGTACTCTAGAGGAAAGGACAAGGTTTAGGGCAGTCTGCTCTACATGACAAGTTCTAGGTTGGCCAGGTACACAGTGAGACCCTCTGCTAGAAAATAAACAAAAAAATGCACAAGTGGCTAGTACAGCTATTGCCCTTAGTCCATTAATTAGTACATGAATTATACAATAGAAAGTATCATTTAAGATTTATTTTACTTTATGTTTTGCCTTTATGAATGTATGTGCACCATATGTGTGCTGTTGGATCCACTAAAACTGGTGTTACAGGTAGCTGTAAGCCACCATATGGGTATTGGGAATCAAGCCCCTGCCTTCTGCAAGAGCAAGTGCTCTTAAATTGCTCATTTTATTTGTGCAGTTGTCCATTCTATTTTAATTAATTTTTTTTTATTGTTGTTGAGACAGGGTGTTGCTGTGTAGCCCAGGCTGACCTTAAACTCAGTATGTAAGAGATAGATGATGGAGAGGTTAAACTTCCTGCCTCAGCCTCTTAGGGATTATAGATTGGCATGATACTGTCTGGCACATCTTTTGTTTGTTTAGTTCAGTGGTCAAACTATGGGTTGCAATCCCTTTGGGGATCACATATCAGATGTGCTACATACCAGGTATTTACATTATGATTCATAACAGTAGCAAAATTAACATTTATGAAGTAGCATAAAATAATTTTATGCCTGGGGTCACCACAACATGAGAAACTGTTTTAAAGGGTCATAGCATTAGAAAGGTTGGGAACCACTGATATAGTTGAGTTTTGAGACTAAAATGTGTCCTTGTAGCCCAGGCTAGCCTGGGTTCACTATATGTTGCAGACTGGCCTTGAACTCATAGCAGTCCTTTTTTCCCACCCTTTCAAGTACTGGAATTATAGACCTGTGACACTGTGTCAGGCTCATTTTTTAAAATGCATATTTAGTCATAGAAATCTGAGAAACAAAGTTCAGTATGCCAGAATACTTCAGAGTTTGTATGAATTTTTTTGCTAGTATCTAGTCACTGTTCTGTTGCTGTGAAGAGACACCATTGAGCAAAGTAACTCTTATAAAAGAAAGCACTTAATAGTTTTATAGGCTTAGTCCATTTTCATCATGGTGGGGAGCATGGTGGCACACATTGTGCTGGAACAGTTGCTGAGAGTTACATCCTGATCTGCAGGCAGAGAGACAGACACTGGGATTGGTTTGGACTTTTGAAACCTCAGCTCTGTTCTCAGTGACACACTTCTTTCAACAAGGTCACACCTTCTAATCCTTCCAAATGGTGTCACTCCCTGGTGACTAAGCATTCGAATATATGAGCCTATGGGGGCCATTTTTATTCAGATCACTATATTAGACATATATACTGGGTCTTTTTTTTTTTTTTTTAGGTTTCTAGTTCTATTAAGTATTTTTAAATTTTCTCTTGAATCGCTTGCTTAGGTTGGAAAGGAAAAAATGCTCAAGGTGAAGATTGTGAAGATTCATCCTTTGGAGAAAGCTGATGAAGAGGCTGCTGAGAAGAAATCTGATGGGGCCTGTGATTCTCCATCAAGTGACAAAGAGAATTCCAATCAAATGGCTCAGGAACACCAGAAGAAGGAGACAATAGTCAAAGAGGATGAAGGCAGGAGAGAGAGTATTAGTATGTATGATGCTAGCCTTACACCTGAGTTGAGACACTCATTTGTTACACAGAAATCTAGCATTCTCTAGCAGCCACGTGTATAGTTAGGTTTTTATTAGCTGTGATTTTATTCATTATTCAGAAAACCGCTAGAATACCCACAATGTGACTTAGGACTTAAAAATTTCTAAATAATTAAGACCTTTCTTAACCAAGATGGTGAAAAAAAAAAAAAAAAGGATTACCTTTAATCTTCCTTTTTTGTTTGTTTGTTTATTTGTTTGTTTTGTTTTGCTTTTCTTTCGAGTCAGGGTCTGAATATGTAGTCTAGGCTGGCCTCAAATTTCGAGTGGTCCTCTTGTCTCTGTCTCCTGAATTCTGGGATTACAGGTATGCACCAGTGTACACCTCAGACTCTTTCCTACTCTTTTGTTGTTACTTGGGTTGGTTTGGTTTTTTTTTCTTGAGACAAGGTCTTACAGTGTAGCACTAGCTGGAATGGAACACAGAGATCTGCTGCTTCTGCTTCCCAGGTGCTGGGGTCAAAGATGTGTGCCACCACAGCCTACCCTCTTTATTGTTAAAGCTGAAAGCATGTACATGAGTGTAGACAGGATGGTGATCAAGGTAGACAAAGCGCTTTCTGATCCCTTTGTTCTTGATGGTACAAGCCAGTGTGGGAGCTTTCAGATGCTCTGTTTTCTGTTTGTCTCTTGATCTTACTCTCAGGTGGGAGCCACTAGAATTCTGAAACACTATGATGTCCAAAAATAATTTTTATAGGCCTGGAAACTAAAATAATGTTTTACAGTTAGAAGACCTAAGAACATTGCTCACTAGAAAAAGCTCTCTGAGAGTGCTGTCACATCCTAAGCCTTCATTATTTAATTTTAAGACTGTTTAAATAAGAAAATTAATGGCACTAGAATCTTTTTGTCTCAGAATGATTACACAGTATTTGGTATAATCTGTAACTGTTGGTTGATGAAATAATTTCACTTCACTGTTCTAATTGCCACTTTGTCTACCATCCATTCTATTGTGTCCACATGTTTTGAACTCATGCTAATTATTTTATAAGGCCTAATAGTAGTCTGAAGGAAACTTCTGAAGCTAGTTGTAACTGGCTTTTCAGTGTTGTTATTTCACCTGTGTTTTCTTCTCTGTTGTGAATGCCTAGTTCTACCATTTCTAGTTTCTCTTTGAAACTGAAATTTATTTATGTGTATGTATGTATGTGGGTGGGTGCGCATGTGTCCGTGAGAGTCAGTGTAAGTGTATGCTCTGTGTGTATAGGTCCACGGACGTCAAGAAAGGACATCAGGTTCTCTAGATCAAAAGTTACAGGTGGTTGAGTCATCCAGGGTGGGTGCTGGGAACCAAACTTGGGTCTTCTGGAGGAGAATAGTAAGTGCTCTTAACTTCTGAGTCATCTCACCAGCCTCCAAAATGTGGAAATTATGATTACCCAAGGTTGAAAATTGATTTAGTGAGGAGCTGATTGGGGATATCTTCTTATTCTTCTCCCTCATTCAAGAATTGGTCATTGGGGGCTGGACAGATGGCTCAGAGGTTAAGAACATTGGCTGTTCTTCCAAAGGTTCTAAGTTCAATTCCTAGCAACCATATGGTGGCTCACAACCATTTATAGTGAATCTGGTGCCCTCTTCTGGCATGCAGGCACACATACAGTAGTACATTGTATAAATAATAAATAAATAAATTCATTAAAAAGTAGAATTGGTCATTGTAGTACCATTGATATCAGACTGTTTGAGTTCATGCCTAAAACATTAGTGCTCAGGAATCAGAGTTTAAGCTTTGACTTCTTTTTTTAGTGTGTTTGCATTAGTTAGTTTTAGTTACTGGGATCTGATGGTATTTCCAATATATAGAAAGGGTGATTGGCAGAGTTTGAATTAATGGTATAAAACACTGAATGTTTTCTCTAAACATTTCTGAAGGAATATGATATAAAAATTCTAGTTTCCATAGTTGTTTCTTGGTGAGGGAAAAGGGTTAATATATTGGCAGGAACATGCTACCTTTGTGTTGTTATTTTGGCTTGATACTTTAGTTTAGTCTTCGTGTTTTTTCAACACTGGGTCTCTTGTGGACAAGACTGGCCTTGAATTTCTGAGCATCCTGTTTGTACCTCCCAGCAGTTGGGATTATAGATAGGTGTACACCACCACACCCAATGATACTCTTATATACTTAGATATACTCTTATATACTTGGATATACTCTTATATCCAAGATTCCTGAGAATAGTATCTTCTGTACCTACTGACCAGTGGTTGATTCCTTTGTATCATAATATACCTTTGGTCTTACTTTATACTTTCTTTTTTTTTTTTTTTTTTTTTTTTTTTTTTTTTTTTTTTTTTTTTTT
>NW_026590062.1:23017468-23049487 GCF_907164565.1 Psammomys obesus | reverse complement strand
TTTTTTTTTTTTTTTTTTTTTTTTTGTTTTGTTTTGTTTTGCTTTGGGACAGTGACTTAAGGAGCCTAGGCTAGCTTCAAGTTCACTATGTAGCTGAGGGAGATGTTCAACTCTTGGTCTTTCTGCCTCTGGAGAATATGTGGTTATAGGCTTGTGCCGCTATGCTTGGCACTTTTTCTTTGCAGGCCCATTGACAGCTTGGGCCTATAATTCTCTCTGTGACCCAGACTGGCGTTACTCTCTTAAGTTCTGGGGTTACGGGTATATGAAATGTATGCCACCATGCCTATATTACTTTCCGTCTTTTAATGACTTATGATAGTTTCTAATCAGGTTGCAGATGGCCTCTTACTTGCCAGGTACAGAGATTTTCTTTCCTTTTTTTTTTTTTTTTTTTTTTTTTTTAAGACTTGTTTTACTCTTGAATTTTTAAAGATTTCATGTGTTTGAGTGTTTTGCCCGCATGTATGTCTGTGCACTGCTTGCATGCCTGGTGCCCTTGGAGGCCAGAAGGTGTCAGATGCCCTGGAATTAGAGTTACAGATGGTTGTGAGCTGCTGTGTGGGTGATGGGAACCAAAGCCAGGTCCTCTGGAAAAGCAGCCAGGTTTGTTTGTTTGTTTGTTTAAGTTTTACATTATTTTCTGTTTATGGGTATTTTGACTGCATGTATGTCTGTGTACCACGTGTGCAGTGTGCACGAAGGCCTTGAAGAGGGTATTAAGAGTCCCCTCAAAATGGAGTTACAGGTGTATGCAAGTCATCATGTGAGCTCTAGGAACCAAACCAGGTCTGAAAGAGCAAGTGCCGTTAACTTCTAAATCATCTCTCCAGCCTTGTTGTTTTAATTTTTCCTTAGATTTAACACTGGTAGTATTCTGTTATATTTCACATGGTTTTATGTATCTCTTTATTTTATGTGTATGGGTCTTTTCCCTACGTGTACGGATGCCTGGTGCCCAGAGAGGTCTAAAAAAGGTATTAGGTCCTCTAGATTGGCATTACAGATGGATGTGAACCACCATGTGTGTGCTAGGAATCTAACACAGGTCCAAGCCATCTTGGACCATAAGTCATATTCTTTTTAGGTGTTTCATGTTCGCCTTCCAGAGTATTTTCTGTATTTTCAGAGTCTTGTTTGTCAGCCTGTATTGTGGTATTGTAATCATTTACTTAGCTGACTTTTTGCATAGACTAGCCCTTGAAAGTTACAGGTATTATATCTCATCTTTAGGTCACATCAACCAGTGCCTGGTAAAAATGAGGAATTGAATAAAGTTATTAGTTGTGACTAAGTAAGTTTAATTAAAATAATTTATCATTTGCTAATTTTCTGTTGATTTAATAGATGACAGAGCACGTAGGTCTCCACGAAAACTTCCTACTTCATTAAAAAAAGGAGAAAGGAAATGGGCTCCTCCAAAATTTCTGCCTCACAAATACGATGTAAAGCTACAAAATGAAGATAAGGTTGGTTAAGCCTCTTACATTAAGAGATTTTTAAGAAAATATTATAGGGGTGGTTTCCTTGGAGAAAATATGCTAAGGAAAAATGTACAGAAATGTCTTTGTCACAGAAATGTGAAGTTACAAGATGAGTCCATTCCAACAGAGCTTTTATAAGGCTCCCTGAGATTCCAGGCTAATAGACTGTAATAGTACCTGTAACGTAGATTAGTACTTCTTTTTTACTGTTTTTTAAACTCCCTCTTCCCCTCCTGGCTGGGTATTGAATTCAGGGCCTTGCTGTGCCAGGTGAATATTCTGTACTGAGTTACACCCCTGGCCCTTTTTCCCTGAGATGTAATGTGTTTAGTGTTTACATTTTTAATTTTTCATGTGGGACTAAGACTCAATCCTGGCTCTTCCTGTGTGTTAGATAAGTACTATCTGATCTATTTCCAGCCATATTTTTAAAAATAGCCCTATTTTTTAATATGTTCAGAGTCAGGATGTATTTAAAAGCATTTGGCAAGAATTTATTTCCTAGCTCCTAGTAATTAGGAAAAAGAAATAGGATCAGGAGTTGAAAGTCATCCTTTGTCACACAGCGAAGTTTGAGGGTAGCCTGGGTCAGAAACAAAAGTTTTAAAAAATATTGGTATATTATTTCAGGTGTTTTTACACATACATGAATAGAATTTTAAGTTCAGTTGGAAAGAGGACTAGGATGTTGAAAACAATCTTGAGTTTGTTTCCATAGATAACGCTAGAAACAGCTCAGCCAAGTGTTCCCAGGTTAATCCTGGGAAAGGTCCTTTACTAGAAAAGCCACCAGCCTTTTGCTTTTGAAACAGGACCTTACTGTATAGCTGTGGATGGCCTTAGGTGGCAGGGGGATTCTTTGCTTACATTGATGTTTCCTGCCTTCCCCTTCCATTGCTAGATTTTTGACAGATCTTCCAATTTTATAGTTGTTAATCTGAGCACATATACCAATATGGGTTTCTTAACCTCTCGTTAGTTAATTAAAACATGCTGAGGAATTTCATCCACTTCCATTTGTTTTCCTTATGATGGTACAAATTGTTCACAAGTCTTAAACTGTAAAATGAAATGATAGTGTATAAAATAGTCACTAGAGGAGCTTATGTAACATGGAGATTCCTCAGCTCTTTTCCTGGAACTGTCTATGACTCATTAAGTTTATGGTAAGGCCCAAACAACTGCTCTGCTTTCTTATGTGGCTTTTTGTTGTTGTTTGGTTTTTCAAGACAGTGTTTCCCAACATAGCCCTCACTATCCTGGAGATTGTTCTGTAGACCAGGCTGCCTTGAACTCGGAGATCCACCTGCCTCCCAAATGCTAGGATTAAAGGTGTGCAATGCCACCACCCAGTTTTCTTTGATATTTTTAAGATAAGGTCTGGCTATGTGTACCTAGGTTACCACAGGCTCACTATCTTTTTACCTCAGCTTCTGAGAGCTGAGATTATAGGTGTGTACCACCCGGCATGGATCCTTGAAGGATGGAGCTTGAGCCTTTAGTAATAATCCTTCTCCCTCTTTTGCTATTACGAGACTTCCCAGATAAAGTCATAACTAGAGAAATTTCTGGTGTGAAGTTGAAGGGTATACTTTAACTGGCATTTTATTGACAAATTACCTAGGGGTTGTTTAATTTGAAGTTCTGCCTTAAAATTCTGCCTTTTCTTCTAATTTATAGTGCCCTTCCCCACCTCTTTAAGATGGAATTTTGAGTCTTTCCTTTCTAGATCTGTTTTGTTCTCAACTGTTTAACTGCTTCTGATCCGTGTTATTTTTTTCGTGTAGATCATCAGCAATGTGCCAGCAGACAGCTTGATTCGAACAGAGAGACCACCAAATAAGGAGATAGTCCGGTACTTTATCCGGCACAATGCCTTACGTGCTGGTACTGGTGAGAATGCACCTTGGGTGGTCGAAGATGAGTTGGTGAAGAAGTATGCCCTGCCCAGCAAGTTCAGTGACTTCTTACTGGACCCTTATAAGGTACGGTCACTAGTAATGCTAGACACCTATGTAAATAAAGCCTTGCTAATGAGTTCTTTTTCTCTAGTAACTCCCAGATTTTGAACTCTTCATTTATTTATTCATTTATTTATTTATTTATTTATTTATTTATTTATTTATTTATTTATTTATGTATGCAGTGTTCTGCATCCATGTGTGCCTGTACACCAGAAGAGGGCACCAGATATAACTATAGATGGTTATGAGCCACCATGTGGTTGCTGGGAATTAAACTAAGGACCTTTGGAAGAACGGCCAGTGCTCTTAACCTCTGAGCCATTTCTCCAGCCCCTGATTTTGAACTCTTAACAGAGAACTCATTCAGTAACTGAAGCAGAGACCATGGAGGGATGATGCTTATTGGCTTGTTCACCGTGGATTGCTTGACCTGCTTTCTTACACAGCCAGCCTGCCCAGCCATGCGGTGGCACAATCCATAGGGATCTGGGCCTTCGCACATTAATCAAGAAAATGCTTTACCTGTGGGTAATCTGATAGAAGCATTTCTTAATTGAGATTCCTTTCTCCAGATAACTCTAGCCAGTGTCAAGTTGACAAAATACTAACTAGGATTTCAGTAAAAAGGAAAACTGAGCTAGGCATAGTGCTGCACGCTTTTAATCCCAGCGCTTGGATGCAGAGGCAGGCAGATATCTTGAGTTTGACGCTAGCCTTAGTTTCAGGACAACCAGGTCTATGTAGAGAGACCCTGTCTTGGGGTATTGGTAGAAGGAAAATAGATTTTGTGTATAAGGAAAGATAACTTTGTCAGCCCTATAAAACCTGGAAAAAAAAATATATATATATATATATAACTTACATGGCATGTTAATAGAAACCCAGCATTTCCCTCCTGAGACTATATTTTTTTTTCTCCTTTTCAATTGTCCAATTTGATCTTTAAATCATTTTTATGGTATTGTAGGTGTTGTATCTATTAACCTTATTTTACATTAGGTATAATCTACTTAAAACCAAATAAAAGTAGGTGATAAGCCAAGACTTTGGCTTAGAATTTCTGTTTGGGTTGTTTTTTTTTGTTGTTGTTGTTGTTTTGTTTTGTTTTGTTTTTCTGTCCTTTCCTCTCGCCTCCATTCTACTTCCCTCTGTGTGTGAGGTTCTAGGCTCAGTATCCAGCACTACAGAACAGCCTATAAAACCTTTCCAATTAAGTTACTGACTAAAAAGAGTAGAAAAGGTTGGGGTAATAGAATACTTGACTATCACGAGAGGTCCTGGGTTCCATCCTCTGTGCAGTAAAAAAGAGCCTGGAGCTATGTGTGAGTGGTAGCATGTGACTTCAATCCCAGCATTGAGAAGGCAAGTGGATCTCTGAGTTCAGTGCCATTCTGGTTTACATACATAGAAACCCTGTCTCAAATGGAAGAAAAAAAAAAAAAACTGGAACAAAAGTCACGTATGTGGCTGGAGTTGGAGAGGGTCCAAGTTCAGCATCCCTCATCAGACAGCTCACAAGTGACTGTGACTCCACTCCCACAAATTTGGCACTCCTGGCCACTCAGCTGACCTGCACATATGTGCACATAACCACATAAAGACAAAAACATACCTACTAAAATGCCAGGTACTCATTGACAAAGTTTTCTAATTGGTCTAACTGTTCAGATACACTGCTTTTTATTATTAAATTCAGCTTCAGATTGAATTGCTGCAGATTGTTTCCTATTGTTATTGACCAAGAAACACTTTCTTTGATTTATAGTCCTGGTGATGCAATGTTCTTTTTGATGGGAACAAAGTAGAATATTATATACTGTTTTTCTTTTGGCCTCTCTCATGTATTTAGCAATGAGAAAGGGCCTTCACAAAGTAAATTTTAATGTTTTCTGGTTTTTTCCATTCTTTTTTCTCCTCTCTGTTAATCTTGTGGAATTGTGCTGAATGGGAGATAGACCCTTAGCACATAAGTGGTTTTATACTTTTTCAGATCCCCTGAGTCCAGCCATGCCGGCTCCCATTTGGCTGTGACTACCCAGCATGCTCCATGCTGAGATGATCCAGCTACTGAAGGACTGCTCATGCCGGGAGCCGGCCTGTTGGGAGGGGGTTGGGTGAGTTTATTTATTTATTTTTTTTTTTTTTCAGGAAAAAAACTTTTTTAATCTGTGGCTTAATAGGAATAGTGGCTGGAACTCTTGTCGCTTAGCAGTCCACATTATTTCTTCTCACAGTATCCTTCCAAATAGAAATGAAAACACTTTTTTTTAAAGATTTATTTACTGTGTATACAGTATTCTGCTTGCATGTACATCTGCACACCAGAAGAGGGCACCAGATATCATTAAAGATGGTAATGAGCCACCATGTGGTTGCTGGGAAATGAACCAGAGAGTGTTCCTAACCTCTGAGCCATCTCTAGCCTGAAAGCACCTTATTTTTAATTTGAATTCTTTTAAAAAATTAGAGAATCATTAAGTTGGTTATATTGGTTCTAATGAGTGTTATTAAAGGCCTCTCTTTAAAGTGTTAAAATGAAACTGTCTTGATTAGTCTCTTTTTCTTTAAGACTTTAAGCACACACCTGAGCAACAGCAGGAGTGTTGGTGTGTTTATCCTGTTGTGCAGTTGTTTGGGCTGCTTGAGGAGGGACCAGTCTGAGAGCATACACTTGTTTTTACTTGCTACTGGGTTTGTAGGACAGTCTCTGCTCTTTGAAGTACTCATAGTATTATTGTCTGTGAATGGAACCTTAAATAAGTTACATTTTTTTTTGTTTCTTTCTCATTAACATTTTGATGCTTAGTTCTGGGAAACTACAACTAGGAAATTGTACACTAGGGTAATATATCCCAGGAGTTGTGGCTAGAGCTCATATTCTGAAAGATGGTAAACCTCTGTCCTGAGAAGGGGTATTGGGGAACAAAACATTCAGTTTTAGTCAAGCGCTAAGCTGCCAGCTAAAAGATTAACCTACAGTTGACAGAATGTTTTTTTGGTTTTTGTTTTGTTTTGTTTTGTTTTGTTTTTTGCCTCAGCCTCCTGAGGGGCTGGATGGTGGCATGTGCCAATATACCATGTAATTCTGAAAAGTCAGCTTGGGGTTTAGTCACTTAGTCAGAAGTGGAGTTTAGTCATGGCCTAGCCTCTCAGTGCAGACCGTTTCCTGAATTGTTCTGTGGGTTTCTTTGATTCTGTCCTTAATTGAGTCAGAATTTCATGTAGCCCAGGTTGTTCTCTTTGAACTGATTCTTCTCCTTTCCCTCCTGAGTACTAGTATCAAGGCATGTATCACCATGCCAGCTAGCCCTGTCCATTCAAAACTTGGAAGTCTCTTCGATTTTCCTCGTGGGTAGCTGCTTCCAGTAGCAGAAGTTATCTAATAGTCTTTTTCCGGTTAGCTAAAGTGAGTTGTTTAACTCTTTCACTTAGTTTGTATTAACTGTCAACTTTATTATTATTTTGGCTTGTTTTGGGTTTTTTGAGACATAGTTTCATGTAGCCCAGGCTGACCTTGAACTTCTTACCCTCCTGCCCCCATCTTCCAAGTGCTAGGACTACAGGCTTGTATACTCCATACTTGACTTATAAACAGAAACTCCCGTTGTTACCAATGAACTTGGTTCTAACCTCTTAAGTCTTTTTGGTTTGTTTTTGAAACTTGGGTCTAACATTGTAGCCTTGTCTGGCATCTGGTTGACCGTGAGGAAATTCTCAATTTCCCAAGTGTTGGAAAGGTGTGCCTTTTTGCTTTATTGACACGGTGTCTCACGCTTCAGTCCAGGCTGACCTCAGGCTCATACATGAAGTCCTTCTGACCTGATAGTCTTTCTACCTCAGTCTCTGAAGTGCTTGAATTGTAGATATGAGCAGCCATGCCAAGCTGCCTCTTAACTAATTCTGAGTGATGGAAATGAGGTATGGGGGCTTGAGGAGCCAGAAGATGTGAGTGTACTAGTGGGGAGGGAGATGGATTCAGGGAATGTTCTGTGAGAGTGGGGCCAGCTCAGGTCTCTTGGAGTGCCAGCAATGGACTTGTTGTTCTTTCTGTCCTAACCATGTTTATGATGAATGTGTACAGCCTAGGGCAAAACAAATTGGGCTTTTACAAGTAAATACAGAATGTAGGTTTATATGAGATGGATTGTAATGATTGCCTAGAATTAAATTTAAGTGAAGAAGGGAACCAATAATTGTGGTCCATGACCTAAGTTCCATCTACTCCTTAGGCTTAGACTCATGGCTTGTCCATATTCTTGAAGCCATCTTGGGCACTATAGTGAGAGCCAATCTATCTTTTTGTTTATTTGAAGGGAATTTGCCTGTTTGTTTCATTCAGACAGGTCTCAATGTGTAGCCCTGGATATCCTGAAATTTGGAAATCCTCATGCCTCTGTATCCTGAGTGCTGGGATCATAGGTGTGAGCCTCTGTGCTTGTCTTTGACACCCTATCTCTTTGGGGGGGGGGGGGGGAGAATAAACTGGTTAGGATGTTGAAAATGTGGTAAAATTAATGGACTTAAAGTTTTGTGAGATCCTCTGGACAGTGGTGGCAGACACCTTTAATCCCAGCACTTGGGAGGCAGTGGCAGGTAGATCTCTGAGTTCAAGATCAGCCTGGTCTACTGAGGTAGGTCTAGGACAGCTAGGGCTACACAGAGAAACCCTGCCTCAGAAAACAAGCAAACAAAAAAGTCTTGTGAGATTGAAGGTTGGAGGATTGTAGACTAGAGTGCCTGAGAGAATCAGTTGGGGGTGCATTCAAGTATTACTTACAGTCAGGACTAGCAATATAGCTCAGTAGGTAACTGTACTTGTGGCCAAGGCTAAGCAGCACCTGAATCCAATTCATATGACCCACATGGTGGGAAGAGAATGCCAGCTTCTTTGTGTTTACTGCTGACCTCCACGTGCCCACCATGGCATGTACATGGCAGTCCCAGTACACATACACAACCTAAGCAAGGTAAATGATGAAATGTAATAAAAAATTTTAAGGAACTATATAAAATATATGAGAATTTATAGAGGTTGTAGTTCCTGTATTCATAGAAATAAGTTTTCTCATTGTGGGAGAGGACAAAGAAGAGTAAGAAACCAGGAGCCAGGGTTAAAAGGGTTCTTTATCAGAATAGTACTGTTACTTCTCTTCCTAATTATGTTTTCACTGGGCTTATGCCTTTAGCTTGAGACAGAAGTATTTAGACATTCTACTTACAGCACAAATTATTGAAGCATAAACGTAAAATTAAAGGATGAAAATCTAACTTATTTCAAGAGTGGGACTATTGCCTCTGACCTCCACCCCATTTTCAAAGAAGAAATCTAGATTTTTACATGTTAGGTAGGTGTTCTATACTGAGTCACACCCTCAGCCCCTCACTGGAGGGTTCTAGGTAGCTACTCTACACTTGAGCTGCATCCTCAGGTTGAAATCTTGAGATGCTGGTGTTTTTAGATAAGTTATTTCCTAATCCGGGGCCCATGGATAGACTTTGGTAGCTGTATGCATAGTTTTTATGTGTTGTTGCTGGAGAAAGTATACATAGATTTCATTAAAATGTTTGAGAACCATTCAAACATCGTAGAGCTAGCTGTACAGCAAAAGCATCGAATATCAGAGGATGGTGGGCTTTTGTTGCAGTGCTGGAGGTGGAACCCAAACCCTCACATATACTAGAGAAGCATCCTATCACAGCTCCACAACATAATTTTGAGGGATAGGGAACATTGAAACAGAGTCTAATTTGAGTTAGGCTGGCCCCAAACTTGGTATGTAACAAAGACAGACTTCAAATTTCTGATTCTCTTGCTTCTACCCCACTTAAGTTTGGGGATCGCAGATATGCTTCCTCCATATCAGTTGAATGTAGCTTTGTTTTGAGACAAGATCTCATTATGTTGTAGCCCTAGATGTATAGCTTTAGTTGTAAAAGGAAGAGCACCTTTACAGTGCTTAAATATTGTTTGCCACACTTAGTTTTTAAAAGTAATTTTGCTCCTGTTCTTAAATTTTAGTATATGACTCTCAACCCCTCTACCAAGAGGAGGAATACTGGATCTCCAGACAGGAAACCCTCAAAGAAACCTAAGAGGGACAGTTCTTCTCTGAGTTCCCCACTAAACCCTAAGCTGTGGTGTCATGTGCACTTGGAGAAGTCATTAAATGGCCCAGCACTCAAAGTGAAGAACTCAAAGAACTCCAAGTCTCCAGAAGAACACTTGGAAGAAGTGATGAAAATCATGTCCCCCAACAAACTTCACAGCTTCCACATTCCTAAGAAAGGCCCATCTACCAAGAAACCAGGGAAGCACAGTGATAAACCTCTGAAGGCCAAGGGCAGAGGCAAGGGCATCCTGAATGGACAGAAGTCCACAGGCAATTCCAAATCTCCCAACAAGTGTGTCAAGACTCCTAAGACCAAAATGAAGCAGATGACTTTGTTGGATATGGCCAAAGGGACTCAGAAGATGACTCGCACCCCACGGAGTTCTGGGGGTGTGCCAAGGTCCTCTGGTAAACCTCATAAACACCTGCCTCCTGCAGCTCTGCACCTGATTGCCTATTACAAAGAAAATAAAGACAAAGAGGACAAGAAAAGTGCTCTGTCTTGTGTTATCTCCAAAACAGCACGTATCCTCTCCAACGAAGATAGAGCCCGTCTTCCAGAAGAGCTTCGGATTCTTGTCCAAAAACGCTATGAACTTCTGGAACATAAAAAGAGGTGGGCCTCTATGTCTGAAGAGCAAAGGAAAGAATATTTGAAAAAGAAACGACAGGAGCTAAAGGAGAGGTTGCGGGAAAAAGCCAAAGAACGGAGAGAGAAAGAAATGCTGGAGAAATTAGAAAAGCAGAAGCGCTATGAGGACCAGGAATTAGGTGGCAGAAACCTCCCAGCATTCAGGCTGGTAGATACCCCTGAAGGGCTGCCAAACACTCTTTTTGGGGATGTGGCCCTGGTGGTGGAGTTTCTGAGCTGTTACTCTGGGCTGCTCTTGCCTGATGCTCAGTACCCCATCACTGCTGTATCCCTAATGGAAGCCTTGAGTGCAGATAAAGGTGGTTTTTTGTACTTGAACAGAGTGCTGGTCATTCTGCTACAGACCTTACTTCAGGATGAAATTGCAGAAGACTATGGAGAACTGGGAATGAAGCTCTCAGAAATCCCCCTCACTCTGCATTCTGTCTCAGAGCTGGTCCGGCTCTGCCTGCGCAGATGTGATGTCCAGGAAGACAGTGAGGGCTCGGAAACAGATGACAATAAAGACTCCACACCATTTGAGGACAATGAGGTACAAGACGAGTTCCTAGAGAAGCTGGAGACATCAGAATTCTTTGAGCTGACCTCAGAGGAGAAGCTACGTATATTAACAGCTCTTTGCCACCGGATCCTCATGACATACTCTGTGCAAGACCACATGGAGACAAGACAGCAGATGTCTGCAGAGCTGTGGAAGGAACGGCTTGCTGTACTGAAGGAAGAAAATGACAAAAAGAGAGCAGAGAAACAAAAGCGCAAGGAGATGGAAGCCAGAAATAAAGAAAACGGCAAAGAGGAGAATGGGCTAGGCAAAACAGACAGGAAAAAAGAAATTGTGAAGATTGAACACCAAGTGGAAATGGAAACAGATGACATGGTTAGTGCTGTCAAGAGCAGAAGGCTGCTTAGCATGCAAGCTAAGAGGAATCGGGAGATTCAGGAGAGAGAAACAAAAGGTAAAATTTGTCCTGAGAGGTTCAGGAGAGCCCTAGAACAGGGTACTTGAATAATGGCAGGGATCTGTCATAACTGTTCGCTTGTTCTGTGTGTAGTAGCCCTCCACTCACTAAGATTTTTGTTTCCTCATAGTTTCTCAATGAGAGAGAAGCTCGTATTAGCTCAGGCTTTCCTTAAATTGACTGTGTAGCTTAGGCTGGCCTTACACTAATCCTTCTGCCTCGACCTCCAGAATGTTAGGATTACAGGTATGAGCTGCCATGCTTACTTAGCTCAGCGACTTTGCACAAGCAATGTCTGTGCTAGGGAGATGACTCAGCAGTTAAGAGCTCTAGCTGCTGTTCCAGGGGAGGCTCACAACTAATTCCAGAGGATCCCCTCCTAGCCTCCACAGTCAGGCAAGTGGTGCATAGACATACATGCAGGTAAAACACCCATACATACTTATTTAGTAAATAAATAATTGGGAGGCCTGGCCCCTCCTCAAGCAGCCAAAACAACTGCACAACAGGACAAACACAGCTCAGGTATGTGCTTAAAGTCTTAAAGAAAAGACACTAATCAAGACAAAGTTTTATTTTAACACTTTAACCAGATGCCTTTATAGCTCTCATTAGAACCAGGATGTCCAACTTAGTGGTTCTCTTTTTGTTTGTTTGTTTTTTACGAGACAGGGTTTTTCTGTGTAGCCTTGGTTGTCCTCAATTTGTAGACCAGGCTGGCTTCAAACTCACAGAGATCCGCCTGCCTCTGCCTCACAGAGTGCTGGGATTACAGGTGTGTGCCACCATGCCCGGCTTTTTCTTTCTGTGTTTTAAAAGAATTCAAATGTAAAATGTGCTTTCACTTCTACTTGGAAATACACTGTTAAGTCTCAGCCACTCTTTTCATGAAGTCACACCACATTAAAAACCGAAAAAATGAAAGAAATGAATTCACGCACCCAACTTTGATGCCAGGACCTGCATAGCAGAGAGAACTGACGCCCACAAGTTGTCTTCTGACCTTCACACTTTTTTTTTTTTTTTTTAAATAGACTCATAAGGGGCATATCTTTAATCCCAGCACTCGGGAGGCAGAAGCAAGCACATCTCTGTGAGTTCAAGGCCAGCCTAGTCTACAGAGTGAGTTCCAAGACAGCTAGGGCTAAACAGAGAAACCCTGTCTCGAAAACCGAAAAGAGAGAACAAACTGCTCTTCAAGAAGATAAGAGTTCTGTTCCCAGCACATCAAGTAACATAAAACTGCCTGTAGTTCCAGCTTCAGGGGATCTAACACCATCTTCTGGCCTCCTTGGACAACTGATTCTCATGTACATACCTTCATACAGACACATGAGTACACATAACTAAAAATAATAAAAATCGTAATATACAGCCTTTAATGTTATATATATTTTTTTGGTTTGGGGTGGTTTCAAGATTCATATGTTATTTTTTTCTCTGTTCACCAGTCACTGGACAGTTAAGACGCCTGCATTGCTTGGCTGTTAGTAATGCCACTGTAAGCATCTCTAAAGGGCTTGCCTAGACACAGCGCCTTTGGGGTATATGCCCAGGAAAGAAGTGACAGTCCTGTAGCCATGCTTAGTTGTTTGAGGAGCTCCCAGGCCATTCACAAAGCAGCTGTACAATTTTACATTACTACCACCAGGGTGAGGGTTCTGATATTTCCATATCTTTACCAGTTCTATCTTTAATGTTTATTTTGGTGCTTATCACTCCTGTAATTGGTTTGATTATACAGTTAACCAGTCTAGAAAACCTTATTAAAGGCCACAAATTTTATACTTGATTATGTTTTTGTGGTTCCAAAGCTCAAACTGCAAGTTTTGAATATGATCGGCAAGTACTCTACCACTCACCCCAACTCTTCCATTTTGTTTATTTTTTTTTGTTTTTGTTTTTTTTGTTTTTCAAGACAGGATTTCTCTGGATGTCCTAGAACTCACTCTATAGACTGGGCTGGCCTTGAACTCTGGAACCCAGATATCTGCCTGTTTTTGCTCCCAAGTGCCAGGACTGAAGGCATATGCCTGACTGTTATTTGGTTTTGTTGAGGCAGTGTCTCAGCCTGGAACTCTTCTCTGTACTCCTGGCTGGCCTTGAAGTCAGAGCTTCCCAGCTCTGCCTCCCAAAAGCTGGGATTAAATGTGTATGCTACCAAACCCGGCTAATTGTGTGTGTGTGTGTGTGTGTGTGTGTGTGTGTATTTAAGTAGATTTTTATCTTGTGTTTTAAAAATCCTATCTATTGACAGATACTTTTTTTTTAAACACTTTTTGTTTTGTTTTTCAAAACAGGGTTTCTTTGTGAAGCCTTGGCTATCCTGGACTTTGTAGACCAGGCTAGCCTTGAACTCACAGAGATCCACCTGCCTCTCTGCCTTCACGAGTGCTGGGATTAAAGGTGTGTGCCACCAGACTCTGCGTACCCTGTCTTGACTGAAATATTTTTAATTCATCCTGGTCTGTTTAGGAATCCTTGGCAGTGAGGGGTGAGACATGAGTATGTGAGGAGTATGGGAGGATCACAGATTATTGAGTTCTACCACATGGCAAAGGAAGAAGGGAAGAGCCAGTAAACATGTAGTTCATGCAGACGCTTTGCTTTTTCATCTTCACCAGTGAGATTGGAACGGGAAGCTGAAGAGGAGCGAATGCGAAAGCACAAGGCAGCTGCTGAGAAGGCTTTCCAAGAAGGGATTGCCAAGGCAAAACTCGTCCTGCGCAGAACACCTATTGGTACAGACCGAAACCATAACAGGTAAGTTCCTCAACTTGATTTCTGTGCCTTCTAGGATAGCTCATAGTTACTAGTTAGGAAACTAGCTAAGGTGCTAGAGATGAACTGTTCCTGTTCAGTTTTCCAGTTCTGTTTGTAGCCATGATTGCTGTTATTGACAGTTACTGGTGCCATATGCTATGGTTACAACATTAGAAAAGACAATCTCCCAGGTTTGTTGGTAGTTTGTGGCAGAGCTCTTGCATAAACCTTGGGTTCTATTCTCAGTGGTATGAGTAAAAGTCGCTCTGGTTCTTAAGGGTACCATCGATAGGAACAGATGAATTGTAATCCAAATGAAATAGTTCTTCTTAAATAATTCGATATTTAGGGCTGGAGAAATGGTTCAGTGATTAAGAGCACAAAGTTCTCGCAGAGGACCTGGGATTGGATCTTAGCACCCACATGGTGATTCACAACCATTGGTAACTCTACTTACAGGGGTTCTGATACCCTCTCTGACCTCAGTGGGCCACTCCCATGCATATATACATGAAAGCAAAGCATACCACACATAAGGTAATTTTTTTTTTAAGGAGTCTTAAATTCATGCCTTGTGTGGAACTTAGAGATACAGAATAGACATTACGGAAATGACACATGTGTTAGATGAGTTCGAGATGTCAAGGCATCTTTGTTAATCTTTTCTTTCCTGTCAGAATATGAGGAAGGCATTGTCTGCCGTGATTACGGCTACTCCTGCTTCTTAGGCGGCCTCTCCAGCAGTAAAGCCACACAGCTGTCTTCCAGTCTGCTATCTTAACTTATCTTGGGTGTCACTAATTAATTCCTGTTTGTGCTTTGTAGATACTGGCTCTTCTCAAATGAAGTCCCAGGATTATTCATTGAAAAGGGCTGGGTCCATAACAGCATTGACTACAGGTTCAAGCATCACCGAAAAGATCACAGCAATTCACCTGATGAGGATTACTGTCCCCGAAGTAAGTGTATCTGCCGCAAGAGGCTGTTGACTTAGAGCTGTGCTTCTCAACTCGGGGGACGGGTATGGGAGGTTGAGACCTGTTTAGGGGTCAAAGGACCCTTTTACAGAAGTCCCATATAGCTTTTTTTTTTTTTTTTAAGATTTATATGAACACCTTGTTTTCGTGCACACCAGAAGAGAGTACCAGATTTCATTATAGATGGTTGAAAGCCACAGTGTGGTTGCTGGGAGTTAAACTTAGGACCTCTGGAAGAACAGCAGGAGCCCTTAACCTCTGAGCCATTTCTCCAGCCCCCAGTCTCAGCTTCTTGAGTGCCGGGATTGTAGGTGTGTCTCCACCCTGGCTTTGAGATGTTTTAAGTAGGGACTGTCTGTGGTTTTATGTAACTCATGTAGGATCCATACCAAAGACTGCCTTTCCTGCGTCACCTATCCCAGGTGCGTGTTTTCTGAGTAAACTTGGTGACGAGAATGTAGGGAGGAGAGAACCTAGTAGCCCTGGTCCCAGCATAACGAGGGAAGAGGAAGAGCTGATGCATGTGGGTAGGAGATATTACAAAAAGAGTTCTGTACCTTGGAAATGTGTGTAGAGCCGTTAACCGTAGAGTTGAGAGAGGAGACCAAATAAACAGTTATGCGTCCTCTTTGCTTTTTAAAGCAATTATGAAACGATGTAGAAAGAACATATCTATATATAACATGTGTACAGGCCTGGTATCCTCAGAGCCAGGCAGTTATGAGCCACCCTGTCTTTAAAAAGGAAAAAGAAAAATATATCTAGGTGATAGATTATTTAGATGTTTTTGAATCATGGATAACATTTTTATGTGAATGCTGGTTATGAGGTATATTAGTTGGCAAAGTAAATGTAAGTGTACTTTCCTGGATAGATAGTTCTTGAATTGTGTATGTTTGTTCAAAAAAAGGAGCTTATCAAAGCCAAGCGTGGTGGTATACACCTGTAACCCTAGAATTGTACAAAGCAAATTTAGATGTGCTAGGGATTTGACAACAAAAAAGACAGTCCCAAATATCACTTCACTATAACTGTATAAGGAGAAAGCGGTGACTTATTTTAAGGAAGTGCTACTCAGCGTGGAGGTGATCTCAGCACTGAGGACCCTGAGGAAGGAGGGTGAATTGGAGGCCGCCGTGGGCTCTATGTGAGACCCTGTTGGGTGGGTGCAGAAGTTGACTGTGACTGGAGCATGCTACCTGTAGTTCCTTGGAAGGCTGAAGCAGAGTGATTGTGTACACCCAGGACATGACAGGGAGGGCCCACCTGCTGGGGATCACATATAATATAACCTATGGTGGCTTTGAAGTTGTTTCCTTCTTTTTAAGATTCTTATAAGTATGTGTTTTGCCTGCGTGTAAGTCTGTATGTATGTGCATTTGGTGCCTGCACAAGTCAGTGAAGGACATAAGATTCCCTGGAACTAGCGTTCCAAATGTTAGCCCCCATGTAGATTTGAGATTTAAACCCTAAGCCCTGGCTTTGGACTTTTTTCATGTAGCCTCGGACACAAACTTGAACTAGGACGTGCCTTAAACTCTTGATGTTCCTGTCTCTATCTGAAGTTTCTGGAATTGATAGGCATGTAACATAGCCTGATTTTCATTCTGTTTTGTTTTGTTTTGTTTTGTTTTTAATGTGACAGGGTGGACATGGATTTTATTTTAATTTTTAATGTCTGTGGTTGTTTTGCTTGTATGTGTGTGCACTACATGTGTACAGGCCTAGTATCCTCAGAGCCAGGCAGTTGTTAGCCGCCCTGTCTCTAAAAAAGGAAAAAGACAAAATATAAATAGTTTATTTAGATGTTATTGAATCACTGGTAACATTTTTCACCTGAATGCTGGTTATGGGGTATATTAGTTGATAAACTTTTTAATATAATTTTTATTTTTTTATATTAATTACAGGTTATTTACTTTGTATCCCAGCTGTAGCCCCCTCCCAATCCCCTCTCCCTCCATCATTTCCTCCCTGCCCCTCTCTAAGTCCATTGATAGGGGAGGTCCTTCTCCCCTTCCATCTCACCTCAGCCTATCAGGTCTCATCAGGACTGGCTGCAGTGTCCTCCTCTGTGGCCTGGTAAGGCTGCTCCTCCCTCGGGGGAGGGGAGGTCAGAGAGCCAACTATTGATTTCATGTCAGAGACATTTGAGGTCAGAGAGCCAACTATTGATTTCATGTCAGAGACAGTCCCTGTTCTGTTCCCCTTACTAGGGAACCCACTTGGATGCTGAGCTGCCATAGGCTACGTCTGAGCAGAGGTTCTAGGTTATATCCATGCATGGTCCTTGGTTGGTAGTTGGTAAAATTAATGCAAGTATACTTTTCTGAATCGATAGTTCTTTCTTCAGTTGTGTAGGTTTGTTCAATATATTCAAGAACAAAAGGAGTTTATCAAAGCCAAGCATGGTGGCACACACCTGTAATCTTAGTGCTCTGGGAGGCAGAGGCAGGTGGATCTCTTTTGAGTTTGAGGACAGCCCAGTCTAAAGTGAGTCCAGGACAGCCAAGGCTACACAGAGAAACCGTTTTGAAAAAAGCAAAGAGGAGGAGAAGCAGCTGCTGCTGCTTTCTTTCAGATCAGATGCTTGGGTTAGGTGATGTCTTTGTAGTTACAAAAGGTCCTGTGGCCTTTAATGGGGTGTTTGACAGCATCTCCGCCTCTCCCCACTAGATGTCAGTAGCCATGTCCAAATGCTTCCAAATCCAGCACAAGTCCCCTGGCAGGGAGCTCTGCTCCCGTTGAGAGCCACTGGTTCATAATGACCTAAAGAAGACTGCTTCTTAAGTATGGTATTTCTTTAAGAAGTTGCTTTTATTTTTTTATTTAAAGTAGTGCTTGATTTTGGAGACAATTCTAATAACAAACTTAATACTCATAGAGTTATTAGTAAGAAAACTACTAATTTCTTTATGTAGCCCAAAACTTTAAGGCTATTTCAAATGTAGATTATATTACTTGCAGAAAATTTTGGTCTTGGTCTACTTTACAAACATGTGAGGGCCTGTGGGAGGCAATTGAAACAGGGAACACTTGACTGTGATGTCAGGATCTTCAGATTTGGAAGTGATTCTACAGAGTATGGGACTGCTTGATACAGTTGTTTCAAAAGCTCATCTAGAGCATTCTAGTGTATTTTCATCCATATTACATTTATATTTATATGTTTGTGTGTGTGTATGGGTGCCTGCATGTAGATGGCAGAGGACACCTTGTAGAATTTGGTTCTTTCCAGTGTTGGACCTGGGGATTGAATTCAGGATTGTAGGCCGGGTGGCAGGCACCTTTACCTGCTGGGCCATCTCTCTGGCCCCAGTGGATTTTTAATTTAATTTAATTTTTTTTTTAATTTTTTTTTAATTTTTTTTTTTTTTTTTGAAACAGGGTCTTAATATGTAGTGTAGAAGTTGCTGGCCTCGGGGTCTGGCTCAGAGATGGCTCAGAGGTTAAGAACACTGGCTATTCTACTAAAGGTCCTGAGTTCAATTCCCAGCAGCCACATGGTGGCTCATAACCATCTTTAATAAGATCTGGTGCCCTCTTTGGTTCTGCTGGCTCAGATGCAGGCAGAATACTATATAAATAATAAATGAATATCAAAAAGAAATAGTAGTAGTTGCTGCTGCTGGCCTGGAGCTCACAAAGATCTTTATGCCTCAGCTTTTCAAGTGCTGGGAATAATGTTGTGCACCACCACAACCTAAACATCACTTTGCTTTATGGTTTAAACTGGGCAGCTTTTGAGCTGTAGAGAATAAATAAAGCTGCTTTCAACAGGGTTGTATTTGGTAACCCCACCAAACATTGAAAGTACTGACTGTTGAAAATGCTGTAATACACCTATGCTACCGAATGTGTAGCTTAGTCCTATAGCTCTACACTCTACACTTGCAGTGTAGAGTGCCAGCTTGTTTACCCTGGAGAAGGCAAGGCTGCCTAGCATTGTGAAAGTGCAAATTCCAACTTCAGAACAGACTTGGAAATACAGTTTCCAATAGGAACTGGTTATCTAAAACAACTGGTTACTGTAAAACAAAAGAGTTGAGGACCATGTGAGACTCACGGTCGTATACGATAGTTATATCCACCGCTTTAAAACATTGAATTTTTTTAAACAAACATTTTCTCAAGATTTGGAATTTGATTTTCCCTTGTTCTATAACTGCATATTGCATACTAGTCTTATATAATATTAGAAATACTCATGAGTCTGGGAATAGGAGTGCTCTAGATATTTCTTAAATGTTATAAATTTAACTTTAATACTTTAGTAATTGTAGATTCTGTGCTTAATAGGCAGTGTCTGTATAAACTCAACATTTTCATTTTTCTTAGGTAAGAAAGCAAATGTAGGCAAAAATGCAAGTGTGAACGTACACCATGGATCAACACTAGAAGCTGTGGAGACCACTGTGCCCAAGCAAGGACAGAACCTGTGGTAACAGGAATACCCGCTGGCTTGTTCATTTTTATTCCTTTCCAATGTTAAAGAAGGAAATATTTAAAACAGTAACATTGAGGATATTTTGTGGTTTTTTTTTTTTGTTTTTTTTTTTTTTTTTTGTTTTTTTGGTTTTTTTTTTTTGTTTTGTTTTGTTTTTTCATATCAAAGCTTACTAATGGTCAAGGGCTGTGGCTTACCTGTTGCTTGCCTAGTGTGAGTGAAGCCCTGAGTTGCATCTCCATTTGCTCTTAATCTGTGAGTGATGGTACATTTCTATAATACCTGCACTCAGGAGATGGAAGCAAGACATATCAAGTTCAGGACCAGCTCGGGCACCATGAGACTCTTGTCTCAAAAGAAAAAAAGCAAAAACCTCAGCATTTTAAAGCCAGATGTGATCTTTGGTAAACAGCTACTCAAAGCTTAGGATTTGATTTCCCCTGCTTGTTCTCATTCCGTTTCTGTTTCTGTGATAAACACTGTGGCCTAAAACAGTTTGTGGAAGAAAACAGGTATTTTAGCTTATAGGTTGCAGTCCATCCTCCAGGGAGGCCAGGACAGGATTTGATGGCAGGAGTCAGATGCTGTTCGCTGGCTTGCTTCAGGCTCGCTTTCAGCTGCTTTCCTCCACCTGCTTAGGGACGGCACTGTCCACAGTGGGCTGGGTCCTCCTGTACCACAGCAACCAAGACATGCCCCACAGCCTTATGTGATGGAAGCACTTCCTCAACTGAGGGCCCCTCTTCCTGGGTGTGACCAGTTGGCAACCTAGATTAGCAACTAGACCTCTTTATAATATGATTTTGTATACCATATGCTGGGTTTACCCCTGATTCTTGAGACACAGACTCTTACACTGGACTATTCACTGGGTAGCCCAGGCTAGCTTTGAGCTCACTTTGATATTCCTGCCGTAGCTTCTAGGATTACAGGCATGCACCACCAAGTCTGCTGTGTAATACATTTTATGTAGCCTTGCCAAATGCTTCTAAATTCATTTGGGAATTTGGTGATTACACATTACTAAACCATGTATAAAGTAAAATTAAGATACATAAATTTATTAAGTAAATTTTAGCCACCTTAAAAAAATTTAAATAGCTATTGGTCTCTCTGAATGTACAATTCTACTTTTATAGAAAGAGGTAGATTTTGAGAAAGTCTTTGATACTTTTGATTATATAAAATTTGTTCAGTACAGTCATCTATTTCTTAGCTGTTTTAGTTTGAGGTATAAATTCATTTTTTTTAATTGTCTGGACAGGTGGTGTATTGGCTTCATAAATTCTGTCTCTAGGTTGAACGAAGGTGGTAATCCCAGCAGAGAAGCAGAGGCAGGTGAATTTATGAGTTCGGGGCTAGCCTGGACTACAGAGAAAGTTTGAGGACAGCAAGGGGCTATACAGAGAAAAATCTTGTCTTAGAAAAACAAACAAACAAAAAAAGTCTTTGTTTTGTAGCAAGAGACCTTGGTTCCTCACATAACTTACCATAAAGTTAACATGGGAATAATAAATTAGGTGCTGTAATGGTAGACATTAGACTAAAAAAAAAAAATAATTGGAATTCTGCATTGCTCACTCACTGTCAACCTGAGGCTCATAGGATTTTAATTGTTCTTCTAACTTGTAAGGTCTGTTCTGCTTCTGCAGGTTCCTGTGTGATAGTCAGAAGGAACTGGATGAGTTGCTAAATTGCCTTCATCCTCAGGGAATAAGAGAAAGTCAGCTTAAAGAGAGACTGGAGAAAAGGTAAGTGTTTCTTGTTCATATCTTCCCAGGATAAATGTAAATCTGAGTATAAATCTGAGCAGTGTGATTTTGAAGTAGGGTCTCTCTATGTAGACCAGGCTGGCCTCAAACTCACAGAGATCTGCCTGCCTCTGCCTCCCTAGTGCTGGGATTAAGAGGTGTACCATGATATCTAGCAGCAAGAGGTTTTTTGTTTGGGCTTGTTTGCGGGGGGGGGGGGTGTATTATTATTATTTTTTTTTAATTTAATGTTATATGTATGAATGCTTTGTCTGCATGTATGCCTGCACCATGTGTCTAAAGTGCTCTGGAAGGCCAGAAGAGAGTGGTTATCTCCTGGAACTGAAGTTACAGATAGTCATAAGCCACCGTGTAGGTGCTTGGCAATCAAAACCTGGGTCCTCTGGAAGAGCAACCAGTGCTCTTAATGGTTGAGCCATCTAGCCAGCCTCAACTTGCATGCTTATTTGAAACAGGGTCCTATGTAGCCAAGACTGGCTCAGACAGTATAGCCCAAGATGTTCAATTTCTAACCCTCTTTCCTCTACCCTTTGTGCTGGTGCAGGTCTCAAGGAGTTTTTGGCTAGAGCTGTGTAGAGCCATTTTTGGCTTTGTTGATAATCCATTAAAGTTGTTTAAAAAAAATCTGTAACCTTTGATGTTCATATAGCTTGTAATCTTTTTGAGCATCATATTTATTTGGAAAAATACAGATTTAGGTTACATATGATCCAGGGTAGCATAATTGTTCCCTGACTAGTCTGTGACTTGCCCCAAGCTATGAGCTATCATAGTTAAGCAGTATTGTAAAAATGAATTTCTGCCTGAATTGATTATTCAAGACTGATTTGTCATTATTCATGATAGACCAAAGGTAGAAATATCATAAATGTCTACCAGTTGATCAGTAAGAAGACAGAATGTAACCTGTCTAAACAGCACACTATTCATTTACAAAAGGCATGAAAGTGGAGAAATAGTTGAACAAAAACCCCATACAGATTTAAAAATAAATAAATAATGAAGCACTGGTTTGTGTTTGTGGGTAAGTGTTGAAACATTGTGCTAAGCAAAAGAAGCCACACAGGAAAGGCCACATTTTGTATGATTCTGTTTGTGTGAAACATCAGTATCCATTTAAAGGATAGCATAGAAACAGCTGGTTATTGGCTGCTGGGGGATGTGGAAGTACTTCTTAAAGTTTCTGTATTCCTCCTTTTTCCATATCCCATCTCCTATAGGTACCAAGAAATTACTCACTCCATTTATCTGGCTCGGAAGCCAAATTTGGGTCTAAAATCTTGCGATGGCAACCAAGAGCTCTTAAATTTCCTGAGGAGTGATCTTATTGAAGTGGCGACGAGGCTGCAGAAAGGAGGGCTTGGCTACATGGAGGGAACATCTGAGTTTGAAGCCCGGGTAAGAAAGTTACTGCTCTCAGAAACTCAGCTGGGAGCCATTTCCAAAGTTGGTATCTTACCTGCTAAAATAAAGCTAGAATCATGTTTTTGGTTTGGGTTTGTTTTACATAATACATGTGGAAACAGGTATGTTTGTCATCTCATTTGTTTGCTAGGTATCAGGAAATAGGCCAAATCCAGGTCTTTTTCTTGGATCCACTGGCTTATTTTTCCTTCTGGCTTGATTTTTCCCTCCCCTCTTTAGGCAGTGTTTACTTCATTACATGGCCCTGACCAGAACTCATTATGTAAGATTAGGCTGGCCTCAAACACAAGTGATGTCTTAATTCTGCTTCCCTAGTATAGGAAGTACTATCTTCACATACACCATTACTCCTTACTATAAAAAATATAGTAAGGAGTAAAGTTAGCATTCCTCATGTGACTGACAGCATAGTAGTGCAGTGTTTAAGAATACAATTTTGAGTTTGGCGTGTGGCACATGCCTGTAATGCCAGCACTCGGGGAGGCAGAGGCAGGCAGATCTCTGAGTTTGAGATCAGCCTGGTCTACATATTGAGTCCAAGACAAAAAGCCAAACAAAAAGCAGAGAAACCCCACAGTTTTGTGAGCTGAAGGGGTAGCTTGGTGATTAACACATACTGCTCTAGTACGGTACCCATGTGCAGTTTCCAGCACCCATGTCAGGCAGTTTATAACTCTTAAGAGAATCAGACACTTGGCTCCTTTGGCCATTGCAGTCATGTACACTTACTCCAAGCAGGCACATGCATATGAATTTTTAAAAATAAATGTTACTGCATGCCTTCAATCCTAGCACCTAAGAAGCAGAGGCAAGCAGGTCTTCATGATTTGGAGTGAGTTCCAATCTAGCCAGGGGTACCTAGTGAAACCCTGTATTTTTTTTCTTCCTTTTTTTTTTTTTTAACATTTATTTATTTTATATACATGAATGCTCTGTTTTCATACACATCGGAAGAGGGTACTAGATGGTTGTGAGCCACCATGTGGGTGCTGGGAATCAAACTCAGGACCTCTGGAAGAGCAGCCAGTGTGCTCTTAGCTTCTGAGCCATCTCTCCAGCCAAGACCCTGTATTAAAATTTTTTTCTGTTTTCGTTTAAATTTTCTTTTTCTTTCAAGACAGGGTATCATTTAGTCAGGAACCAACCGGGCTTCCAACTCTGAGATCTGTCTGTCTCTGCCTCAGGTGCTGGGATTACAGACTTGTATCATCACTCCCAGCTATAAAGTTTATTTTTAGTCTGTGTGGGGATATGTACACATATGTTCTTGTGCTGGAGGTGCTGGATACCACTACAGGTGGATTAACTGGTGATTTTGAGCCTCCTGACATGGGTGCTAGCATCTGAACTCTGGTTATCTGCAAGAGCGATACACACTGTTAATCTATAAGCCATCTCTGCAGCTCTATAAAGAATATAATTTTGATGGTGATTTAGTGTCTGTCTCTTCATCCATAAAATAAACAAAGGCTTAATGGACATGGGGGGGTGTAAAGCTCCATACTTGACTTCAGCCAGAAGGTCAGGAAAGCTCGAGTCTTCTCAGACTGTTTTTGCTTTTCTTGCTTGTGTTTTATTTCTGGTTTTTATTTTTGTGCTGGGTTTAAATGTAAGGCCTCACAAGTACTAGGCACACCCTCTGTGTCTCAGCCTTCTAGTTTGCCTGTATGTAGTAAGTAGTAACTACTGAATGGATGAATTCCTTGGAGTAGATGCAATTTCACTGTCTGGATCCTTTCACTGGGGAAGGTGCTGTTAGATCCAGAGTTCTACTAACTAAGGCATGTAGGTAATTTGTGTAAGAGTGCTGAAGTTTGGCATAAGGGTGTTAGGGAATTTATAGGCAGACTTTTTTCTTTGTCTTCTTGCCTTCCTCACAGTCTCATTTTTAAACCTTTCGTATAGGTTATTTCCTTAGAGAAACTGAAGGATTTTGGTGAATGTGTCATTGCCCTTCAGGCCAGTGTCATAAAGAAATTTCTTCAAGGATTCATGGCTCCCAAACAGAAGAAAAGGAAACTCCAAAGTGAAGATTCCACAAAGTCCGAGGAAGTGGATGAAGAGAAAAAAATGGTTGAGGAAGCAAAGGTATTTAGTTACTGAAGCTAAGTTGTGGGTCCCTGCTTTAGGGAACTTTGTTGACTGAGAAGTAGAGAGGTAGATATAGTAGGACAAGCTGTTCAAGTTACCTGCTTATGTTCTAATAAGTCACTGCCTGTTGGAAATATAGTAAGGTAGAAAGTACACCAAACATGCTTGTCCTGTGGCAGGCACATCATATTCTAGCATTACATAACATAATTTACAAAAGTAAAGCCCCAGTTCTTGTCCCAGGTGGTGGTGTAGCTAGCTTTTGCTGTGGCTTCATGCTTTTTGCTCAGATTCAGCAGAGAAGATTGTGCTTGTGTTGGCTCGGAGAAGATGGGAATTTACGTAGAGTTTCTACTAAGCGAATATCCCTTTCATACCATCTTAGAACTCAGCTTACCAAGAGAGTAAGTCCTTTAATAGCCCTTTAATCCCATCTCTTAGGAGACAGAGGCAGGCAGTAGGCCAGGGAGCTGGGTTCTGAAGGAACAATGAATGAGTCAATAAGTGCAGATTGAAATGAAATTTGTCTTGGAGTCACAGACAAATCTGTCCAGTTTTCTTGTGTTTTTGTTGTAGCCAGTGGCCTCACAGTGCTGGCTTATAGCCCTGTATGTACACCAGACTGGTCTTAAACTCAGAGATTCTACCTGCCTCTCTGATTAAAGGTGTGTCCTGTCATGCCTGGCCTTTGTTGTTTGTTTGTTTGTTCTAATTGCAGGGTCTTATGTAGCCTCTGCTGGTTTGCACTCCTGAGTCCTCTAACTTTCACCTCCAAGTGGTAGGGTTACAATACAGGCAAGCACCGCCACAGCCAGTTAGTCTACTCTCAGAGGCTGCAGACATAGCAAGGCAGTTAAGAGCATTGACTGCTCTTCCAGAGGACCAGGTTTGATTTCCAGCACCACATGGCATCTCACAACTGTCTATAACTCAAGCTTGAGCTGATTCAACAAGCCCTCTTATGAGTGCATATGTGATTGCAAGCAAAAATGCTTAAGAGTAAGTCTAAAATACCTCATGAGTTTGCACACAGTTGTATTTCTCCTTAGTTTCCTTAGGCTACAGTGGTATATGATTCAGGGAGTAAGTAGTTGGTTTACTTCACTTTAAAGTTCATCGTACATATTTTTGAGATGCTAAATGCCACATGGATTTTGTTTTTAGCTCAGATTTTTTTGTTTTTGTGTTAAACTTATTTGTGTGTGTGTTGTACACATCTCTGTGCCACAGCAAGTGTATGGAGGTCAGAGAACAACTTTTAGGAGTCAGTTCTTTGATCATGTAGGTCTTAGGGTTAGAATTCTGATTGTTGGGCTCGGTGGCAGTCAGCTTAACCCTGGGAGCCATGTTGACTTTTAACCCAGCTTTGTACAGACTTTTATGGGAAAGTTCTTGGAAAGAGCCTCATCTTTCCTTGCTGTTTATTTTTCCTGTGACATTTTCTTCTTACTGAGGACTAACAAGTAATTAAGTCCCATTAAGGTCTTTGTGTACTAATCACTGAGCTGAAAGAAAATTTAAACCCTGCATGGGTCCAAAGTGCAGAAGTGGAGAGCTTCTTGGAAAATCAGTTAGGCTACTTGCTGAGTAGTTCTGCTGTATCCTGTTCCAGCAATATCCTGCCCTGTAGCTCCCACCAAAGGTCAGCTTTGCCATAGCTCAAAATTTTCCACTGTCCTCTGCTTTGAAAGTTTCCACTTAGCAAGAGCCAGAGCTTCCTTGGCTGGCACCAGGCTGGCATGAGTTTATGTCAGTCTCTCCTCTGGGCTCCAGTTTTTTTAGTTCTATGAGATCGTTTGTCAGGTTCTTTTTGTAGTAATAATTGATCTGGGGTATGTATTTTTTTTTTTTTTAATTTTTTTAAACGAACAAAATTTTTTTTGTTCGTTTTTCATTTATGTATATGCCTTCTTGGTCTGTATTTGCACGCAGTGTTCTCAGGTACCACAAGAAGGCATCGGCTTCCCTGGGACTATAGAGTTACAGGTAGTTGTCAGCTATCTGATGTGGGTGCTGGGGACTGAACCACAGTCCTCTACAAGAGCAGCAAGTACTCTTAACTGTAAGCCAATTTCCTAATCTGACATATAATGCCTTTTTTTTTTCCTTTCTTTAAATTGAGAGTAATAATGTATACTTTAAGAAAATCTTGAGTTGTATTTCCTAGTCTCTCTTTCTGCCTCTGTTTTTCTTCTCTCTCTCCTGCCTCTTCAGAGACTGGGTCTTACCATGTATCCCAGGCTAGCCTCAGCCATAATAATTCTGGCTCAGCTTCTTGAGTGTTGGGATAACAGATGTGTGTCACTATGTCCAGCTTTGTTTGTCTTTTATTTTGTTTCCATTTGTTCTGACAACTATTGTCTGTCACATAATTTTTATTTTCTCTTTTATTTTTTGTTTGTTTTTATGAGACAAGGTTTCACTCTGTAGCCCGGGCTGACCTTGAATTTTTTTTAAAAAATAATTTGTTTTTTATTTTTGAGACAGGATTTCTCTGTGTAGCCTTGACTGTCCTGAACTCACTTTGTAGATCATATAGCTGACTTTGACAGCTATCCACCTGCCTCTGCCTCCCAGAGCACTGGGACTACAGGCTTGCACTAAGACCTTGAATTCTTAGTGATCCTCCTGCCTTGCCTCATCCTCCCAGGTGCTGAAGTCATAGATACAAGCCATTGTGGGAGTCTTTCTGACCATCACAGCTAACAGAAGAGAATGATTTGAGGGAGGCAAGAAGGTAGTTTGGTTCAATATGACTAACTGGTGGTGGTTCAAACTTTAGGAGTCTGACCCTGAATGATTTATTTTAGGCATTTTTAAGCACAGCACAATTTAGTGAAAACTTCCCTGGTGGTAATTAACTGAATCTGTGTGTACAATGAAGCACAAAGTAAGCTAAATAAAGATTGAAGGTGACTCATCAAACTCTTTGTAAAGTACATGTGACAACTTCCATAATGATGGGCTGTATAGGTGATTACATGTGACACCTTCTGTAAAGATAGGTTCTATAGATTGGCTGAGAAAAAAAATAACCTTGTGATAAGGGTCTAAAGTAGGGGAGGGTCTGGTGTGGTCTCCAGTCACACAGATATCACAAGAGGCACCAGGCTAGCATGCATGTCTGCTCCCAGTGTTCTGGGAGGATAAGAGGTTACACATCTCTTCCTTTGAAGCAAAAACCCTGTGTGTTTAGCATTCCAGGTTCTCTAGTGCTCATCTGTGAGCACAAGGAGTTCTTGCCTCCTACAAGCCACCAGGCCTGGCTTAACTTTTCTTTATTATTTTAGTTGTATAAATTTATAGTGTGCAATACGATAACTCAGTGTACAGTGTATATAGTTATCAAGTCAGAGTAGCTAGCATTCTCCCTTTTTAAACGCTATTTAATTTTTTTGTTTTTAATTTTTTAATTTTTTTTGTTTGTTTGCTTTTTGTTTTTCAAGACAAGAGTTTTTCTATGTAGCTCTGGCTGTCTTGGAACTCGCTCTGTAGACCAGGCTGGCCTCAAACTCATAGAGAACCACCTGCCTCTGCTTCCCTAGTACTGGGAATAAAGGCATGCACTATCATGCTGAGCTAGATTTTTTTTTTTTTTTTTTTTTTTTTTTTTAAGGCATGTGAGTGGTTTGCCTGCATGTTTGTGTGTTTATGTAGCACGTGTGGGGTTTTGGTGCCCACAGAGTTAAGAGGGAGGATGTTGTATCCTCTGAACTGGAGGTACAGATTCTTGTAAACCATCATACTAAACCTAGGTCCTCTTTAAGAACAGCAAATGCTCTTGCCGTTTCTAGCTCCTTTAACTACCCTGAAAGCTCATGAATACCTAATAATGGTACATATTCCTGAGGTACTACATATTTAAAAGTATGAACTGGCTAATGAATTTGCCTGTGTTTCTGATGTAAGTATCTCATAGATGTTTCATGTAATAGGCCCTGTATTGGTGTGCTCTGTCAAAGCAACAAAGCTTTCCATTTTAAATGTTACTTTGTGCAGCCTTCCATCTCTTCCAGAGTCAAGATAGCTGACTTTCTAGTTTAAGCAAAGGGTCTGCTAGTGTGGCTTGACATATAAGCTCCTTCCTGGGTACTGTTCACTTCCTAACCAGAGGCTCACTGTGAGCATTCTAAGCTGGGGAACTTGAATGTTCTAGCAAAGAAAGGAGCCTACTGAGCCATCTTATTTCCCTTAGATACCCGCTTTATTAGAGGAGAGTGTAGTGTTTACCACCCAAATTCTAAGTATACCCCACACCCCCTTCATTCCAACTATGGAAAATTCTGATTTAACTGGTGACAAAAGGGGAGGCTTAAGCATATACTGGTGTTGAATGTCCAAAATTATTTGGACAACCCCTGGGACTTGAGGATTTTCACATTCATTTGAGTAACACATGGATAAGAGGAGAGCTTTGTACCAGGTACATAAGAAAAACTGTAGGAAACTTTATGGATAAGACTTATCCTATCTGGAGCCTGAATGAACAAGTCATTAACCAATCTTTTCTGTGCCATACATTGATGTTGCATGCTGGTATTTACTTTTGCTCTAAATGATACAGCATTCTTAAGTGATTTCACTGGAAGACACATGTTGCTTCTCATCCCCACTCTGTGCTTAATCTTGGTGTGACCTTTACCAATTTTGTTTTGTTTTTCATCCTTTTAAGACTTGATGGGGCTGTAATATAAGTGGGTGGTTTTTAATGAAACACTAGGAAGCAGATACCCTCAAAACTCTTATTGTGTCTTCAGCCATTCTTAGTGCTCTTTTGTCTTTGAGGTCATGGTCATAATCTCAGCTGTTTTACTTGCTGCTTAGGTTGCCTCTGCACTGGAAAAATGGAAAGCGGCAATCCGTGAAGCGCAGACCTTTTCCAGAATGCACGTTCTACTCGGGATGCTTGATGCGTGTATCAAGTGGGATATGTCTGCAGAAAATGCTAGATGCAAAGTTTGTCGTAAGAAAGGTATGCATTGAGGAGAGTTGCTCATCTGAGTGTTTGGGGCTAGGCTTTCCGCTCTCAAAATATTTTTCCTCTGAAGGGTTTTGTTTGTTTGGTTGGCTGGTTTTGTTTTTCAAGGCAGGGTTTTTTTGTGTAGTCTTGGCTGTCCTGGAACTCTGTCTTTAGACCAGGCACCACCATTGTCCCACCCTCTGAAGGGATTTTTGTACATCATTTTTCTCTCTTGTGTACACATGCTAAGTGTGGTAGGGCAGATTTTCCTTTTGCAATCCATTTCATGCTGTCGACTCACACATGCTGATAAGCACGTATAAATGTCTGCAGTGTATGGCTGGAGCAGCTGCTCAGTCTTCAGAGTTTCTGTAGGAGCAAATTAGTTGATCTAAAATGTACAGTCCCTTTGTAACCTTAGAGCATCGGTGACCTGTGAGGTGGGTAGGTGCTTCCAGCAGGGGACAGTCTTTGCTCACTGCACACCCAGACCTCATCCTTTAGCCCTGAGTGCAGAGAATTTGGAAATGTGTTCTTCAGCGCTCTTCCACATGATTCACTTCTCCTTGGCTAATGCTGCCTTATGAATTATCTTAGGGCTCAGTTTGCAGAATAAGGCACCCTGTAGACTCAATTGTGTAAAACTGACCTAGAGCAATCGTTGGAAAAGGAAGTTAATCATACAAGGTTCATACAGTGTATTTCCAAATATAAAGAAACCAGATCACTATGGACCCATTCCAGACGTGTGGAAAAGTTTTGGGGTCCCTGAAGAACAGCAGAATGGCTCCACCCATTGCTTGTGTTTTGTTTGTTTGGGTTTTTTTGTTTGTTTGTTTGTTTGTTTTGTTTTTTGCTGCATTTTAGTTAAAATACACTCTTTAAGTTATTTTATTTACTTGCTTGCTTATTTACTTATTTTGAGATAGGGTCTCATTTTGTAACTGGCTGAACTGGAACTCAAAAATACCCACCTGCCCCTGGAATGCTAGAATTAAAGGAGTATGACTCAATGCCCAGTCACCTCTTAGTAAATATTGTCCTGCCCTGATTCTTTTTAATTATTAAGAGATATGTTAGGAACTCTTCCTAAGTTGTCCAATTTTCAGAAAATAATGTGTTTTAAAAAAAAAACAAAAACATAAAAGCAGGGGGGAAAGATATTTGGTTGGTAAAACGCTTGCACATGAAAACCATAGTTCCATTGCTGACCTAACATAAATGCTGATTGGGCATAGTAGCTCACCTGTCTAGGCTCTTAGGAGGTGGAGACAAGAGTTTCACAGAACCAGTGTCCAGCTCTGGGTTCAAGTGAGACCCTGGGTCATTACATAAGGTGGAAAGCTGTCAAATAAGATACCTAAATTAGCATCTAGCCTCCAAATGTGCACACGCACAAAAGCAGCTGAGTTTTATGAAAAATGCCTGTGATCCCATCACCTGGGAGGCAGGGGCAGGAGGGTCTCCCCAAGTTTCAGGGCATGTGGTCTGTTCAGTGAAACCATGTCTTGAACGAAAGAAAAAAGGAGCTGGAGTGATGGCTTCATCCTCAGAAGTGCTTGCTGCTTTTCTAAAGGACACATGCTGGGCATTTCCTTTAACTCCAGCTTCAGGGGCCCTGATGTTCTCTCTGGCTTCACAGGCTCTCAAACACACATGGCATGCTCTTGCACAGACAGACAGACATGGACATAAATAAAAATAAATCGTTAACAAGAAAAGAGAAGTGCTGTGCTGCAGTGTTTGTTTTGTTGTGCTGCCAACAGTGCTGTGTGAGTCTCTTGTCTTTGCAGGTGAAGATGACAAGCTGATCCTGTGTGATGAGTGTAATAAAGCCTTCCACCTGTTCTGTCTGAGGCCGGCCCTCTATGAAGTACCAGATGGCGAGTGGCAGTGTCCAGCTTGCCAGCCTCCTACTGCCAGGCGCAATTCCCGTGGCAGGTGAGAATTGTTTTCTTTTAAAAATAAATGGGGGCTGGGCATATAGCTCCCTTGATAGAGTGCTCACTTAGCAAGTACAGAGTGCTGAGTTTGGTCCTCACTACATTAGTCAGGCATAGTAGTGCAGGCCTGTAATCCAAAGCACTTGAAAGGTAGAGGCAGGAAGATTCAGAGTTCTGGGTCATCTTTGCCTACAAAGCAAGTTCAAGGCCTTTCTGGGTATACAAGAGCATCATCAGATAGGTAAATTAGCTTCAGTTACTCAAACTAAGTGTTTCCAAGGAGCTTTAGGCTCATTTGGGTGTAAAGTTTGGTCATTTGTGGTGCAGCAGTAGGAGCTTGCTTAGATGCTGTCATGACTTTGGTTTGGGTGTATGTGGGTTGTTTCATTTTAATTCTACCTTTTTTATGTGTATGGGTGTGTGTATGTGTGTGTGTGTGTGTGTGTGTGTGTGTGTGTGTGTGTGTGTGTGT
>NW_026590062.1:22920511-23017458 GCF_907164565.1 Psammomys obesus | reverse complement strand
TGTGTGTGTGTGTGTGTGTGTGTGTGTGTGTGTGTGTGTGTGTGTGTCCTACAGAGGTCAGAAGAGGCCATTGGATCCCCTGGAACTGGAGTTGTGATAGTCGCAAGTTACTGTGGGTGATGAGACTAGAACCTGGGTCTAGCAAGAGTAGCAAGTACTCTTAACTGCTGAGCTGCCTGGTTTTGTCTGCTTTTCACTGTCAGCCCTGTCCCCCCTCTATCTCCCCCCCCTTCTTGTTTTGGTTTCTGTGTAGTCTTGAATGTCCTTCAAGTCAGAGATCTGTCTGCCTCTGCCTCACGGGTGCTGGGAATAAAGGTGTATGCCACCATGATGTTTCTTCTGGGGACCCCCCCCCAACACACATTTTAATTTCTGTTTTGTTTTTCACTGTGTGTGGATATTTTAGCTGCTTCTATGTCTGTGTATTATATATGTGCCTGATGGCTGTGGAGGCTAGAAGAGGGCACTGGATCCTCTGAAACTCAAGTTTCACATGGTTGTGAGCCTCTTTATTATAGATGCTAGGAATCAAACCTGGATGTACTGAAAGAGCTGCCAGTCTTTTAACTCTGAGCCATCTCTCCACCTCCTTGCCACACTTTATTCTCAGGTAGCAATAGCATCTCCTCCTGCCTTTACCTCATTGCTTACTTCATAGCTGCTTACAGGTAATCACTGCTGAATAACTGCAGCCAATTCATTGACTTCCCTGCTCATGCTTACTGTCCTTTCCCTGCTGTCTGTTTGGACATGAACTTCCCTTCATTTATTTCACAGTTATTAACTAGCCAAACATTATCAACCCAGTGTCAGCTGTCTTTGAATCAGTCTCCTCATTCTCCCATGGCCCCTACTGCTATTCTTCCCACCTGTCTTTCATCTGGGCTTCTTTGGTGGCTTTCAGCCCCCTGCCCCGTCTGTGGCCTCTCACTGGTAATTAGATCATAACGGCATACAGAAGACATAATTGTTCTGAAATTTCCAGTCTTCCTGTTGCCTTTAAAATAAAGTTCAGGCTCCTCATTCTTACCTTTGAGACTCTTGATACATTGGATTTTTTTTCCCGCCTGTTTGTGTGCTTGTGACAGACTGTATTATTGCTGTCTCTTATGCTTCCCGGCATCCGGCATCCTGTCTGTCCAGTGGGTAAACTGCCTGGGGCTAAGCTAAAATTGCATTGCCTCTTTCAGAAGTCCTTATATCCTTAGAATGGATGGCTCCTCTTCTGAGCAGCCCAGCTTTCAGTCTTGGGAACAGTGCCAACACCCACCTCTAAGCTAGCACCCTCTGGACTACCAGTGCCCTGTGTCAATACAGCCAAACCAGCATCTTTGAAGGCAACTAATATTTTCCCAATTACTGGTGTTGCTTTCTACTGGAAATTTGAGGTTGTGAAAGGGGATCCTTACAGGGACTGGGCTGTCTCTGGTAAAGGGCAGAGCTGTTTGATCCCAACCACACTTTAACAGCCTTGCTGAGTTAGTTCTCACTTTCCCTCTACCACCTCCTTCCCATGTACAGACAGGAGGCATGCTGATCTGAAGTAGTGCTTTAGTGCTCTTCTGAGCTGGGATTAGTTGCTTTGTTTTGTGGTCATCTGCACAGTTTTTATTTCTGGAATAGAGCCATCAAGGTGTGCAGTAATACCTGTCTGAGCTCTTAGTCTCAACCCACCCCAGAAGTGGGCAGCTTTGGTCTCTGAGATACTACCTTATATGGCTTTTTGTCAGACAAAAGTAATAGTGTTCTGTACTGTTTATGTAAAGGTTTTGGGTCACCTCCTCCCATTGATGCCCCCTAAGCCCTTTTAGGCTGAGTAGAGGAAAACATACTGCTGAAGCATAGTAGAAACTGCTGACCTACACTCAGGGTCTCTTCCCTCACTATCAGCTTAATCTGGTCCAGGAATGGAAGTGTTACAGGGATCCTGTGAGGTTTTAGCTCTCCTAAGCCACTCTGAACTAAACTAGAACTATGTCTCTACTTGGCTTTTCCTTCCCATAGGAATTACACTGAAGAGTCTACCTCTGAGGACAGTGAAGGTGATGAGAGCAGTGACGAGGAAGAAGAGGAAGAAGAGGAGGAGGAAGAAGAAGAGGATTATGAAGTAGCTGGCTTGCGGTGTAAGTGTCCATTGTGGTATAGTTGCCTTCAGTCTCTCAAACTGACCAGAGAAGCCTGACTGGCAAGAGAAATTCAGCATTGCCATTTTTGCTTTCTTCTTCTCTCTTAGGGCAGTGGGTTACTGACCTGCCATTTGTCTATATTGGTTTTCAAGATGGTTGGGGGAGGAGGGCAGATGGGGTTGAGCAGTTAAGAATCTTTACTCTTCTAGCAGATGGCCAACTAGTATCCATGTTAGGCAGTTTACAGCTGCCTATAACTCCAATTCCAGGATATTGAGGATCCTTATCTAGACTCTGAGCACTTTCATTTATGGGCATGTATGTACTTGTGCACACAGTCTCACACATAAACATATAATTAAAAATGAAATATTTTTTTAACATGTAGGTTAGAAGGTGGGTTGGTCTTCAGAGCATCAGCCCACAGTAGATCACTTGCTCTAAGATTTAGGGGAACAGGGTTTCAAGCATGTTTGTGACAAGGTTGCTGCTCTGGCCTCATCTGTACATAGCAACAGTGGCCAGGGAGGTCTTTGGCCTGTGGTGCAAGGCTGGTTTCAGAGAATTGTTTTGCTTTTGCCATCACATACGCTGACTGATGCACCCCAGAGTGTGCAAACCTCGAGCTTTGCTAGCATGGAAAGAAGAGGCTGGTTTTCTGTAGTTTAGTCATAGGGATGTTGGAAAGGCTCAAGTGTTACCATTGATGATGCCCGTGGCTCTGGCCAGCCTTTCACCAGTATGCTTTTTATAGGCAGGTCTTTTAGTGGAGCTCTAAAGTATTTTCCCTGCTGTGAGAAGAGAGCAGGCGTTTGGATGGCCATTTCCTACTACAGTGGTGCGGTGGTGCATCCTGTGTCCACGTGCTCTGGTTTCCATGTCCATCTTAAGTTCTTTGCTCCCTCACACTCTGCACAGCTATTCAGTGATCTTTCCCATCTTGGTCTCTGTTTTGGGACAGGAACTCACTGTGTCACCTTGGCTGCCCTGGAACTTGCACTGTAGGCCAGGCTGGCCTCAAATAAATACACAAAGATCTGCCTGCCTGTTTGGGCCTTCTAAATGCTAGGATTAAAAGTGTATTTCCAAAGTGTCCTGGAATACCTCCCCACTGTTGAGATTACAGACATGTACCACACACTGGACTGCTGGTTCACTAGGTTGTGAAGAGGTGTGTTAATTCTGTTTATTTTTATGCTACTGATTGTTTCCCACCTCTACTCCATTGAGGCAATTGTTATATCTGGGCTTTTAAGGTTATTGCCTGCCAGAAGAATCTAGAAAGTATTTGGTACTTCAGAGCCCTTAGTGTCCTCAACTTTTCAGGCCACCAATGTCGGTTCCCTGGTGCGATTTCGGGCCTAGCACCCAAGCTTCAGCTTTTCCCCTTCCTCATGAACCTTGTTCTGGAGCTAGAAGCCTTAAAATAGCCCCTGAAGGGTAAGCATGGTCCAGAAATAGAATGGGAAGCACATTCATTGGTTCCTCACATGTCTGCCTCTCTGAACACATTCTCTACCCAAATGTCTTCTCCCCCCAACTCAGGAAGGTCATAGAAAATGGTCTAGTGGAGGAGAGGCCTTGAGCTAATCCTTGCAGAGAATGTTCCCAAGGGCATCCCAAGGAATGTTGTTTCGCCTGTCCCTGAGCACCACCTGTCAGCTAGAGTCATGAGTAGTCGTAAGCGCCTTCAAAGTTTATTCTCCTCAGGGATTCCAGGCAGGGCTCCTAGGGAAGAGTCTTCAGTGACATCTTGGTTTTCAGAAACGTGAGAAAGCAGGTCCTAACTGGGATTTGCAGAATGTTCTGGCCCATTGTGTAAGCAAGAGCACTGGGCAGTGAGCTTAGGGTAACTAGTAATTACAAGACAAGGTCAGATTCCCTTGTACACGGAAGTACGTGCATTCTCTTGGACTAAGCCTGGGCTATAAGAGAGCTATAATGCCATGTTAGCAAACTTGTTTCCTTTGGTCCTGCAGAGACCTTGTTCTGAATATAACTGAGCCAAGTGGACATAGGATAGAAGTACAACCCCAGAAAGTCACTGCCTGTTGGCTTGGGTGGTCTCGCCCTTCCTTACCACCATGCTACTCTCTGTTGCTCTTCTCTGAGTCCATGTTTTGTTTCAGTGAGACCTCGGAAGACTATCCGAGGCAAGCAGAGCGGCATCCCTGCAGCAAGGCCAGGCCGACCACCTGGTAAGAAGTCACATTCTACCAGGAGGTCACGGCCAAAGGATGACACAGAAGTTGATGAGCTGGTAAGAATGACTTAGCCTCTTCTAGTCTTTGTATTCTTTTATGTTCTAGTCCGCCATGAGGAATTCACAGTGCAACAGGTGGGAGCCTCCCCTCCCCTTGGGTTGGGGGCTGAGGCAGCAGATGGATGGGCTCTGAGCAGACTAGGCAGCAGGCCCTCCAGGAGCAGCTATGCCCGGCATCCTGCCTAGCCTGTAGACAGTCTCCTGTAGTTAGCAGCAGCCTGCAGCTCATTAGGAACTTTAAAATAGTATCCATGTGTCCCTGGTGAGCCCAGAGGGGTGGGCCTCCCTATGGGAATGCCAGCAATGCCAGAACACTAACTGCTCAGCTTCAACTACAGTTGTTATGAGGACATTGCCCCCACCCCTATGTTCATCGGCTGGTATCATTTTAGTAGTTTAGTTTTAATCTCACTTGAACTTGAAAGAACAGAAGAAAGTACTCAGGAACCGCCTTGTCTTTACAGATCAGTTTGGGCTTTAGGACATAAAATAAGTCATTAGGTAGAGAAACAGTCCTTAAAGTTGCCGATACCGTGTGTAGTTCCAAATTCCGGGGTTCCACCTGGTTGTGGCTGCCTTGAATGGCATCCCACTCCATATCTCCTTAGCCACCTCCGCTGGTGGCCAATTGAGGAAGGGAGCTACAGCTCCTGCTTTTCTTCCTAAGTATACCCTATCCCACGAAGCTGCCTGCTAGGGTCAGCTGCTGCCTTGCCTTCTGCGATTGCTTGCTTATGCCCATAATCCCGGATCCATCTCTCACAGGATTAGTGGCCAGTTGCTGTGGCCTCTCCAGCCACACACTCTCTGTTTTGTTGATGGGTACTTGCTGTCTGCTCTCTGCTGCTTCAGTCACTGTCCCTAACTTGAGAGCACCACCCATCTTGAAGATAACCCAACTTTGATGCCCAAGAAAGTGATGAAACTTTACCCTTTTTGTTTTAGCAGAGAGAGAGAGAGAGAGAGAGAGTGTGTGTGTGTGTGTGTGTGTGTGTGTGTGTGTGTCTCCTGTCTACTCTTTTACTGCAAGTCCTACTGGCACTCTGCTTTCTTTGGTGCTAGGTACTTCAGACCAAGCGAAGCTCAAGGAGGCAGAGTCTGGAGCTGCAAAAGTGTGAGGAAGTCCTTCACAAACTGGTGAAGTACCGCTTCAGCTGGCCCTTCCGGTGAGTGCCCCACCCCTCAGGCTACCCTGGCCCCTTACTTTTGAGACAGCCCTTAGAAGATGAACACACCCATCTCCTAGGTTGGATGATCCATGGCTGCAAACATCTGGGGCTGGTGGTGCCCTGGCCTGTGCATGTTTCTCATTTGAGGTTTTCCTACAGGGAGCCTGTGACCAGAGATGAAGCTGAGGACTACTATGATGTGATTGACCACCCCATGGACTTCCAGACCATGCAGAACAAGTGCTTGTGTGGGAACTACCGATCTGTGCAGGAGTTCCTCACTGACATGAAGCAAGTGTTTACCAATGCAGAGCTCTACAACTGCCGCGGCAGCCATGTGCTGAGCTGCATGGAGAAGACAGAGCAGTGTCTGCTAGCTCTGCTGCATAAACACCTCCCTGGCCATCCCTACATCCGCAGGAAACGCAGGAAGTTTCCTGATAGGCTCGCTGATGATGAAGGGGACAGTGATTCAGAGTCTGTTGGACAGTCCAGGGGACGAAGACAGAAGAAATAAAGAGGCAGGCCCTAGTGAGGGAGCCGAGGAGGGGCGATAGGAGACCTCCAAGGGGTGTGGGAGAGGCAAGAAAGCTGGGAGAACTTAAAGGGGAAGTGACTGTGGCATCTGGATATGCCTGTCATGCCAAGCTTGGGCTTTTTCTGCAACTCCCCGTGGGGCCTTTTTCAAGCAAAGCCAAGCTCTTGGAGAGTATCGTACTGGCCAGGTGAACTCTGCGCAGAAAAGCTAGCAGCAGAACTTGGGCCTTACCCTGGGTTCTGAGAGTTGGGAGAAGCCTAGGTGTAGCTTCTCCTGTGAGCTCTCCCCTCCTTCTCTTCTCCTCCTCCCACACCATTATGGCAGTGCCAAGCCCCCTGCTCTCATAGAGGGTGCTTTACTCCACAATAGGAAGGAGCGTCATCTGGCCATGCTGGGTGAGATGTGGATCATTTTGAATTTATATTTATATACAGTCCTATTTCTTTATGTCCACACTGTCTCTTCCTCCTCCCTCTCAGGTGACCATATCAGTGAGTGCCATACAGAATTCTGTGCTCACCAGCAACGCCGGACAGTGTGGGCTTTGAGTTGATTGTGGCAGAGTAGAGGGACATTTTCTGGAGCTGTTCCTGAGTGCCCTCTCCATTGTGGTAGCCCTTCCCCACCCTCACCCAACTCATCGCCTCATAAAAAACAAGGCAAACTAAGGCACTTCCCCATGGAGACTGGAGTCCTGCTTCTAATCATGCTATGACCTTGGCTTTGATCGGTCTGGCCAGAGGGGTGTTGGAGCCCAGCCCACCCACAAACCAGACAAGCCCTTAGGGAGCCGAAGAAGAGCAGGAAGAAGTTAAAATGTTTAATTTTTTAAATTGACTTTTGTAGTTATTAAAGTTGCTTGTTTCCGCAGTGATATTGTATAAAGAACATCTTGTAAAATAGTTGTCATCTTGCTCTGGCACATGTACAGTACAGTTTCTATGATACATGTTCGCTTTACTCCCCTCAAGAGAGGCCGGCAGGCAGCAGGATCTAGAGTTGGAGCCCTCTGCCCTGTCAACACTCAACCGTTCTGTGGGTGCCTGTTCCTCCAGGGCCCATTCTGCAGACTTAGTGCTCTTTGCTCCTGTATCTCCTCAGTGGACAGCATCTGGAGGAGGTGAGGAGGGCCAGCTTGCCCTTCGTAGCCAGTCTAGCCTTGTGTTGTATTTAGGCAAAAGTTTGTAGTCTGCTTTCCCTTTTATGACAGATTTTGATAAAAGTACAAGACAGGGTTTAATTTTCTTTACTATCGATTTTGAATTTGAAAGATGTGAGCCCCTCAGCTCTCCCTATTTAAAGAAAAAGAAGCCCGCCCAGTCAGGAGGCTCACCACTCCCAGGACTGAAGGAAGGCCTTCCTGTGACTAGGCACTGGCCTAGTGCAGTGGCTGAGGAAGGTTTCCCTCCACCTCCTGCAGGCTTGGTTAGGGCACTAACACTTGCACGGTGATTCCTGGCACAATTGCCTCCCTGCTTCTTACCCTACCTGGTGTTTTAGCAGAAAGCTGGTGTCCCCACTGCAGTGACATCTGCATGGTGGCTTTTAAATTGTCTTAAAGGAGAAAGGGCCGCAGTAAAGGGTAGACTTGTAATAAATTGGAATTTCAAATAAACATTATGTACTTGTGTTTATAAAGAAGAGACAACTTTGATGGCTCCTTTTTGCTCTTGGGGCAGTGGTGGGCAGGGCCACCCTGGCACGAACAATACAGTGAATTTGTGTACACTTGGCTTTGCAGTTCCGTCCTACAGTTTCTTGGTCTTGTGCTTTTTTTTTTTTTTTTTTTCCTTTTCTTTTTAAATTTAAGTCTGGGTTTGAGTAGTTCATTGCTGAACATCAGTTTGCCTATGAAATTAAAAGGTTTTGCCAGGTCCTCACACTACAGAAGCAGTCCGGAACAGAATCAGACACAGGCCTGCTTGCAGGTTCTGCTGCTGACTTCCATCAACCTGGCTGGCACTGAGCACAAGGGAGAAAACAGCCCTCTCAGACACCATTGTCAGCTCACTCACTCTGGGGGAGCTGCACTCCTGCTCCGTATCCTCACTCGAGTGCCAAAGTTCTTTTTTTCCCTCACTTTAAAAATTTATATTTTTATAAATTACAGTTTATTCACTTGGTATCCCTGCTGTAGCCCCCTACCTTGTCCCCTCCCAACCCCACCTTCCCTCATTTCCTCCTATGCCCCTCCCCAAGTCCACTCCCCTTCCATCTGACCCTAGCCTATCAGGTCTCATCAGGACTGTGCATAGTCTTCCTCTGTGGCCTGGTAAAGCTTCCATCCCCTCAGGGGAAGGTAATCAAAGAGCCAGCCCATGAGTTCATGTCAGAGACAGGCCCTGTTCCCCTTACGAGGGAACCCACTTGGAGACTGAGCTGCCATGGGCTACATCTGTGCCAGGGCTTCTAGGTTATCTCCATGCGTGGTCCTTGGTTGAGTATCAGTCTCAGAAAAGACTGCTGGGTCCGGAATTTTTTGATCTGTTGCTTTCTTTATGGAGTTCCTGTCCCCTCCAGGTCTTCCTATCTCCCCTTCTTTCATAAGATTCCCTGCGCTCTGCCCAAAGTCTGGCTGAGTCTTAAGCATCTCCTATGATACCTTGCTGAGTAGTCTTTCAATGGCCCTCTGTGGTAGGCTCCTGTCCTCTGTTTTCTCCCTCTTCTGATGGCTGTCCCCTTTGCCTTTCTGCATGAGGATTGATCATCTTACCCAGGGTCCTCCTCCTTGCTTAGCTTGGATGTACAGATTTTAGTATGTTTATCCTATATTATATGGCTAATATCCACTTATAAGTGAGTATATACCATGTGTGTCTTTCTGCTTCTGGGATACCTCACTCACCCAAAAGTCCTTTCTTGCCACAGGATATGCCTAGTGGCACCCAGATGGCAATTGAGTGTTAGAGTAGCTATTGGCAGCCATGCCTGTAGAGAGGGCGAGGGAACAGGATCAGAAGTTCAAGGCTGGCCTGGGAAATTTAGACCTTGTTTCAGAAAATGACAATGGCACGGCATCTGCCTGGAACATACGTGCACACTGAGAGATGAATGAATGTCCTTACAAAGAAGAAAACGAAGGTATTCCCTGTATAAAGAATTTCCTAGGAAGCTGGAGACATGGCTCAGAGATTAAGAGCACTGGCTGTTCTTCCAAAGGTCCAGAGTTCAATCCCCAGCAACCATATGGTGGCTCACAACCATCTATAATAAGATCTGGTGCCCTCTTCTGATATGTAGGTACATATGCAGACAGAATATAGTGTAAAATAATAAATCTAAAAATAATTTGTTAGGACAGCCTGAGGGTGTGGCTTGGTTGCAGACCACCTGCCTATCCTGCTTCAGGCCCTGGATTCCATACCCAGCAAAGCAAAAGTGTTCTGTGCAACAAGTATCCAGTTCATATCATGTTTTGCACACATACATTATTCTCAGAGATAACTGCATGCAATAGAGGTTTTGTGATTTCAACAAGATAAAACGTGAAGTTGGAGCTGAGGTTTAATAAAACAGTTTCTAAAACTTTAGACAGCCAAGTGTGAAGAGCGCCTTTAATCTCAGCACTCAGGAGGGAGAAACAGCCAAATCTCTGAGTTTGAGGCAAGCCTGGTCTACATAGTGAATTCCAGGACAGCTAGGGCTACATAGACCCTGTCTCGAAAAACCAAGAAAAAAATTGTTTTAAGGGGCTGTACTCAACAAGGCTGGCTACGTGTAGAATACATCCAGGCACAGTGATCATGATCTTTGTGGGTCTGGGACGATGGCACAGTGGGCAATGGCATGTGCTTTGCAAAGGTAAGGGCCTGGGATGAAATGCCCAGCACCCACAGAAAAAGCTGGGTGTGGGTCAGTGAACTGATAAAGACACCGGACATTCTTTCCTGGCCCATGTACACACACACACACAGAATTTTCAGGACTTTCAGGATGACTACTTGTAACTCAGGAGACAGATGGGGCAGGCCCCAGTAGCCGAAGCCTCCCGAGGACACAGGGTTACATGGTGCTTTCCCAGCCTTCCACACACGTGTGCCTGCTGGGCCAGTACAGCTGTTCATATCCCTCCCTGTAGATCTGCCTTATTCTCACAGCTGTCAGTCTCCCAAGTTCTGGGGCTTGGAGTGGGTGAGGTGGGACCCAATTCCCACTGAACTCAATAGTTCCATGGCTGTGCTACCAAGATGGATGCAGCCCCATCTTCCCCTCCATCCCAAAATAGGAAGAGGTAACTTGAGGCTCCAGCTACCAAAGATTGTTTTTTGTTGTTAGTGAACGGTTTTGTTGATGATGTTAATGCTGGTTTTTTTTTGTTGTTGTTGTTGTTTTTTTTTTTTTTTTAAGACAAGGTTTCTAACTTGCTAAGCAATAATTCTTTTCAAAAAAAAAAAAAAAAAAAAACCTCAATGGGGGATCAAAGGTTTGTGGGAGTTGGTTCTCCTACCAAGTAGGTTCAAGGGATTGAACTCAAATTAGACTTTGTGGCAAGCAGCTTTACCTGCTGAGCCATCTGACCTGTTCTCTCCCTTTATTTTTATTTTTCATCCAAATAGCATCTCATATATCAGGGTAGAGGGTATATGTCTGATCTTGAGTTCTTGATCTACCTGCCTCTACTTCTCATGTATTTGAATTACAAACATGCTACACCATGCCTCTCTTAAGCCATGCTAGAGATGGAACCCATTGCTTCATGCATGCTAGACAAGTACTGCCAACTGAACTACATTCCCAGCTCCCAGCAGTCTTCACAGATAATGAGGTCAGGCGTTCTCCAGACTCAGTTGAGGGGATGACTTGGAAACAGTCTGACCCCTCGCTTTCTTTATAAGAAACATCTCATTACATTTATTTATTTGTGTAGTGGGAGGGAGTTGTGCCACACTGCAAATGTGGAGGTCAAAAAACAGTTTGCAAGTTGGTTCTCCCACCATGTGTGTTCCAGCTATTGAACTCAGTCTTGGCAGCAAGCCCCTTTATCCACTGAGCTATCTTGCAGCCTTGAGCCCTTTATTTTCCAAAGCAGAGTGTGAAAAAGAAAAGCTTACCTGTTTCCCCAAAACAGGCTAGATGACACTTGCTAGGGCTGGAGGCAATCATGTCACACCCGGGGACTGCTGGAGTATTCATGAAGGTATCCTTATTCCACTTCAGAGGCACATACACACACACACACACACCTCAAGCACAGTCTAGGATTTCTATAGTGCACCAATGCCCTATGGGGGAAACTTCCTTCTTCATAGGGAGCCAGAAAACAGGTTAGCTGATGAACCTCGTGACCTCTCACCCCCAGCTCTGTTTATGAGGTTGCTCTCCTTCCTGTCTTGTCTTTCCTCTTTCCAGCCCAGATAGGACACAGCAGTGCCACACGAGGGTTTATTCCAGTCACAGCTTCCAGAGAAATGCCACAATAAATTACATCATTAAATAAACTCCGCACTGGACCCTGCCCTCTTCTGTCCCTTCTTATCCTAGGACTCTCTGGGGACTTAACTAGGCCCACTCCCTCTGTGAAGAAAGACAAGGCCCTGAGCCTTACTGGGTCCCCACCCTAGTCCTCAGCCCCCTGTGTCTCACTTGTCTGACCTTGACAGCTGGGCAGCTGTTAGTCAGCTGTCTCCGAAGGGGGAGGGCAAGGAGGAAGCAGCCATAGCCCATAGCCCAGTCTATGTCCTAGAGGTGTGTAGGGTTCTCCAGAGAGGGGTCTGCCTTAGTCATGTGCAGGACCACTGTGGGGGCCTTGTAGTGGCAGTGGGTACCACGGCCATAGCCCCCTGTGGCTCGGCAGGCCTTGGCCCGGGCTCGGCCAGCTGCCATTTTTCGGTAGCACAGGCTCTGCCAAGTCTGGAAAGTCTTGGAACTCCATACCCAGACTCCACTGGTGATGCCCACCACCAAGGACATGAAGATTTTGAGCATGAACACAGCCACAGTGGGCACCGAGCCCCCTGGCAGCGAGCAGTCTCTCCGGCCGCCAGGCACCGTGGCAGCCGTGCAAGGCTGCTCTGTGGCCCGAAGGCGCCAAAAGTCCATGTTGAGGCGCTCGTAAACATAGCAGACTATGACGCAGGTGGCCGGCACTGTGTAAAGGATGGAGAAGACTCCGATCTTGACCATCAGTTTCTCCAACTTCTCTGTGTTCGTGCCGCCCGTCTTCATGATTTTGCGGATATGGAAGAGAGCCACAAAACCGGTCAGGAGAAAACTGGTGCCCAGTACCAGGTAGCAAGAGAGGGGTACCAGCACAAAGCCGGTGAGGGCTGCCGGGTCCATGCTGGCTACATAGCAGAGGCCGGTCAGCTCATCCCCAGCCACCTTCCGCAGAGTCAGGACCACGATGGTCTTGAGTGCCGGCAGACCCCAAGCGGCCATGTGAAAGTAGCTGCCGTGAGCCTCGATGGCCTCGTGGCCCCATTTTTTGCCTGCAGCCAGGAACCAGGTGAGAGTCAAAACCACCCACCATAGTGAGCTGGCCATACCAAAGTAATAGAGCAATAGGAAGACCAGGGTGCAGCCTGTGTTTTCCAGACCCTCCTGGATCACATACAGAGCCCCTGCCTCCTGGTCGCAGGCCACACTCTGCGCACCTGCCACCGCTCGGATCAGGAAGGCCAAGGAGTAGACGTTGTAGCACATGGAAAGAAAGATTATGGGGCGCTCGGGGTACTGGAATCGGTGAGGCTCCAGCAGGAAGGTGAACACGGTGAAGGCCGTGGAGAAGAAACACAGCGCAGACCACACAGCCATCCAGACGAGCGCGAAGTCCTTGTCGCGCCGAGACCAGAACACCTCGACGCCCGGTCCGCAGCGCGGAGCGCACGAGCGGCTCTTCTCCACGTACTGGAACTTCTCCGGGTTGTCGCAGGTGCCACCGCTGCCGGGACCTGGGGCCGAATCTCCCGGCGGCCACGCGGGCCGAGGGGCCACCGGCAGCATGCCCAGGCCCTTGTGAGGCTCTGTGGGGCCCGCGGTAGCGTTCTCGGGCGCCTCCATGCAGAGCGCGTGCGGGTCGTTGCGCGTGGGGAGCCGGGAGCAGTCGAGCGAGTCCGGCCAGCCGAAATTGAATTGCTCCATGATGGGGGCGCAGCGCAGGCGAGCCTGCTCGCACATGGGCCGGCAGGCGGGGATGGGAGTGGAGACCTGGTCCGTGCACATGGGGGCGTAGAGCGAGCAGAGGAAGAAGCGCAGGTGGCTGTGGCAGCCGTACTGCACGAGAGGCGCGAACTCGGCCAGCTGCGCGGCCGCTTCGCCCTGCGACGTGTGGCCCAATAGGTTGGGCATGCGGGTCAGGTTGTAGCCGATGCCCCGGCACATGGGGATCTCCATCGCCTGGCACGGTGCGGGACCACGGCCGCGCTCCGGATCGAAGCGGCCGATCTCCAGCGCCTCGCCGCCCGCCGCCAGCAGCTGCCACAGCAGCAGCGCCCCGCGGAGCAGCGGTGGCACGGCCATCGCCCCGCGGCGCCGCCGCCCGGGCTCACTCGCGCCGCTCCATCCCGCGTCCCGGGCTCTGCGCGCCACGTCGCGGGCCGCGCACCATCTCCAGGCCGCCCACGTGTGTCCCGCAGCGTGCGGCGCCTTCGGACGAACCGCCGCTGCGGCTACCGCCGCTCCAGCCAGAGCCGGCGTAGTCTTCGCCGCCAGCCACCGCAGCGCCGAGCCTCGAGGGGCGTGGTCGGTGCGAGGACACGCCCAGGGACGGGCCAGACTCCCCGGGCACGCCCCCGCCGCGCTTTAAAGGTGCCGCTCCTCTCTGCCACGCTGGAGAGGTGGTGGGCGAAGTCCCGGGACAGCCTTGCACTCGTTTCTTTACTTTCCTATGCAGAAGTGACAGTGCACGGGAACACAGCCGTGCGTACCCTCCCAATGTCGGCTGCGAGGATCATCTCAAGGTCTGCAAGGCAAGCTCGCTGCGCAGGGCCTCAGAACCCAGGCGGGACCTCAGGCTCACCTTGAACCCCTGATCCGCCTGCCTCGCAAGGGCTGCCGCCCCATTTTACGCCACTCGTTCTAGGAATGGAACTCAGGGAGCCTCATATATTTTAGGCAAGCACACTACCAACGGAGCTGCATGCTCGGCCCCCGCTCTGATGGTTTTGTTTTGTGTTCATAACATTTATTGCACACACACCCTGCCTTGTGGATGTTTGGGTGCATGGTGTGACTGTGTACCTGTGTATGTGTGTATGAGACATACAAGCGCGGGCATGCACACTCACAAAACTGTACGTAGGGGAGGACAACCTGGGGAGTCAGTTCTCCCCTCCACCGTGTTGGACCTGCCCACTGAACTCCGGTTATCATAGCTGAAGTTAACTGCCTTTACGCTGAGCCATCTCTTTGGCCCCTCCATTTGTTTGTTTTAATTTGTAAACTTTTTATCTATGTGTATGGGTGTTCTGCCTGCATGTGTGTCTGTACATCAACTGTGTGCCTGGTGCCCTTAGTGGCCCAAAGAGGGCTTTGGAACTGAAGCTGTGAAGCGCCATGTGGGTGCTGGGAATCAAACAACTACTCCTCTCAACCCCAGATCCATCTCTCAAACTCCCCATTTGTTTGTGTCCGTGGTCCAAGCTGGACTCACACTCATTATGTAGCAAAGAGTGACCTTGGACTTCTCACTCTCCTGCTTCTACCTCCCAAGTGCTGGGATGAGAGGCTTCTGGCCCCTGAGCCAGGCATTTTATCATGAAACTTTCAGCCCTTATGATGGCCTTACAGGAAAGCCTGTGCCCACTGGACAAGTCTGAAGGTGAAGCTATTTACTCCAACTCATACTTCCTAGGGATCAGGGCTGGCAGGCACACTTAAAGTTGCCTGTCACACACACACACACACACACACACACACACACACGGAAAGACAAATGACCAAGTGTTCCAGTTTGACCAATACCCATACACTACAGTAAGAGCTGGGATTCAGGAAGGAGTTGGGACAGTGCTGATGGCCACAGTGAGAAAATGGGGCAGTCATTTCCCACTATCTGTCAGCTCCCCGAGAGCCAAGCTGGAGCTGGGCAGGGAGAGACAAAGGAAAACATATGCTGTCAGTGGCACGCAGCCCACCCCTCCACCTCCGAAAAGACTCAGGGGCTTTGTGAAGATGCAGCCAGCCCTGCGCCAGATACAGCCCCTGGGAGTCCCACACACAGGGCTGGAGACATGGTTGAGGCGGTAAAGTACTTGCTGGGCAAACAGAAGGACCTGAGTTCGGATCCCCCAGCACCCACGAACAAAACCAGGTGGTGTGGTACACACTTCTTCATTCCACTGCTGGGGAGGAGGAGACAGGAAGATCCCTGAGGGTGATGCCTTCCCTTCTTCCCAACCCCCACCCCATGACCTACCCTCAGTCTTCCAGTCTCTAAACTGTTTTGTTTTGTTCTTTCATTTCATGAATACCTCAGGGCCTTTCCTCTCCTGTTCCACCTATCACAGGAGGCTTAATCATCACCTCCTAGGGACAGTCCCCACCTCTTCTGGAGAGAGTTCAGGCTCTGCTCCGGGGCTCCCAGTGTGCTTACCCACCCTATGAGCCCTCTGTTCATCTTTCCCTTCCTTTTTGCAGAACACATCAGGCACTGCGGTCAGGGATCTCTTATTTCTAATCTCAAGGCTCAGCCCTGCCTCCTGGGCAGCTGTCAGAATGACTGGGAGTTGTCCCAGTCCTCAAAGCCAGCTAGGAGGCAGAGATGTCCCTGCCTCCCACTCCAGGATGCAAAAGAGTTGGGGGCCCTAACTCTGGCAGCCCTAGTGGGGGGGGGGCACTCTAGGGGCCTGTGGGATGCAAGGCCTGCCTGTCACCATGGCAACAGCCAGCTCCTGGGAAGTCAGAGGTGTATGGGACATTCCCTGCCCCTCAGTGCAGATGTTGCTGGGGAGAGAAGAGAAGAGGCCCCTTGGGCTGCCTGCCCACCCAGCCAGCTTTGTTACCCGATCCCTCTCCTTACAAAAGAGGAACAATACCTCAGGCACAGGCTGAAAGGGAGACGATTTGAAGGGCAGGGATGGAGGGAGGTCACCATCAATGCCCACCCCACTGGGAGCCCCTGGAAGCTCCACCTCCCTGGAAGATGCCAGCCTTCCTAGGGGCCTTGGCTGGGGGCCCACTATGGGAAGGGACAGGCTTCTGTCCTGAATTCCCACCCTCACTACTCCTGGCCCCCAACCTTCCCAGAGGCCTTTGTTGCATTGTAACCACCAATCACCATCCCCCAGACCCCACCTCAGCTCTGATTAGCCTGTCAGGATGACTCCCACCCCACACCCCAGTCTAGAGAGAGCAGCTAGCTGCTCTCTGGAGCCTGTTTCCCCTACAAAACCTGGGGGTTTCAGGAGGAAGGCACCATGCCATACCCCCACAAGGCTTTGGCGCCTGGCCTGGAGTAGGCGCCTATAAATGGCCATTGTGTGAAAAGAATGTCTGAATGAGAGGGGTCATTAAAATGCTTAAAGAAAGCTGGGAAGACAGCTCAATGGGTAAAACACTTGCCGTGTAATTGTGAGGAGTGTGAGGACTGAGTTCAAGTCTCTGGGCCCACGTGAAACCAGGTGTGGTAGACAGCACCTGGAACCCTACTATTCTCCAGGGAGATGGGAGGCGCAGACGGGAGAATCGCACAAGCCAGCAGGCCAGCCAGCCTCGTTCACAGAACAACAAACAACAGAGCCCCACTCAAGCCCAAGCTTGCTCACTGACCTCTATGAGCTGACTGCATCCACACACACAACCTCCCAACACACGCACACACACTTAAAAGAAAAGCTGCCCAGGTGTGGTGGCACACGCCTTTAACCTCAGCAGGGGCTGGCAGCCTCCTGAGTTTGAGGACAGCCCAGTCTACACAGTGAAACTGTCTAAAACAAAGGCTAAGAGTATTTTAAAAATTTGTTACATATATTTATTTATGGGGGGATTAGCATGTGCCTGCCCTGGTGTGTATGCCACAATGCAGGTCAAAGGTCACCTTACAGGTTTTTGGTTCTCTTCTCCACTGTGTGACTATTGGGGATAGAACTTGAGTTATCAGGCTTGGCAGCAGGCACTTTTACCCAATAAGCCACCTTGCCAGCCCTAAAAGACACTTTTTTTTCTTTTTACAAATGGTTATTGATTTTTTTTTTTTTTAATTTTTATGTGTGTATACCTGTATAGGGGTATGTGCACAGGAGAGCTAGGACTCTCAGAAGCCAGAAGAAGACATCAGACACCCAGGAGGTGGAATTACAGGCGGCTGTGAGATGTTTGACATGGGTGCTGGGAAGCAAACTCAGGTCCCCTGAGAGAGCAGCGTAAGCTCTGAGGTGCTCTCTCCAGCCCCAATCTTCTTAAAAGCCGGGCATGCAGACCGTGCTGACACACATCCCTGATGCCAGCACTCAGAGGCAGAGGAAGGTGGGTCAATGTAAGCTGAAGCCAGCCTGGTCTACACAGTAAATTCCAGAAGAGCCAGGGCTACACAGTGTGGCCTGCATCTCAAAATTTAAAAAAATCGGCCTGGCGACACAAGCCTGTCACCAAAACCTGCCACAGCTGGAAGCCGGGGGTCAGGGCCTGAAGAGGGTGCCGCTGGCTTATTCTTCTTCCTTTATCTCTTCTTCCTTCCTTCCTTCCTTCTTCCTTCCTTCTTCCTTCCTTCCTTTCCTCCATCCCTCCCTCCTCCCCCCCTTTCCTTTTTTTCCATTTTGGCTTTGCCTCCTAAGTATAAACCATATTGAGGGAAATTATTGATGTTATACCATAAATGACAAATCTGTTTTTCTTTCTAAAAGTTTTGGGGTTGTTTGCTTGCTTCTTTTTTTTTGTTTTTGAGACAGGGTCTCACTGCTTAACCCTGGCTGGCCTGGAACTCACAATGTAGACTAGGCTGGTCTTGAACTCACAGAGAAGTGCCTGTCTGTGATTCCGAAGTGCTACAATTGAAGGCAAGAAATACCATGCCCAGCCCTAGGATTTATTTTTATTTATGTGTCTGTACATGCACATGAGTGTAGGTGCCTGTGGAGGCCAGAAGAGGGCACGAGAGCATCCTGAAACTAGAGTTACAGATGGTTGTGAGCAACCTAACATGGCAACACAGCTGAGTCCATCACAAGAGCAATATGCTCTCAACCACTGAGCCATCTCTCCAGCCCCAATTACACACTTTTTTTTTTTAGATTTATAATTGACTTATTTACCTTGGACCAGGCAGATGTTTCACTTACATGGTCTCAATATCCTCACCATCTACTTCCTGGCCCCCACCAATGCCATCTGCCATAATCATCTTCAACTGGACTACCTTTCATCCATAATCCCATGGCACTTATTTTTTTATCTTGGCCTTTTCATGCCATTCTTGAAGTCCTTCCTTGCCCCAGCTGGTGTTTTCTCCAGGCTAACGCATCCTGGTGTCCTCCTTCCTCTCCTCCCATCCGTCTCCAAGTTACACACGTTTTAAGAAAACAACCTGAGTTTTGGCATATGAATATACTTGTGAAATCATTACAACACTTGGTCCAAATAACAAGTATCTTGCAGCTAAAATGCAAATGTTGTAGTGCAAATTAAACTGTGAGTCACCAGAACAGGCCAATGTATCAACAACTGTTATACATCAGATGTAGGATGTAAAGAGCTTAAGTATAACCACCATTTGTTTTATTTTTTTAATTTTTCTATTATTTTGTTTACATCCTGAGGGTGCCCCTCTCTCCCCTCCTCTCAGTCCTCCTCACTGCCCCTAACCACCATTTATTAAGAATTAATTTGCATCTCATTTAATTCCCGTAATGCTTTATAAAGTAGTTTGCATTTACGTGTGTATGTGTTTGTGTGTACCTGTGTTGCATTTCATAAGCAGCGTGGGTGCTAGAGAATTAAACTCAGGTCCTCTTGCTTACAGAGCAGTATTCTTACCCACACTGAGCCGTCTCCCCAAGGTGCCTATTATTGGTTGTAGTTATTTAATAAGGAAACTGAAGTATAGAGGGTCTTGAAGCTTTCTACCTATGAGTAAGTAGAAAATCCCAGGATTTTGCTTATTTATTTATTTGTTATTGATTGACATACCGTGTAGACTAGGCTGGTCTCAAACTCACAGGGATCTCCCTGCCTCTGTATCTGAGTGCTGGGATCGAAGGCATATGGCACCACACCTGGCTCTGTTTGTATATGTTTTATTAGCATATATCAATTATATATAACCACATAAGCATGATCTCATATAAATTTCCATATACATAAATAATGTACTTGTGTGTGTGTGCAATCAGATGTTATAGCACTTGTGTGGAGGCCAGAGGACAGACTGCAGACTCAGTTCTTTCCTCCCACCACGGGGTTCCTGTGACCTTTCCTACCTTTACAGAACCCAGCATTTAACCTATCTATCTATCTATCTATCTATCTATCTATCTATCTATCTATCATCTTTCTATTTATTTGTGTGTGTATTGGGTGTACATGTCATGGGGAGAGTGACATTAATCTATTTATAAATTTGTTTATTTATTTGTGTGTGTCTATTGGGTGCATGTGACATGGGGAGAGTGTGGAGATCAGAGGACGACCTATGTGAATGAGTTCTCTCCTTTCACCATGTGGGCCAGGGAGATCAAATTATGTTGGTGATAAGTGCCTTTACCTGATGAGCCATCTCAGTGGCCCAAAGAAATGGTTTTTTGTTGTTGTTTTTTAAGATTTATTTTATCTGTTTGTTTGGAGATAGGGTCTCCTTGTGTTGCCCTGGCTGGCCTCAAACTCACAGAGACCCATCTGGTTGGATTAAACAGCTATGCCACTAAGTGGCTTGTTCTTTTTTGTTGTTTGTTTGTTTTTTAAAATAAAAAATGTTTTGTTTTGTTTTTTATTTTCGAGACAAGGTTTCTCTGTGTAGCCCTGACTGTCATAGTACTTACTCTGTAGACCAGGCTGGCCTTGAGCTCAGAGACCTGGCTGCCTCTGCCTCCCAGGTGCTGGGATTAAAGGCTTGCGCCACAGTACCTTGATTCTGGACAGGAGACTTTAACTGAGCACTTACTCTGTGCCGGGTCTCCTTTGTGCCCCCTGCAGTCTGTAGCCCTCACTGCATATGTGGGGACTGTGGCTGTGGAGTCAGGATGGTTCAGCTAACATCTGTAAGGAGAAAAGAGAAGCCAGAGACGTGATACTCTCCACCCTGCTGAAGCGCAGTCTTAATCAGGAGCCATGAAAAGGGAAAAAAGAAAAGGGAAGGGTGCTCAACATGAGCAGTGTGGGTGCACAACTAATTCCAGCAGCAAGCTGAGGCAGGAGGATCACCGGTTTCAGTTATCCTCAGCTACATAGGGAATTTGAGGTCAGCCTGGGCTTCATGAGACCCTGTCTTTTTGGTTTCTTTTTTGTTTTTGGAGACAGGGTTTCTCTGTAATTATCAGCTCTGGCTGTCCTGGAACTCTCTTTGTAGACCAGGCTGATCTCTGCCTCCCCAAGTGCTGGGATTACAGGTGTTTGCACCACCACACCCGACTGAGACCTCTGAAAGACTCTACCAGAGGTATCAAAGCAGATGCTGAGACTCATAGCCAAACTCTGGGCAGAGCGCAGGGAATCTTATGAAAGAAGGGGAGATAGGAAGACCTGGAGGGGACAGGAGCTCCAAAAAGAGAGCAACAGTACCAAAAAAATCTGGGCCCAGCGGTCTTTTCTGAGACTGATACTCCAACCAAGGACCATGCATGGTGATAACCTAGAACCCCTGCACAGATGTAGCCCATGGCAGCTCAGTCTACAAGTGGGTTCCCTAGTAAGGGAAACAGGGGCTGTTTTTGTCTCTGACATGAACTCAGTGGCTGGCTCTTTGATCACCTTCCCCTGAGGGAGGAGCAGCCTTGCCAGGCCACAGAGGAAGACAATGCAGCCAGTCCTGATGAGACCTGATGGGCTAGGGTCAGATGGAAGTGGAGGAGGACCTCACCTATCAGTGGACTGGGGGAGGGGCATGGGAGGAGAAGAGGGAAAAAGGGTGGGATTGAGAGGGGATGAGGAAGGGAGCTACAGGTGGGATACAAAGTGAATAAATTCCAATAAATAAAAATAAAAATAAAAATCTGTTTTTCCAAATGGTTAAAAAAAAAAAAAACAGCAAGAAGAAAGACTAGAATGAGGAGAGGGAAAGAGGAAATGAAAAAGGGGGGAAAAAAAGGGAAAGAGGAGGGGGAGGAAGAAAGGAGGAGAGAAGGGGAGAGGAGGGGGACAGGAAGAGGGAGAAGGAAGGAAGAGGAGGAGGAGGGGGAAGGGAGGGAGAGAAGCATCAGCGAAGGCTTTGGTGGGGTAAAGCGGAGGCACCCAGCCAGGACTGTGGGATGCCCCTGGGGCAACCGAGAGCCAAGGAAAGCTTTTAAAGGGGCGAGCGCCTTCCAGCACCGGGACAAAGAACCAGACTCTTCTGGGGCAGGCTGGGGGCGCTGCTGGGAAAAGGCGTGGGCGAGCACGAAGGCCAAGTGCAGCCTGGCTGGGCTGGGGGAGCCCCCGACAGTCCCGGCGGGAGGCGCCCGCCGCTGCTCAAAGCAGCTTTTGTGCAGCTGAGCCTTGAGCGAGCTCCTGTTTCGTTGAAGTTGGACGCTCCTGCTTATTTATCCAGTTCAGCAGCGGCCCAGGCGGCTGAAAAAAAAGTCTCAGCTGCTGAGTTAGCGAGGAGGAAAGAGGCCTTGCCAACTTCCACAGCCCTCCCGGCCCAGAGGGGCCTCAAAAAGCTGGGCAGGGAAGCCTTAAGCTGCCCGAGGTCCCCGGGATGCCCACGCTCCCTGAGGCTGAGGGTAGCTCCCAAGGCCTGAGGTCCATCAGCAAGCCTTTCCTGCAGGACACTAGTCCTCTTTGGGGTGGCAAATGGCCCAGGGTGGGGGTCAACCAAGTGGGAGGGGCACCCAGCCTTTGCCAGGCCTCGTCTCATCCCAGTAACATTTGCCAGGGCCTGGCTGGGCTTCCTGGCTTTATCAAAGATTCCTCCACCTTGCCTGGCCAGCTGCAGGAGGCCATCCCTAGGATGCAGGAGCTTTGCTGTCCCCAGCCCCTTCTGAGTTCTTTCCAATCTAGTCCGAGCAGTTATGGGCTTGGAAAGTTAGTGACCAAATTCACCAGGTCCTGGTCTGTGGAGGTGGATAGTACCAGGTGACCACGTGCCCAGCTCATGTCAGAACTTCCCCTGTGATCTCAGAACCCCTTACACAGAGGCAGGAGGAGTGGCATGATTTCAAGTCTAGCTACAGTCACACAGCAAGGTCCTGTCTCAAAGAGGGAAAAAAGAGGTGGGGTGTGTGTGTGTGTGTGCATTTCTGTGTGTGTGTCTGTGTATGTTTGAACTGTGTCTCTGGGTGTTTTGTCCCTGTGTGTGGGCTTCTGTGTGTATGTCTGTGTGCTTGTGTTTGTGTATGTCTTTTTGTGTCGTGTGTATCTGTGTGTATGTGTCTGTATATGTGTCCGTTTCTGTGTGTGTCAGTGAGTGTGATACCTCAGTAGGTAAAGGGGTTCGCCTCCAAGCCTGAGGACCTGAGTTCAATCCTGGTCACCCACATAGTGGAAGGAAAAGAAATACTCTGGAAAGTTGTCCTCTGACCTTCACTCCTAGCTGAGGCATGGTATGTCACCCCAAATAAATAAATGAACAGAGAAAGAAAGCTAGGTGTGGTGGCACGCCTTTAGTCCCAGCACTCAGGAGGCAGAGGCAGGAGGATCTCCGAGAGTTTGAGGCCAGCCTGGAATTTCCTACATAGGAAATTCCAAGGCAGGGTTACACTCTGAAAACAAAGAAAGAAACAAACACAAAAACAGGTTGGACATTGATGTGGGCCCCCGCAATGATGTTAACTGTGGGAAGTGTCTGGAGATGGCAGCACCTGCTCGGTGAGGAGGTAAGTGGGAAGTTAGGTCCTGGAAGCAGGGTAAAGGCTCTTCACAGTGGTGTGAGGGTTCTTCACAGGGGTGTGAGGGCTCGGTGCAGTGGTGTGAGGGCTCTTCACAGTGGTGTGAGGGTTCTTCACAGTGGTGTGAGGGCTCGGTGCAGCGTGTAAGGGCTCAGTGCAGCGGTGTGAGGGCTCGGTGCAGCGGTGATAAGGAACTGGGAGGAAGTTGGTTATAAAGCAAATATTCACACTCAGTGCTGAAAGTGGGGGTCTAAAGAGACAGGATGGTGCAGGCCTGTGGTCCCAGGTGCTCAGGAGGCAGAGTCTAAAGAGAATAGAGATTTCAAACCATGTCTGGGCTACAGAGTGAACTCAAGGTCAGATGGGACAATTCAGTGAGACTCTGGTAGTAAGTCAACTTGGAGGCATATCAAGGAAAAGATCCTGGAAGAAAGTGAAAATCCACTCGTGAGTGGTAATCTCCTGAAGAGTCAGTCCAGCTTGGCTGGCAATCACCTGGCCAAGGGACCAACTCTCAGGAAGGCAGGTTCTCCCAAAGCCATTCTGAAGAGGTAGGAGGAATAATTAGCCCTTTAATGAGACACACACTTTTTCTTCCCAGAATTTCTGCCCCTAACTCTGACAGGGTATCTCTCCCTCTTGTTTCTGGTCTGCCCATGCTTTTGGGTGCTGGCCCCAGAGCCTAAGTGTGCTTTCCGTGAACTCTGGGCTTTGTCATTTTCTCTCCAAAGCTCCCCTCCTGGACAGGTCCACCATGTGGCTGACCTCCTTGCTGATTTAACTCAAACAACATGACTCCTTCTCCCTCTCCTCTCAATTTCCTTCCTCAAGGCAGCTGCTGAGATCTGCAGTTCACCTGCCTTGCGGTTTCTCTTTCTTGTAGATTTATTTATGTGTATGAGTGGTTTGCCTGCATGTATGTGTGACACCTGTGTGCCTGATGCCTTCTGGGGTCAGAAGAAGGTGATGGATCCCCTGGAACTGCAGTTCCAGGTGTTCAGTCCTTTATACTAGCAACAAGTGGTCTTACCAATTGAGCCAACACTCCAGCCTGGGGTTTTCTTTAAAACTCTCATAAAATCGTCCTTGAGCTTCCATTTGTGTCTGCCCTTAAATACTTTAACTTATTATTATCATCATCATCATTATTATTATTTTCGAGACAGGGTTTGTGGAGCCTTGGCTGTTCTGGACTTTGTAGACCAGGCTGGCCTTGAACTCACAGAGATCCGCCTGCCTCTGCTTTTCCAAGTGCTGGGATTACAGGCATGTGCCACTGCACCCAGCTTAAATCCTTTTATTAATGATAAAATATTGGTCCCAAGAGGGGACCCCAATTTCCTCAGTATCACTGTCTCAAAATAATTAGTAAAAGGGATCAGATTGCTGTGGCGGCATGTGCTTTCAATCTCAGCACTTGGGAGGCAGAAACAGGCCCATCTCTGTGAGTTGGTGGCTAGCCTGGTCTACATAGTGAATTGCAGGCTAGCCTGGGCTACACAGTGAGACCTTATCTTGAAATAGGTTTGGGGGCTGGTGACATAGCTCAGCAGAACAGGTTCAGTACTTGCCTAGAATCCATGAAGGGCTAGATCGTGGCTTAGAGGCTCTCTTGCCGAGAACCAGAATTCAGTTCCCAGCACCCATGCCAGGTGGTTCACATCCAGCTCCGGGGGAATCCAATACTTCTCAACCCTGAGGGCACCTCATCCCTCATGTACCTACTCCCACTCCACATGTACATACTTGAAAGAATACAAAACATCTTTCTTTCTTTCTTTCTTTCTTTCTTTCTTTCTTTCTTTCTTTCTTTCTTTCCAAGAGCTGGCATTTTGTTCAGTGGCAAGACTGTTGGTGGTGACAATGTATTTCACAGGGTCTCTGGCCTTGAACTAGATGGGATCCTCCATCTTCAGTGCCTGAGTGCTGGAATGAAGGAATTGCACTAAGAATGATTTCTTGTGTGTGATAATTTCTAGTACATCAAAGAGTGTGGACAGAGCTAAAAGGACTCAGTGGATGGAGCTGCCTGCCACCAAGCCTGACCTGAGTTCACTCACCGAAACCCACAAGGCAGAAGGAGAGCATCAACTCCCCTGAGCTGTCGTCTGAAATCCAAGCGCATGCTCTGCCATGCATGTGTCTCTGTCTCCCCTCCTTCAAGCAAAATCAGAAAAAAAAAATGTAAACAAAAAACAATAGGAAAGAGTGTAAGATGAGTATTCTGAAGGCTGCAGACATGGCTCAATGGATGAGCACCCTTGCTGTGCAAGGAGGAGGACCAGAGTTCAAAACCCCAGTACCCACCAGAAAGTCAGACATGGCTGCAGATCCTTTTAACCCTTGCCAGCATGATGTGCTGGCTATCACATACTCAGAGCTTGAAGACCAGGCAGCTTAGCCACAATGGCGAGCCCCAGGCTCAGAGAGAAATCCTGTCTCAAAACAGGGTGGAGATGGGCCAACAAAATAGCTCAGTGGGTAAAGAAGGTTGCTGCTAAGACTGATGATCTGGATTCGCTCGCTGGGCCCCACTCGGTGGACGGGGAGAGCCGGCTCCCACAGTTGTTCTCTGACCGCTGTCCGTATGCTGTAGCATACTCCGTCTCCACCCCCAACAATAAGCCTAATCTCAAAATAGCAATAAATCCCTTAAAAATTGGAGAGCAACAGAAAAAGACACTCAACGTGCTCACCTGGTCTCCACAAGCACACACAGCACGTGCGCACACACATGCCCATTGTGGCCCATTTCTCACCAAAGAATCAGTTCACATGACATTTCCTTCCTTCTGATTTTTAAAACAAGTAGAAGCATTTTGGAAAACCCTAGAAGTGTGTCAGCCTTTGAGCCTGGTGTCTAGTGTCCTGAGAGATGGGTCAGTTGCTCTGGCTTCATTTGCATTGCTGGTTTCCACAGGTGTACACTCACCCATATAGATTAACTCATGTCTTGTCTTTTCTTTTCTTTTCTTTTTTTCATACAGGGTATTATGTAGCCTAGGCTAGAACTTATTATGCAGCCAAGGATGACTTGAACTGTTGATTCTCCTGCCTCTGTATACTGGATGTTGGGATTATAGACAAGCACCACCACACCCATTTTCTGTGCTATAGGAATTTGAACTCAGGGCTTCCGGAAAACTAGGAAAGCCCTCCACTAATCGAGCTAGGTGCCAGCCCAGATTGTCTGTTTGTTGGAGTTTTGAGACAGGCCTTTACTTTGTAGCTCAGGCTGCACCAGTGAGCGACCGCGAGTGCTGGGGTTACAAGCCCATTTCGGAAGGTCTGTGGGCTCTGTCTTCCAACTGAATAGACCTGGCCATCACTATGCCTCCCTGGTCACTGGGAGGAGTGACCCCCCCACCTCAGTCCCTGGGAGAACAAAGCAGCTTAATGTCGCCATAGTCCAGCGCTTGAAGATCCAGATGGACAGCAGAAAGTAAGGATTCTTGGGAGCTGATGTTGTGGACTCCATAACCACACATGGAAACCCAGGCATTTTGTAGAATTTTAAAAAATTAACTCTGCTAGGTGGTGACAGTGACACAAGCTTTCAATCTCAGAACTCAGAAGGCAAAGGCAGGCGAATCTCTGAATATATATATATATATATATATATATATATATATATATATATATGAGTTTTTATATATATATATGTATATAATATATATATATGAGTGTTTTACCTGCATGTATGCATGTGTACCACAAGCATGCCTTGTGACCATCTTGTTAGAAGAGGGCACTGGATCCCCTGGACTGAAGTTACAGGTGGTTGTGAACCAAATTGGGGTGTTGGGAACTGAATCCAGGTCACCTGACTCGCCAGCTTCCATTTTTATTAATCTTCAGAGGTAAAGGTGACATTATTAGAGCCAGGAGGTGGTTGTGCATATTTTTTAATCCCAGAAATCGGGAGGTAGAGGCAGGAGGCTCTCTGAGTTTGAGGCCAGCCTGGTCTACAGAGCAAGTTCCAGGACAGTCAGGGCTACAGGAGAAACCCTGTCTTGAAAAAAATAATAAAAGTAAATTTAAAAATCAAGATAACATTATCAGAGCCATATTTAGGGAGTAACTGGGTTGGCAGTGTGCTTGCCTGATGTATCGAAGTTCTGGGTTCCCTCTTCAGTGTCACATAAGCCAGGCGTGATGGTGCATGCCTGGAATGCCCGCACTCAGGACAAAGAGGCAGGAAAGCAGAATCCAATGCTGTCTTTGGCTATATAGCAAACTGGAGTACAGCCTGAGCTACACAAGACTCTGTCTCCAAAAAAAGGGGGAAACAAAAATGAGTCCAGAGTACAGAAAGAATGAAGGAGGTTGCTGTCAGCAGAGGTGCATGGTGGGGACAGGAGTCAGAGAAGGGGACTGTGGTATAATGGACAGGAAGACCTGAACTGCATGCAAGTCCAGATGAATGCATAATTATATGAATGCATGAACAAATACATACAAAAATGAGTTAATGTGTACATGAATGAATGCATGAAATAAATGTGTGCGTAAGCGAGCAAATGAGTTATATGAATGAGTAAATGAATGGAATGCATGGATGAATGGATGAACAGGTCACAGCCACTGGCTTTCAGGAAAGAGGAATCTACAGTTGTGGGTAGGTCAGTATTCTCCAAGGCTCTTCACAATGACATCAGAGCCGAAGGCTTTAGCCAGCCTCCGGCCCTGAGGTGGATGGAAAGGACTAGGGAAGATTGGTGAGATGGGGGAGATGTTAGGCAGTAGACTGGCCCAGGGTAAGGATGGTAAGTGCCGGTTAGCTGGGTTCTTCCCTGCGCCCGGGGCTTGAATCAGGGTTCCTTAGCCTGTGACTGGGAATAGGCCTGCTCCCAGCTGCCATCCTTCTCTGCCCCTCCCTCGTCCTTGGTCTATTCCACGTGGTATAGGCGCAGCAGCCCTCCGTCTCACCCCCACACAGAAGCACTTTCACAGGGCTGGCTCTGAGCACTGGCAGATCGGGTCCACGCCTCCTTCCTGCCTGGGCCCCCATGCTGCCTCCTGTCCCTGGCTCCTGTGGCTGGCCCAGGGTGGGGAACGCGGGCAGGGAACACAATGTGGCTCCTTGTTCCCCAACTCAGCCTGCTGGAATTGGCCCATTTCCTGCCTGAGCCTTGGGGCCTTTTCCAAGGTAAATAAACAAATACAGAGAGGTTGGGACTTGGGGGTGGAGAAAGGGGTGTTGGGGTTTTCCTTTCCCCGGCACCCCACTGGCTGGGTCCTTACACTCTGAGGTTCTTTGACCTCTGGGAAGACAAGATCTTGAAAGTTTGGGTGCTCTGCTCTGGGCACCAAACCTGCCCCCTTCCAGGTGCTACCCTCAAAGAGGAAGCCTGGGTCCGGGCAGGGGACAAAACCAACTGACAAGCTTTCCAGAAAAGGGATCTGGGGTGCATGGCAAGCCCTGTGTTGCTGTCTCTGGTTGGTGTTGATTTCAGGAAGGAAATGACTGCCATCCAGCTTTGGACATGGGCTCCTCCCAGGAGCCTGGACACCTGGTCCCCAGCTCTGATGTGGATTGGTTGCTTGCTGTCCTCTGGCTTCTGTTTCCATGGCTTCAAAATGGGGGCATTTCCTCTTTAAGAGTGGTTGGTTGGTTACATAATGCAGGCACCCAGCTGGCTCCATGGGTTTGGGAGTGGGAGACCCCACACCTGCTTCTAAGAAATGTCCAAGTAGGGTATGCATGGTGGCAGGCACCTGTCACACAGTATTTGGGAGGCTGAGAAGGGGGTACTGATAGTTCAAGGCCAGCCTGGGCTACACAGAAAAAAAAAACCTGACAAAGAAGAAAAAGGAAGAAGGAAAGGAAGAAAAGAAGAAAGGAAGAAAGGAAGGAAGGAAGGAAGGAAGGAAGGAAGGAAGGAAGGAAGGAAGGAAAAAGAAAACAGCAAGAGAGTTGGGGCTGTAGCTTAGATAGTAGAGTTCTTGTCTGACAAGCACAAACCCCTAGGTTTGAACCCATCACTACATAAAGTGGACATAGTGGAGCACTTGGAGATGGAGAAAGGAGGATTGAGAATTCAAGGTCATTCTGGTCTAATAGGAAGTTTAAGGCCAGCCTGGACCACATGTGGCTCTGTTTTAAATAAAATAACAACAACAAACAATAATAGTACATGAAGAGAATGAAAAAGAGAAGTCCCGCAGCTCCATCCAGGACTGAGGTGTCAGGCTCAGCACCCTCAGCTCACTTCTGCCCATTCCTCTCTGTCTTCCAGATCCCAGCTGGGTCTACCATAGCCTGTGAGTGTGAGGGGTTTATGAAGGGACTGCATGGGCAGACAACACACCCCTCATACTTGTCCTCTCTTTCTCCTCTCTGTTGAACTCCCTGACCCCAACATGCTTCTGTCATGGAGAAGACACATCCACCATCCATCCATTGCTTATCTATCCACCAATCTTCCATAGACCATCATCCGTCTCATTGTTCCATAGTGTATCAACCTTCCACAGACCATCATCCATTACATCACCCTTCCATAGACCACCATCAACTACATCAGCCTTCTATAATCCACCATTCTCCTTGTAGAAGATCATACATGCATCATCCACCAAAGCCCCATCATCCTTACGTAGTCCATCATCCTATAGATCCATTACATCATCCTTCAGTAGTCCATCATCCTTCTATAGTCTACCATCCATTACATCATCCTTCCGTAGTCCATCATCCATTACATCATCCTTCCATAGTCCATCATCCTATAGACCATCATCCTTCCATAGTCCATCATCCATTACATCATCCTTCCACAGTCCATTCACAATTCATCCATATACTATCATCCCTTCCATAGTTCATTGCCTACCTACTTACGTTTCTTTCTTTCTTTCTTTCTTTCTTTCTTTCTTTCTTTCTTTCTTTCTTCTTTTTGATTTTTTGAGACAGAGTTTCTCTGTACAGCCTTGGCTGTCTTGGACTCGCTTTGTAGACTAAGCTGGCTTCAAACTCACAGAGATCCAACTGCCTCTGCCTCTCAGAGTGCTGGGATTACAGGCATGCACTACCAGGCCTAGCCTATCAGCCCTTCGTTGTCATCTGTCATTCACCATTGTTCATCCATTCCCCATCTATCACCCACCCATCTGCTCCATCCTGGCTGTGGCCACCTCACACACTCAGAAAGAGACAGCTTCTGTGCCAACATTTTGTATTCACCCTCACTCCTTTAGTGCTTACTTAGTCAGAAATGGTCCATGCCCTATGGTGGGGAGGTCCTACTGTGTGTCAATGGCAAAATCAAGGCTTAAGGGAGTGTTTGAAGAAGTTCTATATTTTTTGAGAATTTATATGTTCAGTTTGATTGGTGCTGGGGATGTGTCTCAACTTGCTTTCTATAACTGTGAAGAAGACCATGCCCAAAAGCAACTTGGGGAAGAAAGGATTTATTTGGCTTACAGCTGACAGTTTACCATCAGGGAAAACCAAAGCAGGAACTGAAGGCAGTAACCTGCAGGAAGGAACCATGGAGGAATGCTGCTTACAGACTTGTTTCCTGTGGGTTGTCTGCTCTGCCTGCTTCCTTTTCTTTCCGTTTCCTTCTTTCTTTCTTTCTTTTTTAGACAGGGTTTCTCTGTGTAGTCCTGGCTGTTCTGGAACTTGTTCTATTGACCAGGCTGGCCTCCAACTCACAGAGATCTCCTTGCCTCTGCTTCCTAAGAGCTGGGATTAAAGGTGCATCCCGCCACCGCCTGGCTCAGCCTGCCAGAACCATCTGCCTAGGAGTGGCACTACTCGCTGTGGACTGGGCCCTTCTACATCACCCATCAAGTGCCAGTGTGTTAACTCACTGAGCCATCTTGCCAGCCCCGGATCAGGGACACTAACAGGTCTTCCCTGAGCTCCCACAAATGGTAAATGGAAGGGTAAATAACACAGTCTGAGGATGGGAAAGGAGGCGACAGGGTGTAGGTAAGGCCCATTCCAGGCCCAAATACCCCTTGAAACGATTTCTGAGAGGGGTATCTTCTATGGGGACATTTTGGAAAAGAGGCAAAGCTGGCTCAGCCAGCCATTCCACCTCCTGCCGAGATCCTGGTTCCCTTCCATTGTCCAAATTTGTCCTCCATCCTAATCCAAAGCCTGTGTCTGCCTCTCTCCTCCCCTCTGCAGAGCTGTGTCATTCCCCCAACCCCACAGCTGGGCTTCCTGGCCTTGGCTGATAAACTCACTCATCCTAAACCTAAGGGGCTGAGGTGAGTATTTGAGTTGGGATCCAGGACATACAAGCCTGTGAAGGAGAGTGAGGGCTAGGTGTATTTATAATCTGGCCCTGAAGGGGACCAGGCTGCACATAAATCACACTGTTTCCTAGCATGAGTAAAAATAGCCTGTGGCAGGCTGCTTAGGCGGCTGCACATAGGACACAGTCGGCCTAGCCAACCTTCCACCCCCCAGACTCACCCCCGCTCGAGTCTACTTTGACAGTCAGGGCCAGGTTTCCATTCCTCTTGCGGCACCAGCTTGCTGACTTACGCTCATCTCCCAAGCCAGGGGCGCCCCCCAACAGGGCTGGACGCTTAACTGAAGAAGGCGGGGTTAGCGGAAACTGGTTAAGAGACTGGTAATCTGGGCTGTCTCCAGCCTGCCCAGAGAGAGACAAACGGAGGGACAAAGGATTGCACAAAGTCTGATGGAAGGAAGGTTGGAGCCACGTAGCCTCCTCAGTCTGCAACGCCTGCCTCCTGCCTGAATCCTCATGTTATCCTGTCCTTTCCCTCGAATGACGTGTGACAGCAGGGCAGAGGTGGGGGTGGTATATGTTGAAGAACCCCAAATAAGCACCCTGATGCATGTGAGGTCTTTTGTGATCTGACAGCAGGAAGAAACTGAGGCAGAAGGGAATGAGGACCTTAGCAGAATACTAATGAAGATTCAGAGGTGGTGATGGTGCACTCCTTTAATCCCAGCACTCAGAAGGCTGAGGCAGGTGGATCTCTGTGGCTTCGAGGCCAGCCTGGTCTACATAGCCAAGGCTATGCCGAAGAAACCCTGTCTTGAAAAAACAAACAAACAAAGGATTCAGGTGACCTTTGGAGCAAGGTCGTCTGGGGATGCTTCGCCATAGACAATGTCACGCCCCCTCAGAACCCCTTGCAATATGGATTCTGTGGTTGGGGGTGGTGTCTGCAGCCAGAACGGGCGTTTATTTAATGGTGGAATGGTGGTGTTGGGTTTGACCTCATGGCAAACTAGGCGCCAAACTATGCTACTTTTTGTTTGTTTTTGAAATGGGGTCTTATATAGCCCAGACCCTTCTCAAAGGCACTATGTAGCCAAGGGTGACCTTGAACTTCTGACCCTCCTGCTTCTACTGGCTTTACAGGTGTGTGTCATCACACCCAGTTCATGAAGTGTGAGGCATTAACCCCAGGACCCTGGGCATGTTGGACTAGCACTTCAACAGCTGAGCCCCAGCCCAGCCCCGATTATTTTAAGACAAGGACTCACTATGTAGTTTAGAGTGGCCTGGAACTCGCTATATAGCCCAGGCTAGCTTTAGGCTCTCCATCACCCTGCCTCAGACCCCTCCAGCAGTGCCCAGCTTCTCTGTTCGTTCTGGGATCTGAATTCTGCTCCTCAAGCTTCCGGCATAAGAGCTGCACACAGAGGTGGGTGGGTTGGGTCTCTTCTCCCCAAGCTCCATTTGTAATCTTCCCCGCTGCTCTGTGAGGCGCTGTCCCTGCCCTCAAACCGCTTGTCCCGACACTCGACTGCTGCTGTGCTGTGAGGTGGACGGTGGGACAAGGTCAAAGCCACCTCTGCCACCCTCCTTCAGTCCTCCCCACTTGAGCTAGCTGTCTGAGGGTCAGCCACTGAGGAAAAGTGTGCCCTATGTGAGGCCTGATCACACCCTGCCCTAGCTGCCAGCTGTTCCAGTCTTTCTCTGTTGGTCAGGAGCGCTGGCCTTGTTGTAAGTGAGGCCTTGGGTGGCATCTGGAAGTGTTCTTGGAGACAGCACACTCCAACAGCAGCTCTTTCCTTTTCTTTTTCTTTCTTTCTTTCTTTCTTTCTTTCTTTCTTTCTTTCTTTCTTTCTCTTTTTTCTTTCTTTATTTACACATTTTTCTGACACAGAATCCCATGTAGCCCAGGCTACCCTCCAACTCACTGTGTAGCCAAGGATGGCACTCAACTTCTGGTCCTCCTGCCTCTACCTGCCAAGTGCTGGGATTTCACCACCCCCAGCTTGTGCGGTGCCAGGACTGGACCCCAGGACACTTGCATGGTAAGCAAGCACTCTGCCGTACCCCAAGCTACACTTTAATTTTTGCTTTTATTTTGTTTGCTTTGTCCTGTTCACTTTCTTTTTGAGGCAGGCTCTTGTTATGCAGCCCAGACTGTCTCTGAACTCATCGTCTGGTGTCTGCTGGTTTACAGGCCTGCACTTCTCACCTGGCTCCACTGTCGCTCTCCTTACACAGAGCAGCCCTCAGCCAGCCTCTCTTTGGCAATAATCCCCATGGTCTTAGTCAAAATGGAAAGGTCCGGTTTCTTTCTTTCGTCCCAGCTCAGTCTCGTCACTAATGTTGCTGTGATGTTCGGGGATGTAGGCACTCAGTTGAGCTCCAGCCAGAGATGGCAAGGCGCCCTGCCCTCCCTCCACCTTCCCTGGGCATCAACCTTTGCCAGGCAGAACCTCACTGTGCCCTTGGCGCTGAAGTACTGCCAGAGCCTCCGGGTACTTAATTCATCTAATTAGACTTGAGCGGCAGTTCTGGCCACACCAAGCCCTGGGAGGCCTCTGGAGAGTTAATTTTCTTCCCAGTCTGATAAATTCCAGTGCAGCAGGCAGCCTGCTTGTGACCAGCTCAGATCCAGGATATTTTCTTGTATTCTATACATTCCCTGGCTGGGAAAGAGTTAAGACAAGAAAGTTTCCTGTCCATGTGACACTTCTCTTCTACAGAACATCATACAATGAAGAAATTAAGAGCAGAGATTCTAGGACCCAGGGAGATGGCTCAGTCAGCCAAGTGCTCACCATGCAAGCATGAGGGCCAGAGTTCAATCCCAGCACCCCTGCGAAACTCCTTGATGCTGGGAGGAGACAAGTGAGTCCCTGGGACTTGCTGGCAAGGCGGGCTAGCCGACCTAAGGAGCCCCAGCTTCAGCAGAAGACAGGGTCTCAAAGAGCAAGAATGGAGCACTCCAGTGTCAGGGGTGGTCTCCACGCGCATGCGCGCCTGTGCACACACCCACAGGAACCCACACACGGACCATACACACGAACACACACATGACAAAGAGAGAGGGACAGAGAGACAGAGATAGATCAGTTGATAAACTGCTTCTTTTTTTTTTTTCAAGAATGAAGACCTTTAAGCTGGGCATAGTGGTACACGCCTTTAATCTTAGCACTCAGCAGGCAGATTTCTTGTGAGTTCAAGGCCAGCTTGTTCTACATACTGAGTACTAGGACAGCCAGGGCTACATAGACCCTGTCTCAAAACAAAGAACAAAAACAAAAAAACTTCAGAGTTTGAACACAAAACACGTGTGTCTGAACAGCTGGCTCAGCGGCTGAATATACTCATTGCTCTTGCAGAGGACCTGGGTTCCTGGGTTCAATTCCCAGACCCAACACGGTGGCCACAACAATCTCCAACTCCAGTTCCAGGGGGTCCAACACCTGCTTCTGACTTCCCAGATTACCGGGCACAAACATGATGCACAGGCATACATTCAGGCAAAATAATCACATAAAAAATAAATTTAAAATAATTTAAAAAAATCCTCAGCTAGATTTCTCTTTAGATGCAGCCCAGGACCAAGGCCAGGGAGCCGGTGAGCCCTCCTTTAGGGCAGGTCTCCCCACTTCAATTAACCTGATCCTGATAATCCCTCACAGGCATTCCCAGAGCCTAACTCATCTAAATGACCTCACAGGTGTGCCTAGAAACTGGCCTTCTGGGCATCCTACATTCTGTTGAGCTGTGATCACTGCCATCCCTCACAGGACAGATTAATAATACTGAGGCTGCTCCGGTTCCAAGTGTTATTCTGAGCACATCATAGCCATTTGTGAGAACTCATGGCTGTCTTAGGGAGTTAATCTGTTACTATAGAATGGACCGCAGAGGCCATCGGTGAACATGCTCTTGGCCTGCATGAGGGACTGTCCTGGGTACTTGTTAGAAATCTGATTCCTCAGCCTGCATCACTGCATTTGGATGCTCCATGGGTGGAGCCTGTGTCCCCACTGTAACAAGCCTTGAGACTCTTCCTTTCTTTCCTTTCTCCTCACTCTTTGTCCTTCCCCCCACCTCCCCCTCCTCCTCTTTCTATCTCTGTGCGCGTTCGGGGTGTGATGTGGTAGGTTGGGCTTACTGTAAGCATCTGCTATCAGATAGTGTCCACCTTGCGTCTGATACGGCTTCTCTTATTGGCCTGGAACTTGGTCACACAGGTCTGTCTAGCTCACAAGATGGCAGGAGCCCACCTCTCTCCACCATGGCTGGGATCATAGGAGTGTCTGTCTTTTTAGGTGAATTCTGGGGATCAGAACTCAGGTCTTCCTGCTTGCAAGGAAAGTGCTTTACGGAAGCATTTCCCTAATTCCTTCCTTTCCCTTTCCTTCTCAGTCTCTCTCTCTCTCTCTCCTTCCCTCTCCCACTCTGTTTTATGTTTGTTTGTTTGTTTGTTTGTTTGTTTGTTTTAATGCGTCATCTCACTTTGTCCTTCTGTCTTGCCTAAAACTCACTGTGTAGACCAGGCTGGCCTCGAATTCACAGAGCCCGGCCTGCTTCTGGCTCCCTCCCTAAGGGCTGGGATTACACAAGTACACCAGCACATCTGATTTTCTCTTCTTTTAGCATTTTTTTTTTATTATAGATACTTATTTTAGGGTGGAAGTGTGGGGGGAGACCATTCATGTGGAGGTCAGAGGACAACTCCAGGAAGTCCCTTCTCTACTCTGCCCCTGTGGCCCTGAGGTGGGACTAAGCCTCTCCCTGCAGCACCACTTCCCCTTGCCCTCCCTCCCTCATTTCCTCTCTTTCTTTCCAAACATCTCCCTCTGTAGCTCAGGCTGCTCTAGAACTCTGTATGTAACACAGTTTGCCTTGAATTTGCTCTCTCCCTGCCTCGGCCTCTGGAGTTCCAGGGTCACGGGCTTGCACATTCCCCCAGCTCTTCTGTCTATTTCTGGCTCCATCATGGGAACTACATCTGTGATGTCAGCAGTCTTCCTAGTCTTCTGGGGTACAGACAGGGGCACTTTGCTCACCGCAGCTCCCTTTGGAATGGGTCCAAAGGCATATAAAAAGATGAATAAACATTTATTCAAGAAAGTCTACTGACACGTGGGAAGTACACTGAGAGCCTGTGGTTTTTGACCTAAGATCCATTCCCCACTCCCAGCGTAGGACAAGATGGAAATTCCACTCCCTGCCGCCCAGCCAAGAACACCATGGCCCTCTCCTGGTGTGCCGGGGCTCCCACTTCGAAAGCTTTTCCCCAGGAGGCAAGCTAGGGATACGGGGTTCCTCTTCTTCCCGCTTGAAAGACAAAGAATCCACTGTTCTGGCTTTCTTGAAAGAGGGTCTCATGTAGACCAGGCTGGCCTTAAACGGAGAATGACCGTGAAGTCTTGAGTTCGGAAATGACAGGTATGTGCCACCAAGCCCAGGGCTGAGGGGTGGAGAGAGGTGGATCCCTGGAACTCAATGACCAGCCAGTTTAGCTAATTAGTGAGTTGCAGGATCAGTGAGGAAGCCCAAAGGAAGGCAGAGGGGCTGACAAGTAGGCTTAAGTGCGTAAAGACATCTGCTGCCAAGTCTGACAGCCCGAGCCCAGCCCGAGACTTCGGGAAGGGCTGCAGTGCTCTCGCCAGATGAGCCATCTCTCAGCCCTATTTTACTTTTTTTTTTTTTAGGCTAGAAATGTAGCTCATTTGATAGGAAGCCTGGGGTCGGATCCCAGCACTACAAAAAAACTGGGCTGGGATTTTGTACCCCTATAATCTTAGCACCCAGGAAGTGGTGGCAAGAGGATCAAAAGTCCATGGTCATACTCAGATACATAGGGACACTGAGACAAGCTAGGGGCTACAAAAGACCCTGATGGTCAGGGTCAGTCATCTTCCTCCATTGTTCCTAGCCGTCTTTTTAGTTTAGTTAGTTAGTTAGTTACCTAGTTAGTTAGTTAGTTAGTTAGTTAGGTTGGTTTTTCCAGACAGGGTCTCTCAGCCTTGGCTGTCCTGGAATTCACTCTGTAGACCAGGCAGGCCTAGAACTCACAGAGGTCCACCTGCCTCTGTAACCCAAGTGCCAGGATCACAGGCGTGTGCCACCCCTGCCCGTCTCCTTTAGTTATTAAATTACCTCCGTTTGCACGTGTATGGGGGAGTGGGGCTCACAGGCCACCTTGCGCTTCTCTCCTCCCACCATGCGGGGCCCAGGATGGCACTCAGGTTGTCGCACTTGGCAGCAGATGTCTTTATCTACTCAACTATCTTGCCAGTCCCGCCCTCTCCCTTTATGAGCATGCTCACTGAACCTGGAACTCACTAACTACAATGGCTGGTCAGCAAGCGCCAGGGATCCGCCTACATCCACCCCTATCCTCCTGGCAGGGCCCTTTTGGCTAGGTTCGGTAACAGTATGGCAGCACCCACTTCACCATTCACTTGGGTTGACGAAGAGCCCATTTCTCCTGGGGTAGTGGCAGTGGGGTGATGGAAAAGGTCTCCCAACCTTCGCCCCAGAGCCGAGGAGGCAGCAGCAGCTGTTCTGCCCAGAAAGAAAAGCTTTAGTCTCCTCCGCTACCCTGAGGTTTGCAGCTCACATGCCCACGCTAGGACATAACCTTCACTGTGAGTGCGGGGGGGGAGGGGGGTCGTTTGTTTGTTTTAGTTTTTTGTTGTTGTTGTTGTTTTGTTTTTACCCCAAACACACACTCCACTCACGCACACACGTGTATTTGGGGAAGGAGGAGGAAAGCGTCCAAGCACTGTTAAGAGAAGAGAGTGGGCCCAGGGAGCACAGACAGAGGCCCCTTTCATTGCTCAGGCCGCATGCCCCGGGACACTGCCAAGACAAATGCAGGAGGATCCGAACCCGCGCAGCGCCGGCCATGCTCCAGCCCAGCGCTGGCGCCACGCTGCTTTCTGCTGAGGCCCCGGAATCTCAGGCACACGGGACCTCCCCCTTGCCCCGACATAAACCCGGGGCCGCAGGGCGGGGCCACAGGGCGAGTGCCTGGGTCAAAATCACCACCGCAATAGCCATCCTCACAACAGTCTCCGGCGTCCTGGGCTGTGCAGCGGGTGCTTCGCCTCCACGAAGCCCACCTGGCTCACAGTTGCCAGACCGCGACCTCCAGCCAGCTGTGCGCCTCCTGCTGCACGCACCTCACCCTCCGCAACGTTGGAGAGGACAAGAAAGGGCTCTTGGGCCGGAGGGACGGCTCAGTGGGTGAAGAAGCCCTTGCTGAGTAAACCTGAGGACCGGAGCTAGCTGGTTCTCCAGTGCCCTTTTGAAAGCGGCTGTGTCTGTTTACCCAGAGCTGAGGAGGCAGAGAAAGGAGGATCAATGTGCGAGCTCCAAGTCCATTAAGAGACCCAGTCTTGCTAGAGAGATGTCTCGACGGTTAAGAGCGCTGACTGCTCTTCCGGACATCCCGGGTTCAATTCCCAGCACCCACACGGCAGCTCTCAACTGTCTATAACCCCCAGTTCTAGAGGCGCTGAAACCCTTACACACACAATGCAACCACCAACGTACATAAAACTAAATAAATCATTAAAAAGAGAGAGACCCAGTGGAGAGTGCCTGGGACCCGAATAGTGAAAGGAAAAACACCAACCAACAAACAGAAGCCCAACTCCTTCACGTTGTCCTTTGACCCTACTCATGTGCACCGCCCATACACAAACAGTGGGATTACAGATATGTGCCCTCTCCTCCAGCTGAGCCTTTGCTGTTGTTGCGGTTTTGTTATTTTTTATTTTTGTCTTGGTGTCTCGCCCTGAAACCCTGACTATAGACAGTTGGCTTGGAATTCATAGTGATCTACCTGCCTCTTGCTCCCCAACGCCCAGTGCTGACATTAAAAGCTACCCATCATTCAGGATGGACGTGGTGGCGCACACCATTGATCTCAGCAGTTTAAAGGATTAGCAGATTAGGAGGCAGACCTCTGTGAGTTCAAAGCCAGCCTGGCTTACAGACTGAGTTTCAGGCTAGCCAAGTCTACACAGTGAGGCTCAGTCTCAAAATGAAAGAGAAAGAAAGAAAGAAAGAAAGAAAGAAAGAAAGAAAGAAAGAAAGAAAGAAAGAAAGAAAGAAAGAAAGAAAGAAGGAAGGAAGGAAGGAAGGAAGGAAGGAAGGAAGGAAGGAAGGAAAGAAAGAAAGAAAGAAAGAAAGAAAGAAAGAAGGAAAGAAGGAAAGAATGAAAGAAGAGAGAGAGAGATCTACCAGTGGCAGAATGAACCAGGATTCCAGGAAAACTGGAATCTTCTTGGGATGGAACCTCCTCCCAGGCTTCACCAAAGGTTCTACTTCCTTGACCTTCTTCCCATTGGAGATCAAGCTTTCAACACATGAATCCACTGGAGACGAAACACTACAAACCATGACCAGACAGCTCAGAACCACAGGGTGGATGGTTCTTTCTCTGTGAGGTGTTTACTGCCGGCCAGGAATTCTCTCTCTGGCTACTGTTCACATTGTCGTCTTCATCCCTCTCCAAGGTCAGGCCTCCCACCCCCTCATAAAGGAACTCCAAGACTCCCTCTGTGGAAGAGGTTTGGTGGCTTCTCGGTTTCCTGGTTTTCTGTGTTCAGAACCTCATCACTAAACTCTCACCCCCAAATCAGAGGGGACACAGCCCAGACAGCCAGACAGAGATCACCATCCAACTCCCTGGTTACTTCAGGGAGCCAAACGGAGCCAGTGAAAGCCATACTTGAGCTGTTCAGAGACAGCCCAGGGAAATCCCTCTTCTTTAGACCTGGTGTCGCTCACTATGTAGCTCTGGCTGGCATGGATCTTGGAACCCCGTATGTGTCTGGCTCCTAAGTGCTGGGATTGAAGGTGCCACCACATCGGGCTTCCTGTCCCCACTCCCGCCTCTGGAACGTGGGGCAGAATAAACAGTGACCCTGCTGGAAACACTTTAGCTTCCAGCTGTTTTCAAGGACATGATGTTTCTAGCACCCTTAGCTCCTTGCTGTTTTCTCTCTCCCTGTTACCCAGCCAAGGGACTGGGCTGCCCCAGGGCAGAGTGTTTTGAAGGCATCCTCACTCCCAGAGTTCCCTTCAACAAACACACACGTGACAGTTTAGCAATATAGATTACAAGACACACGGGTGGGGCTGAGGGAAGAGGTTAGGGAGGATCGCAGATAAAGCTGGAGGCCATGGGAGCTGGCGATTTTGCTTAGATCAAAGGTTCCAACCTGTATGGTATGACCCTTCTTGGGGTCCAACAACCCTTTCACAGGAGTTGCCTATGCACATCAGAAAACACAGATATTTATATTACAATTTATAACAGCAACATTACAGATTACGAAGTAGCAACAAAAGTAATTTTATGGTTGGGGTCACCACCACATGAGGAACTGTATTAAAGGGCCGAAGCTTGAGGAAGGTAAGAACCACTGGCTTAGATGAATCCTTACAGGAAAAGAAAAGATTAATCCAAGGTGGAGCCTTGATGTTAGAGCGCCGTTAAGAAGAAAGGGAGAAGAGGAAGAAGGGAGTGTGACAATGGAGGACTCAAGAGCTAGAGCAGAGCCAGGAGAAAGGTTTTTGGAAGTCACAAAAGAAGGAAATTTAGTTTGAGACATGGTCTCACGCTAACCCAGGCTAGCCTGGTACTAACTCTTTAGCCAAGGCAGGCCATGATTCCAGGTGATCCCCTTACCTCAGCCACCAGCTCTGGTGTTACAGGAATGTCTCACCTCAGCAGATTTTTTGATACATGGTCTGTGTAATGGGAACCCCCCAGTCTTTCTGCCTCAGCCTTCCAAGAGCTGGGAGTACAGGGGCACACTTCTATCCCAGAAGGAATCATTATTTTGTTTTTGTGCTGGGGATTGAACCCAGGCCTTTGCACATGCTAGCTGAGTGAATTATTACTGAGCAAAGCTCCCAGCCCGTCCCTAGGGCAATCTAAAGAGCCAGCCACTGAGCACACTCCCTGCTCCTGACACTTCCATACCATCTCATTAAACAGCCCAGGCTAGCCCTTCTGCTTCACCTTCACGGATGCTCTCAGGACAGGTGTGCATCATCTTGTCATGCCCAAAGTGTCACCATTTTAAGTGTTAATAGCTCTAATACCTTATTGTGATCATCTTCTGCAGTCCTGTTCTGGGGGTGGCATTTTTACTGTACCTCCTCTTTGGTTGTTTTCTTGTAGTACTGTGTATGAATCCCAGGGTCTTGTGCCTATCAGGCAAGCATCGTACCCAGGAGCCATATGGCCAGGCATCTTTTATGTGAGCCCACACTTGCCAGGCATTTGGCTGAGTTGTTTGCGCTTTCTCAGCTCCTGCTCCATCAGACGCAGGGGCACCTTGCTGTTAGACTTCAGACACACCTTCCCTGAACACTTGGGGCTTCAGTCTCCAGGGGCATCTTGGCTGACCTGACTTCCCAAGTCGGAGCTCTCCTACATCTGAATAATCCCTTCTTAGACTTCCTTCTTTGGGCCTGCAGATCAGCTAGTACAAGCACTTTCTGTGCAAACCTGGTGACCTGACTTTGGTCCTTGGAACTCACACAAAGGTGGGAGAGAGAACCTGCTCTTCAAAGTTGTCTTCTGAACAAGACAGCACACATTAATAATAAATATTTAAAATTTTTCTTCTTTGGCTAGGGGTGTGGATTAGTAGTAGAGCTCTTGCCTAGAGTCCCCCAGTGAGGGGCTGGGGTGTGGCTCAGTAGTAGAGCACCTGCCTAGAATCCCCAGTGAGGGGCTGGGGTGTGGCTCAGTAGTAGAGCACCTGCCTAGAATCCCCAGTGAGGGGCTGGGGTGTGGCTCAGTGGTAGATTAAGGCCAGGGAAAAGATCTGGAAAACAAAAAGATCTGGAAGAAGCAGAACGTGAGAGGACAGGGCTCCTGGAAAGGGGTGGTCCTGCCTCCTTCATGAGAGATAGCCTTGCTATTTCTTGTGGAGGAGGAGGAACAGGACCCCTGGGTCTGGAGAGAGGAATGGAAGGGAATACCTAAAAGGGAAGAGAGTCTGAAAATCAAAGGCAGAGTGAGGTAGGGCTTTCTCATGAAATCAAAGGGAGCTGGTGACGCATTAAAGGGCGGCGGAGGAATCCTGAGGTTGGAAACGTACCTCAGTGATTTTTACATCCATTCCATGGGGCTTGAGTGAGGTTCTTTGTACACTGTGGAACACTATGGCATTGATTTCTGTGCCCGGATGGGGTCAGGCCCCTCCAGGCGCCAGCCTTTCTCTCTAAAGGCTAAGCTGGGTGGGGTAGACTCCACTGAGCAGAAGGCTGTGTGGAGGTGGGTCCGTGAGGTGAGGATGCCATGCAGCTCAGGAGACACAGACGGCCAGTGGGTCAGCACCCTTCATTAAACCAGGCTGTGGGAATCATGCCATCTGTGAGTGAGAACTTGAGCTAGTTGGGGCCACAGAATGGGATCCAAATTTTCCCTGTATTTCTAAGGAAATTTGTATTTCCAACTGCGTGGCTATTATGCCTCCTTCCCACCAGCCCTCCCTGACAGTGTCGGGCAAGGTACAGGCACTGAGATCAAGGTACAGGACCTGAGAATGTCATCCCCAGGGTCTGATGTTCATGGCCATCAGGGAGGGAGGTCCCCATGTGTCAGAGTGGAGAGCTATTGGGCTGGGCTTTCTCTGAGCACTTCCAGGATGGGGCTGGGTTTGGAACTGGCTTGCAGAGCTGTCTGGGCTCCTGTTCTACTTTCCTTCCTGCCACTGAGATTAGACACTCTGGCCAAAAGCAACTGAGGGAGGAAAGGACTTATTTGGCTCCCACTTGCAGGTCACAATCCATCATGGAGGGAAGTCAGGGCAGTAACTTAAGGCAGGAACCTGAAGGCTGGTTTGCTATTCTAAGCAGCATTACCTCCAACCAAGGAACTCACTCAGAGCCAGCAGGAAAGGTAGGTGAATGCTGTCAGCTGTCTCACTCATGCATGCTCAGGATTAGCTGGCTTTCTCATACAGCCCAGAGCCACCTGTCTAGGGAATGGTGCCACCCACAGTGGGCTGGGCCCTCCTACATTAATTAATAATCACGACAACTTCCCACAGATATGTGCACAGGCCAATCGAATCTGAGTGATTCCTCAATTGAGACTTCCTTCTCAGGGGACTCCAGGCTGTGTCAAGTTGGCAGTTAAAGTTAACCAGAAGAGGTTCATGGGAGGAGAGTGGTCTGGCAAAATCCACAGCTCACGTGAACCGGCTGGGATCCTGTTGCTGGCCTTCGAGGTTTTTCCAGGTGCCTCCCTAGATTTGTGTCTAGATTTGTCTTTTTTCTTATCCGAAGGTTTGTCACTTAGTTTTCCACTACAGGGCAGGCCAGGGCAGCCTCAGTGCAGGAGGCCTGCTGTGCACCACCACACCTTATCCTATCCATGCAGCAGGGGTCCCTTTAATAATTACACTGAAGGGGCTGGAGATGTCTCTCGGTAGTTAACAGCACTGGCTGATCTTCCGGAGGAAGCACTCCATGACATCTGTAATTCCAGTTCCTGTAATCCAATACCCTCCTCAGCCTCTATGGGCACCAGGCACCCATGTGTGGCTCATAAGCACGGAGCACACACATACACGTAGGCAAAACACTCATACACATAACAAATAAATTAAATCACTTTCAAAAGTATCATCTTAGCCAGGTGTGGTGGCCTTTAATACCAACATCTTCGAGGCAGAGGCAGGGGGATCTCTGTGAGTTCAAGGCTAGTTTTGTCTACATAAGAAGTCCCAAGCCAGTCAAGGCTACATAGTGAGACAGCACTTTAAACAAAATGATCACTGTTCTTACTACTTTGGTGGTATTGGGGATTGAACTCAGGGTCTCACATGCCAGACAGCACCTGACTAAGGGCTGGCACTCTCCTGCCAGGCTGAGCATTCATCCCTGCAGTCTTTGTTTGTTTGTTGTGTTTTTCCAGACAGGATTTCTTTGTATATCCCTGGCTGTCCCAGAATTCACTCTGGAGACCAGGCTAGCCTCAAACTCACAGAGACCTGCCTGCCTCTGCCTCCCCAAGTGCTGGGATTGAAGGCGTATGCCCCCACCACTCAAGGCAGGGTCTTGATAAGTTACCCAGGCTAGCCTTGAACTTGCTCTCGTGCCCAGGCAGGTCTTGAACCTGAATCTCTCCTGTTTCAGTTTCTATAATAGCTGTGATCACAGGCTTGCATCACCAGGCCCATTCCATAAAGGGTTCACAGCAGACAAAAGCCTGGCTGAGACCCAGGCTGAGCGTGGAGATTCAAAATCAAGCCTCAAGGGGACGGTGCTGAGTCCATGGCGGGGATGGGAATAAGGGGGCTGGGTATCTCTGGGGACATCTGGGGACCACCACGGCTCATGTGGCGGGAGCAGAGACTGCTGAGGGCCTTGGGCCTTTTGAGCTTACTTAGGATGTCTGAGCTCAATGCCAGGTTCTGGAATGAGCGAGGAGCCCCCAGCTGGGGTGAGGTGGACTGCTGGGGAGGGGTGAAGGGGAGGGGCGGCAAGTGTGACAGTGATTGAGTGAGAAGTTATTTGCATGGATCTAGCCAAGGCAGGGAATGGTAAAGAGTATGTATAGGGGTCACCCAAGGACAATGGGTGTAGCTAAGCATGGAGGACAGACTGAGGTGTAGTCCTTATTATCAGACTCATAGCCATTGTCTGCACCAAAAAGCACAGTGGTGGCATAAGCCTGTGATCACAACACTTGAGAGGTGGACGGTGGCAGGAAGATCAGGAGTTCAGTGCTAGACTTAGCTACCGAGGGAGTTAGCAGCCAGTCTGTCTCAGATAAGAAACTGCTTTTGCGCTGGCGTGGAGAAAAGGCTCTTTGGTTAAGGGCACTTGCTGCTCTTGCAGAGGACCCGGAGTTTGGTTGACAGCACTCACTGGTGGCTCACAACTCAGCTCCAGGAGCTGAGACCCTCTCCTAGCGCCGTGGAAAACTGCACACACATGGCATTTACAGATGCACACACAGAGGTAAAAAGAAAATACAAAAATTCTAATTTGGGAGTGTTGAGACAGGGTTTCTCTGTGTAGCCCTGGCTGTCCTGGAACTCACTCTGTAGACCAGGCTAGCCTTGAACTCATGAGATCCACCTGCTTCTGCCTCCCAAGTGCTGGAATTCAAGATGTGTGCCACCACAGCCTGGCTAAAACATCCTAATTAAAGAAACTGCTTTTGATGAAAGGCACTGACTCTTCACCTGGACCCACAAGGTGACAAAGCCTGAGGAAAGCCTAGCATCTCTGCTTTCACTTTGAGGCAGCTGCCAGCTCTGCGACAGGCCTGTTAATCACTGAAGGCCATGTCCATCTGAAGACTAGGGGAGCCTCGTCCAGCTTCCTGACCCTCAAGGCTGAAGGAATGGAGGAGTTAGAGGCATCTTACTGTTGGCTTCTACAATGCTCAGGTCTAGACCTCCCAGAAGTCGTCTGGGGCTCTCCATCACTGTCCACAGTCTGTAGTCCCCTTGGATTCCAGGGACAGCAGAACTCTGAAGACAGATCACCCAGAATGAGATCACCCACTGAGCAGAAGCAGTCACCTGACCCAGTGTCCAAGGAAGCAATAATGATGTCAGAGCCGAGACAATGACCAGTCCAAAGACGCTTTGGCCAGGTCTACTTCACCATGCATGCCTGTTATCCACCCGAATTCTTCCTCTGCTTAAACCTGAAGTCCATGTCATTACCCCAAAGACAGTTGTAGGGCTTACTAAACCCCTTTGTCTCTCTTCCAGACAAACTTGATTAAATATCTCTGCTGTCCCCATTGTTCTTCTCTTTAATTGTACTGGGAAGGTGGCCAAGGCTAGTTTGTTGGGACTTTTCAAGCCAGGGCTTTAATCATAGGGTCTCATGAGCAACAAGGAGCTTTTCCTAGAAAGAGGCTCAGTTTGCAAAGTGCTTGTCACACAATCATGAGGACCCAAGTTTGATTCTGGAATCTCTGTAAAAAAAGTTAGGCACAGTGGCTTGTGCTGTAACTCCAGCACTGGGGAAGCAGAGAGAGGGGCAAATCTCATGAGTTTACTGGCCAGCCAGTCTACCCAAATCCATGAACTTCAGGGTCAGTGAGAGAGACCCTGTCTTAAGAAATAAGAGAGCTGAGCACACGCCTTTAATGCCAGCACTATGGGGGCAGAGGGAGGTAGATATCCATGAGTTTGAGGCCAGCCTGGTCTATACAGCAAGTTATAGGCAGCCAGAGTGAGATTCTGTCTTTAAAATAAGTCACTAGCTACAATGTGGTGGCCCACGCCTTTAATGCCAGCACTTGGGAGGCAGAAGCAGGCGGATCTCTATGAGTTTGAGGTCAGCCAGGCCTACATAGTAAGTTCCAGGACAGCCAGGGTTATACAGTAAGACCCTGTCACAAAAAACTTCCTGCAGAGTGCTGGAGGAGCTCCTGTCTGGTTCTGGCTGGGGAAGGGAGGTGTCGACCGGAGTCAAGGACGCACACTGTGCCCTTTGTCTGTTGCTAGGCTCTGTTGCTCCCGAAGTCCCCTGGATCACACCACTACTCAGGTCCCCTCCCTGCCCTTGCAGCTTTGTGCTGAGGCCCCTGTCCACTCTGGGAGTGTCGTTATTACATCCCAGGGGCCACTGGCTGGACCTGCCAGCACGGAATGGGCTATGTCGCCCCCTATCGCCTGTGCTCAGCATGAGTCAGCTAGAACTGGGTCCAAAGAGGTCAAATCCTTATTTCAGGGGGTGGAGGGGGGAGGGATTGTGTGTAATGCACGCTGTGTATCCCATGTTGGGAGGCAGAGGACAGCTTGCAGAAGTCTCCTTCCACCACGCTGGCCCTGTAGGAAAGAGACACTGAGAGTGAGGTGGAGGGTAGAAAGTTTGGTGCTAGCCTGGGCAAGTGAGACTGTCTTAAAATAAAAACGAAAAGAAGGGCTGGATATGCAGCTTATCTCTAGGTACTTCCTGACATGTACAAGGTCCTGGCTTCAGTGCCCAGCACTGACAGAAAGAAAAACAAAAACAAACAAACAGAAAACACAGCAACGGGGGTGATGGCACCCTCTTCCAGTCAGAAGCTGGGCGCTGAGAACTGAGGGTGTGATTCGGTGTAGAATGCTGGGTGAGTGTGCTCAAAATGGAGTACTTGAGCTTACTTCAGGCCACTGGTGTCACCTGACTCAAGTCCTTCCGTCACTGGGACTCAGTAACCCCGGAGAGTCATTCTGGGGCGACAGCAGGACCTAGGAGGGTCTGACTAGGAAGATGGTTCTGGAAGCTTCCGGTCCTTTCTGGCTTTTTCCATCCTAGGTAAGTGTGGATCTTGCCCAGGGCCCACACTGGTGGCAGGCTGAGCTGATGGAGCACTGCAGAGCGGGTTTCTGGCTGCCCATAGGTGACAAGAGGCATTACTTGTTCCCACACTGTCCAACAGGGAGTCTGGCTATGTGGCTTCCACATGGGCACATTTTCCAAGAACACAAGCAGGAAGAACATGTAAAGCGTGGGGACAGCTGCCACAGGAGGGGACAGGTGAGCAGAGACAGCTGCTGGGACAGGTGTAAGTAGCTCCATCATCTATGCTGGAAGTAAGAAAGGGGAGACCAAAGCCCTGGCACCCACCTGACCTGAGAAGGAGAACAGCTGGAAATGATGACACACACCTGTCAACCCTACTACCTCGAAGGCTGAGGCAGGTGGATTTCATGTTCAAGGACTATCTTGAGTACAGAGTGAGTTCCAGGCCAGCCAGGGCAATTTAGTGAGAAACTGACTAGCAACAGAAAGTAAAAAGAGGGCTGGGATATAACTTAGTAGAAAAGTTGCCTAGAATCCCCCAGTGAGGGGCTGGAGTCATGGCTCAGTGGTAGAGCACCTGCCTAGAATCCAGGGGTTCAAGGCTATCCTGGACTACCGCATAGCAAGATCCTGTCTCAATCAGCAAACAAACAAAACAGGGAAATAAATGAGAGAAGTTTGAGTTCATGAATTATAACAAACCACCGTGATTCTCATGGCCAGCCTTTTGCCTGCTTTCCTGTGCAGACATTAGAGGGCTAGCTGATGTCTGGAAGCAGGACATGCTGGATCTTGCAGTGCTTATTGAAAGGCTTGTGGGCCATCCTGCTGCGTTCATCAGAAAGATAGTTATGAGGGTACCAATAGCAGATGCCACACACTGCACACCCAGTGAGATCAGCAACCTAACCAAGACTCTCCCTCATTCTTTAACGAAGCGAAGTGCTCCCTGGGGTGGCCACCCTGATTTCTTTTCCCAGTTCCTCAGAAGAATTTGAAGTTCTCTTCTATTTCGTTGTTTCTCTAGCCATGGCTGAGCTAGCCTTTCGCCACAGTGACAAAATGCCTGCCATGACAAACAACAAAGGTTTACCCTTGTTCGTGTTCCATAGGCTTCAGTGTCTGCTCAGCTGGGCTGGGGGAGACAGAATGTCATGGCAGCTGGACGGCAGAATGCAGTAAAGCTGCCATCTCATGATGACCAGAGAACAAGAGGAAGAGACAGGACCAGGGGGACCTTCAACCCAACCAGGCCCTCCCTCCTATAGCCCTACATAGCTATGAACTCGTCAGTGGGCTGACATGGATGAATTGGTGCCTTCATGCTGTACTCATCTGACCCCAGTGCCCGAAGCTGGGGACCAACACTTCCAACACAGGAGCTTTTTCACCAAAAAGACACACCCAAATAGTAACAACGGTACAGGAAGAGCATCCTCTAACGGCAATGCTGGGTGGTAGCGCGTGTATTCTTACTATATTTAAAATGTTTCGTTTTAATTGCGTCTGCGTGCATGTGCATGTTAGGCACCTGCAGAGGCCTAAGATGGTGTTGGTTTCCTGGGAGCTAGTTGTAGGTGGCTGTGAGCTAACTCACATGGGTGACAGCAAGTGAACTTGGGTCCTCTACAAGAGCAGGGCTCCCTCTTTTTTCATTACCATTTAGTCACTTTGTATCCCAGCTATAGCTCCCTCCCTTGTCCCCTCCCAAGCCTGCTCTCCCTCCCTATTCTCCTCCCATGGCCCTCCACAAGTCCACTGATAGGGGAGGTCCTCCTCCCCTTCCATCTGACCCTAGCCTATCAGATTAACCACTGAGCCATCCCTTTTGAAATAGGCTCTCACTGCATAGCTATGGCTGACCTGGAACTTGCTATGTGGAGCAGGCTGGCCTCGCACTAAGACATCTGTCTCTGCACTAGGGTTAAAGGCGTGTACCACCATACCTGCACTTCCCCTGTTTTTATATTATCAGTGTGTACATGCAGGCTTCTAGGTGAGTACAAATCCAGGCAAATTGACAATCACGATTGTTTGTATACAAGGGAGCATAGCAAAAAAATGTGGCATGACTGTTCCACTGTATGTTCAAGGTGAAGGTTTTTATTGTAGGTGTGTGTGTGAGAGAGACAGTGAGATAGACAGAGAGAGAAAAGAGGGTAGCCAGAGACAGTGTAGTGAGAAACAGCCAGGTTATCAGAAGGATGAGTAGCCGGAAGTGAGGAAGCCTGTGTGTTGGGAGGGAGTTTTGGGTAGAGGAGAAGGTGGGGACAGGATGCTAGCTTAGACTTATCACCTGTGTAACAGGTACTTGTGATACTGAGGGAGCCTGGAGACAGGCATGGTCTTTGATATGCAACCACAGGTAGCCATTTGTCCCTTCTGCCAGGGCTAAGTGAAATGACTCCTTTTGGCAGATGGGACCTGATCTTACAAGTTCCTGAGGAATGCTGGTTTTTCTGTCACCACCAGAAATCCTTTAGTCTGGGAGCCTGAACTTATTTCTAAATATTTGGAAAACCTATCAAACACCAACAATCTCATCCAAATAGAGCCATTCATGGTGGTACAGCTTGGAATCCCAGGACTTAATAGTCAAGGCCAACCGGGATACATACTGAATTCTAGGCCAGTGTGAACTATAACGTGAGACCCTGTCTCAAGGCCCCACTCCTGAGAAAGACAACTAGGTAGAGGATCATGGGTCGTTACCACAGGATTCAGCAGGTATGTGGGTGTTGGGTTTGGGAACCCCTGAATCTAGAAGGACTGAGGGACATGTGCTGCCAGATGAAGCTAGAGCACACTCCAAATATAAAGGTTAAGGGTTGGGAGTGTCAGGAGGTTCTCAGGGCCTCATGTGGCTCTGTCCTGAGGCTGACAGCAGCGTCAGGAGCATCCAGGGAAGAACTACCAGGAAGTCCTCCTGTCCCACCTCCCAGCATGTACCATCTTCTCCAGGCAGAGGCTGCCCTGGCCCACTCTACCCAGCTGGTTCCAGAGGAAAGTAAGCTGCTGGCAGATGGGGCATAACTAGGTTTCATTTGTGTCAGGGGGCACACTAGTTTCCAGTGGTACGTAGCCTCCATGGGTCCTCATCCTCACCCATGTCTTCAGGACATGAGGAATGTTTTTGAGAAACTTTTCAGGGGTGGGAGGTTAGGAGAAGGCTACATGGAAGCTCTTCCTGAGACCAGGGAAACCCAGCCTGGTGGCAGGTCACAGAAACCTTGCTGGGTTGGAGACATGAATGTTTATTTTCAAGCTGCAAAGTGGAGGCCAGTTAGCATTAGAAATGCCTGCTGGATTGCCATGTCTGAGCTTTCAGTGGCAAGACGGAAGGCAGAGCGTGGAGGATAACTGGTTGTGAGGAAGGAGAAAGGCAGAACAGCAGACAGCATTCCTGAAGGAAGGTCAGGAGGGCAATGTGAGGTTGGCAAACCTGGGAACCTGGGAACACGGTGAGCACTTTGTGAAAGACCCTGCAGTCTACTGTGTGGCTGGGAATGAGCAGCTGGGAGGCATCTGAGAAGGAAGAGGGGTCCTTGTGCATAGGAAGACTCCAGGGGTTCAGCAGGAACAGTTGGCTTCCAGTTTCTAATTAACTTTCCTGGCCATAGTTCCCCGCAGAGAGGTGTCAAGTGTGCTCCTTGTCCAGGTGCCTGGCGAATCTGGGGCTCCAGCAAATTGACCCATTCTCACTCTTGCTGCTCTCTGCAAATGGTTCCCCTTTGCCTGACCATGGGCTTCAGGAGTTGACCCCAATTCACACAATGAATTTGTACTGCATACTTCTAGAACAAGAATGTGTTTTATTTACAACAAAACAATTGTAACATAATTCCCTTAAAAAAAATCCAACAGAATATACAAAGCCATTTCTATCTGTGTTGACCCACTGGAAAGGGGGAGGGGTGAGAGCGGGAGGTAAGCCAAGGAGACAGATACACACACAATTTCTGCTGCTGTTTTCTATACTTCGTTACTGTGTATGGACCTAGAGAAACAGTCTGGCAGGGATGGCAGGGATGCTGTTGTCTTCCAGGCTGGTGTAGTCTGTATTAGGCAGCTCCATCCAGTCCCAGCCACGGTATGATGGAAGAGTCCAGGGGCCCTTCTTTGCAGTGGCTGAAAACCCTAGAAATGAAATAAGAGTGTGAGGCACATGCCAGGAAAGCAGCCACCATACAAGAGGAGGAAGCCAGGCCTCAGAAGGAATCTGTGGTCCAGGGAACAGGTCTAGTTCCTGGCTGACACAGGAAGTCATATGCTGTTAAGTATGGCCTCCTTGATGACTTCAGGAAACCAGAACCAGAGAACATGGCTGCTCAAGAAACAGCAACAACAACAAATATACAGGTCCTGGTTAAGAAATGTTCTAGGTAAGGCTCTAAGACGTTGGTTTTTTTTTTTTTTTTTTTCTTTTTAGTGTTTATTTTTGTGTGTAGAGGTACTTTTCCTGCATTTGCAGCATGTGCACACAGTACCTGAAACTCCTGGAGCAGGAGTTACAGGCAGATGTGAGCTGCCACGTGGATGCCGGGAATTTGAACCAGGGACCTCTGGAAGAGCAGCCATTGCTCTTAAGCACTGAGCCATCTCTAGCCCTCAATTTCTTTCCTTGGTGTGGAGCCAGAGGTAAATCTTAGGGGTCATTCCTAAGGGGCTGTCCAACTTGGGCTGTCTTTTCTTTTTTGAGACAGGTTCTCACTCTGTAGAACAAGCTGACCATCAACGCATATAGATTCATCTGCCTCTTCTGCTTCCCAAGTGCTGGACTAAAGGCACCATGGCCAGTCCTGCCTCGGCTTTTGACACAGGTTGCCTCACTGGTTGGCCTGGTGTTCACTAATTAATCAGGCAGCTGCCCTGGCTATTTCAAATGGGGTAGCGGCTGTTTCCTAAGGCTGAGTGTCTACAGTTCAGATGCAGGAAGGTGTCAGGTATGACATGGTTGTGGAAACAGCTACTGGAGCACTGTCGTCCTGCAGAAAACATCTCTGGATTACCAGTCCACAAGTAGCATTGCTTTTTTTATATGTCTGCCTGCTTTGTTTCTCACTGTGACTCCATCTTTTTCCTAGTCAATGCAAGTGGTAAGATTTCCAAGGGACTGGGGGAAAAGAAATTGGCTAAGAAACAACCACTAAAGAGGAAGCATAAAGGCAGTGAACCCTGAATTACCCGAACAAGAAATTGAATCCATAGAAACCTTTTGTGCTAATTGTTCCCTGAAAAACTTTAGTCAGCTTATTGGTATCAAACAGTATCAGGAATTCTTTGACTTCCCACTCAGACCCTGGATTGCTGCAGTCATAAAGGAATTAGATACTAGAGAAACTAAAACTGATATCTGGATTTATACTAATGATTAGTTTATGAGGAAGGGGCTAGAGACCCTAGGAAAAATCACTCGTATTACAAAAGATGTTTAGAAAGCACTAAGAACCTGCTCAGCTACAAACAGTAGCTGAGAATTAAGAAGTCTAGTTTGTTTAGCACCTCTTTTTTCTTATGCCAATTATTGTAACCACACGATCTTGCCCCGATGACCTATTATGTGAAGGTTTGTCAGAGACAAGCACTGAGTTAATGGTTAAATATGCTTGCTTGCTTGCAATGTAACCACTGTACTGTGTATGAAGAGCACAGCTTGCTATATTCTGTTTATTCTCATCTGTGGGTCTTTAGGGGAAAAGTCACTGTTTTGGGGAAAGAAAACAAGGCTTTTTGATCATGTTGCAAAATATATAAGGAAATTATTTAACAATAAAAGACAGATTGACTCTCTTCTCCAGAGCAGAGAAAAGAGAGCATGAGCAGACACCAGAGAGAATGTCGCCTGGGAACAGTCTCTTGAAATGAGTCATCTGTCAGCTTGTACCTCCTGTGTGTAAAGTGATTTTTCTCTCACACAGCCTCAGACCCAATCCTCCTAATCTCGAGACTCACAACTGGCTGAGGCTGGTCCCCAGCAGGAAGGACTTCAAGGCATTTGTTATTTCCAATCCAACTCTTTTTCAAAGAGTACTTATGTCTTTAAACCATCTCAAGAAGTCATCGGATGATGCCCCAAAGCCACCCATAGGAACTGTTTGATGTTAGGTCCCTACCTGCTACAGGGTGTGGCTGGCATATCCTGCCTTCTACCTAGGGGCAGGTTTCCCTCTCCCAAAGGCCCTTCACTGCATAATCCAGACATTTTGGTTCTTCCTGGCCCTTGCCCTTTCCTCTCTCTCCCTTCTCCTTTCCCCTGCCTTCTTCTCCCCTCACCTCTCTCTCTCCTCTCGCTCTGTCTCTCCTCTTCTCCCCCTCCTTCCCTATTCCATGCTGCTCCCAATAAATCTGCATGTATATAACATAGCTTTGTCTCATTCCACTATCACTTTTTAGTGGACGCTGTAGCCCAGGGCATGGTCTGGGCCACTCACAGTATCAACATCCACACTGGAGGTACAGAACCACCTCTCCATGATCACTAATCTACCTATGCAGATGAACAATTGTTGCGGGACAGAGGCACGTCTGTACAGAGGCCTAGGCCCTTTTCTTTCTCTCCACAGTGTGGAGGGAACTGAGCTGGCATACAGACACAGCTGTCTGAAGGAGTGCACATGTAAGAGCTGCTGTAACCTGCCTGTCTTAGTGGAGTCTGAAAACCTTTCATCAGCAAGTATCCCATCAAGCAGTTGCTTAGGGAAAGCAGCATTGTGCTCAGGGAAGCTGCTGCCAGTTACAGAGGTACGACACATTTATTCCTGCTACACCAGAGCCAACCACATAAACCATAATGAGTCAAATGGAAAGGGGGAAAGAAATGGGTCTTTGTGCTAGAAGATACTTCATAATCCTTTTGATAAAAGCCCTTAGTAAAAATAATTTTATACTGATGTTGAAAAAAAAATGTCTAAACTCAAGGCTAGCACGATGGCCAATGGCAAAAGGGCAACAGGCCCACTGTAGGACCACAAGATAGGCCTGGGGTCTCATCCATCTCCACTGATCAGGGAAGACAAGCTCTGAATAAAGCAAGGATGTTAACTTGAAGGAGGAGGAAAGAGCAATCCCAGACTAGCATGCACAGGCCCCATGTGTCCTGCAAAGCTGCTGACACAATATAGCCGAATGTCAAGTGTGAGGCAGTTAAAGCAAGAGGCCTGGGAAATGGATCAGTGGAGCAGTGTTTGCCCCATAAGTATAAGGACCTGTGTTCCATCCTTAGCATCAAACATAAAGCACCTCCACTTCCAAGAAAACAAAACAAAACCCCAAACCACCACCACAGTGCAGCGGGGTGGAACACATACATTTGTAATCCCAGAATTGGGGAGGTAAAGATGGGTGGACTCTCTCAGGATTGGCTCACTAGCCAGCCTAGCCAAATTGATAACTTGAGGTTCAATGACACAACTTGTGTGAAAAAAAAAAAAAAAAAAAAGAATAAGGTAGATGTAGGGTATGGTGGCACAAACCTTTAATCCTAGTACTTGGAAGACAGAGACAGATGGATTTCTGAGTTCTAGGCTAGTCCGTGCTACATAGTATATTGAGACCCTATTTCAGAAACAAAACTGTGATGGTTTGAATGAGAACACCTTCTGCCCTAGGCTTGGTCCCTAGTTGGTGGCACTATTTGGGAGGCTTGAGAAAATGTTGATGAAGGTGAGCTTTGGAATTTCAAAGCCATGTGCCATTTCCAGTTCATTCTTTCTCCTTCCTGTTTTCAGTTTAAACCCTTCCTTCTAGAAGTTGCCTTGGTTGTGATTTTTACCACAGCAACAGAATCTAAACTAACAAAAACCAAAAAGTGGCAAAGGGCTGGGTAGGGGGCATGCCTGTAATCCTAGCACTCAGGGAGGCAGAGGCAGGCAAATCATTGTTGAGTTCGAGGCTAGCCTGGTCTACAAAGCGAGTCCCAACAGCCAAGCCTACACAGAGAAACCCTGTCTTGAAAAACCAAAACCCCACAAACCCAACACCCTCACCAAACAAACAAACAAACAAACAAACAAAATCCAGAGGCAAAGGTTGCAGAGGTGAAAACTGCAGAAGACAGCTACAGACCAGAATTTCTGACACTAACAAAGGGAATGGGATGGCCAAGTAGGAAAGCAAGAGAGATGGTTCAGGTATTAGTAGCACTTGCTATATACAATCATGAGAACAAGGGTATGGGTTCCAGTATAAATCTTAAAATAAATAAATAAACGGACAAATCTTTCACCTCTTTCCTATAAAGATTCTATGTGGAATTCCATTAACTTCCTACACAGACCTCTTCTCCCCTCAGTACACATATTATATCTAATCCACTTGTTTTTTTGCTGGATTTTTGGAACTTTGTGAGTTCTTCTTTCTCCTACCCTTCTCCAACCCTTTTCTTCTATCCTTTAAACCCCCCAACACTAGATAAGAGAAAAAAGGAAAGGAAAGAGCTCCCTGAATAAAATCAGGGGTTGAGAAGGAGATGACGTTATCATTAGACTACTTCCTGCTGATTAGGGGTGTTGTGTTCTTTGAGGGCAAGTCTGATCTTTGATGTCAGGATATCTAATTTCTTCTTCTTTCTGTCTTCTTCTTCTTCTTCTTCTTCTTCTTCTTCTTCTTCTTCTTCTTCTCTCTTCCTCCTCCTCTTTGAACATGACTACTTAACAAACCTCGATTACCAACAACCAACCAACCAACAACCCACCAACTTTCTAGGGATGCCATAGAATTTATATAACCTCTAAAATGTCCCCAGAATTCCAAATGTCACACAATCACAGAAACTATCTGAGCTGACAAAAATCACACCATTACTAGAGGAGGAGGCAAATCACAAGTCAGCTGCTGTGGCCAATCTGAAGCAGACCCATATCCCAAACCTGGAATTAAAAAAAAAAACATATTCCCATAACATTTCTGGGTTTTTTATTTTTTTTATTTTTTTGTTTTTTTGAGACGGATTTCTGTGTGTAGCCCTGGCTATTCTGGCAGTGCTTTGTAGCTGGCCAGAAGTTAAGAGATCCGCCTGCCTCTGCCTTCCCAAGTGCTGGCATGTGCCACTGCACCTGGCTGCTTCTGTGTTTTTCAAAGAAACTGAAATTCTCACTACACACTAGCCATTTTTTTCACATGGAACAGATACATCAGACATGGTGGAGTCATGTCTCTTTTTCAGCAGCTGTTGCTTCTCACTCCTTTTTATTAAGAAGCCAAAGCTTTATGAAACAATTCCAGTTATCACAGAACTAAGCTCAACAACTGTTGAGACTGTCAATCCTGGGCCACCATCCCAGTGAGTTCTCATCCTAGTGATCTTTGGCAAATGGATTTAAGCCACATAAATTCCTTTGGTTGTTTTAGATTTGTTCATGTTTGCACTGATACCTCCTCAAACCTTATTTCTTTTATGGCTCAGACACAAGTCTTTGTGAGCTGTCTGCAGACTCTGCTTTCTTTGTAACAGAAGTCCCAAAACAAATGGAAACAAACAGTGGTCCTGCTTATGTATGTACAATTTATCTCCGTTTGTCAACTTTGGGAAATTTATATCTCTCATGGCATTCCTAGAAGTCTCAGCACAAGCCATAATTAATGCCCTAATTTATTACTCAAACTTCAAATACATAAGCAAAAAGGGGAAAACAGGGAATTGACTGCTCAGGAATAACTTGCTAAAGCAACAAATACTTTACAATTTTATAAAATTTTCCTCCCAATTTCTATACCACCTGCTAGAAAACATAACAAACAGGAAGCTGAACCCAAAACCATGATTTTACATGAACTCCCACAGGACCCAACCAATGGCTGGGCCTTGTCCCACTCATTAGAGCGGAGGCCCTGCATCTGTGCTTTCTCCCACAGGCCCTCTCTTGATCCCAGCATGACTGGTAAAGCCATAGGACCTGGCACCAGGAGACAAGGAGGAATCATCTGGATTCCAACCTGTGTCGTTAATACTGCCTGTGATGAGTTGCTGCAAGAGACAACATACATACTATCAAAAACTTCAAATCCCCACCCCCCCCACCCCCCCAGCTACCAGCCAATCTGGGGAGACACCACACACCCAAGCAATGCAGCTCAACATATCCTAGGGGTCACTGAGTCTGAAAACCATTCCTACACACACCCATATAACAAGTCTGGTGACCTGTATATACAGAGGAGCCCAGCTCTGAGTGGGATGGACACAGGAGGGTCCCTAGGGCTTGCTAGATTCCAAGCTCACTGACAAAACAAGAGCCCTGGGTTCAGGGAAAGAGCCTGCTTTAAGGCAATAGATGGAAAAAGATGGACGACACCAGAACTCACTCGCCTCTGACTTCCTGCTTACATGTGTGTATACTCCCACACAGAGACATGCACATATATAAATAAAATAATCACATCTTTTTTGTTGTTTTCCCTCTTCTACAATAATTAAACATTTAAAAACTCACAAAAGGATATTATGATAATACTCACAGCATGGAACTATGAGGTGGTTCTTCATGTGTTGACTTAAATACTCAAAATGTAGTTACAAGTATTCTAGTATATGATATAGAGAAAATACACAGTAACATGAAAAAAATTTTACCAAAAGCTTCAACAGAAGACACAGGGAATACCAGTGCTGGTTGCCTCTGCAGAATAGTCTCAGGGCCTGGGGAGACTTACTGACCCTTTTTAGAATGTTGGTTTAAAACATTAAGTATGAATGGTAAGTCCAAAAGGTAAGTGCAACAGGCAGCTGGCTGGTACAATCACCTTTGGGTAGAAGGCAGGAAGAAAGGTTTAGTGATCACCTAGAAAGAGGAGACAAACAGCTTTAGTCTGTTTGATGCCTTAGTCTCAGTGCTCTGAACACCGAGGAGACAAGAGCCCTCAAAAGGCAAGACTCCAGATCTTTTGTTTGGCGCGATGAGCTCAATTTACAAATTCGAAGTAAGAAAACATAACATAGCTTGATAGAGAAGTCAAAAGAGAACTGCTCCTGTTTCACTATGAAAACCCAGTATGTACATCACAGTGGTGAGTGAAAGAAAGAAAGAAAGAAAAAAAAACCCAAACAAACCCAAGGACAGTGCTGACAGGAACCCACAAAGACATGGGAGCGACACAGCCTGGTCCCAAGGGCAGACTCCAGCTGAACCTATGAATACTAAGCAAGCTGTTTTCCATGGCCTCCAGAAAAGGTACAGGCCAGTGTGAAATAGAAACTCAGACGGTGATAGCATCAGTGTCCACAGTTGTCACCCAATACAATGAGCAGTAATCAAGAAGCGTGTGAACATGTAACAGAGACAGGATGGAGAAACCAAGTAATCCGGCCTTTTCCAGCTGCAGGTTGCAGACCCAGGATGCTTACAGCACAGAGAACCTGAGGATGAAGAGCTGAGGATCAGGGATGGGAGGCAGCATTCAGTTCCCATGGTGGCTGTGCTTCCAGCACTTCCTTCTGGTTCTGTGATAGCCATTCAGTTCTCAGCCAGACAGATGAGAATAACATTAGTGAGAAGCCTCTGGAACCATTTTGAAAACATGAATGATGTGGGATATGATGTTGTATGCTGTAATCTCAACACCTGTGAGGTTGAGACAAGAGGATCACAGGTTTAAGGCCAACCTGGACTACATGGTAAGACACGATCTAAAAAACCAAACCCCACAGATGAAAGCTAATGGCTCCTGTTCCAAAGCCCTCGTTGAGAGATGCAGGACTAGGTGACTAGGTGGGAAAGCACCTGTCACTAGGCACAAGGACCTGAGTTTAACTCCAAAGCACTTACATAAACTCTTAGGCACAGTGACACACATCTGTAACCACAGTACTAGAGTGCAGAGACAGGTAGATCCCAGGGGCTCAAAGGCCAGCCAGTCTAGCCATATCAGTGAGCTCCAGCTTCAGTGAGGAACACTGTCTCAAAAAATAAGACGGAGAGTCATTGAGAAAGTTACTTGACATCAATCTCTGCTGTGTACACACACACAGTCGCATGGGGCAGATTCAGAAATTCTTTTTTATACCTGAACAAAACACCTTAGGCATTCCTCATCATCTCACTGGAGGAAATGGAGCCCATCACTGATACTGTGCTCTGGCCACTTTGGGCAGCTATGTCTCTGGCCAGATGGTTCTAAAGCTGAGTTTCCCTCCCTGTCAGGTCTCCTCTACTTGCCTCTCCAGCATGATCTAGGAGTCTCTGGTGTCACTTCTGCACCTTACTTGTGGGTCCTCTGGGCCAGCCATCTGCCCCACCTCAGCTATGCCTCAGCATGGGGTGCCAAGACCTCAGCTTCCCCATGGAGTGAAACATCAGTTTGAGGCATGGTTGAAGCCATCTTTGACATGGTTTAGCTTCACAAGCATCCATCCCCTAGCCGCTTCTCACAGCATCATCCTACCATACTTCCTCAGCAGCTGGAGCTTAAGGCCCAACTTCCACAGGGCAGTTTTAAAAGCAAGGATTACACCATCTAATGTCTTGCTAGTTAACCATCTTGACATTCCCATGGTTACATCTTGAGAAAGACCCCACTGCTGGGACCATAGCCAGTGCAGTCACATGATGACCTACCCTGGGGTCAGAAACAACAATCCTAAGCCCTCTAACCTTTGGGTCGCCATCTCTGGGAGAAGCCCAAAGCTGTGTATTGGTTGTGTTCTGCCACCAGGGTAAGGTTCCAGCAGTGCCAGCTCAAGTGCCCTGCATTCTTTCTTCACACCAGGCAGTCTGGCCTTTGTTCATGCTGCAAGTATCATCTTGGTCCTTTACAGTAATTATGAATTCAATCCTTTAACTGCATGTCTTTAATCCCAAAACTCTCAAAGTAGAGGCAGGTGAGTCTTTGAGTTAGAGGCCAACCTGGTATATAGAGTGAGTTCCAGGATAGCCACAGCTACACAGAGAAACCCTGTCTTGAACTCAAACATAAACTCTGTTGGCAATGCTGTGTTGTGCTGTGGATAATACAGAAGTATGGTCTAATAGTGCTTATTATTAATAGCCCTTAATTATTATGGTGGTATTATCTAACCCACTATTATAACCAATGAAAGACACAAATACCTAATAGATTTTAGAATAGTCTTATTTCACGTGGGGTAAGGCAGATATATTTACCTCCTAAACCCCATCCCACACAATCTGCTCTAATATTTTCTATCTGGGCTATTTCCCATCCATAATCTGTAAGTGGGATGGATCTTGGGGAACTCAAACTAGCACAAAATGACTGATTGATGCTCTGAGCAGCCTACCAGTTTCCTCAGATGTGAGACTCTCAAGAGAACTGATAAGAACCTTAGAGCAAAATAAATAATCAATTTATAATTTAATTAAAGTAATTTAATTGATTAAACACATGCCCTTGTTCCTATGCTTTGGATTAGGGTAGCCAAATCCTCAAAACAAATCCAAAGCAGGCTGAGCTACATAAAAAATTTTTCTCAATGAAATTAATGATTATCTCTGTAAAATAGTATTATTTAAACTCCATACAATTTTGTTTTAATTTATCAACATGAAAATGTTTAGGATGCTGGAGAGATGGTTCAGAGGTTAGTTAAGAACACTTGCTGTTCTTCCAAGGGTCCTGAGTTCAATTCCCAGCAACCATATGGTGGCTCATAACCATCTATAGTAAGATTTGGTGTGCAGGCAAAATGTTGTATATATATATATAAAAAAAAAGATTGTGAGTTCAATTCTCAGTAACCACATGGTGGCTCATGACCATCTGTATTAAGATCTGGTGCCCTCTTTTGGTGTGTAGGCGTACATGCAGGCAGAATACTATATAAACAAGAAATCTTAAAAAAATAAAATGTTTATAAATTCAATAATGATATTATTCAACCTTTTTGGGGGAAGTCAAACTACAAAAGGCCTAAAACATTGGACTGATCAAATAAATCATTCTATACTTACGATAACTTCAAACTGGAAGATCAAGGCTACATTATTTGGGGAGGGAAGCCTTATGTTTTTGTTAACAGGAAAAAGGAAAAGGCTTTAGAGTCCATCCAAAGTAATAAAGATCAGATTTAACAGGGGTGGTGGTGGTGGGGAGATCTACTGAAGATTTTGACTACAAACAGAAGGGAAAAAAAATCAAGAAGACCAAACAGGACAGGTGAGATAATTTGCTGATCCCTCCACATGGGAACAGCTCTGAGACTGCCTGGGACACGTAAATGTCTCCAGCCAGAACTTCAGCTATGCACAGCTAATAAATCTTGTTGGCTACAAAATTCTTAAGATTTATCATGCCATTCTTTTAAGTGGCATAGATAAAATTGATATTACAGTCTGGAATACAATACAGATGTCTTTCTTCTTCTCATACAAAAAGCACAAATCACCCTTACCTTGATCTGTGCATCCTGAACATCTTATGCATTTATAATTTTAGGACTGTATATTACTTGTGAGAAATTATGTTTTCAGAGCAAAAGACCTGGACACCAGTAAAGTTGAATCAGACCTGTAAAGATTTTCACAAAGATGCTGAGATGATGACACAACATTTTCCAGCATTCTACATTGTCCTGCTTCAGACTGCTTCAGTTACTTTTTATCAAAGCTTCCTTCAAGGACAACTTCAAAGAAAGCTGCTGATTCAGATTTCAGATTGTTTCAGACAAGACTTCAATTAAACCTGAAATTTATCAACATTTAGAGACTTGACAAATGTTATGCTAGATTATTTAACCATTTTTCCCCAATTTTCTTTGCATTCCTATGCTCCATTTCAACAGGTTGGGGTAGGTAGGTTTTTAGTTGTTTTCTTGGGTAATGGATGCTTGTCACTATAAGGGGGTTGGTTGTAAGTTATTAATGTTCTTATACAGAGAGAAAACAAGGTATAAACACTTAGACTCAGGGATTTTTCTCTTTTCTTTCTTAGGTAAGGAGAAAAGGGCTGAAAAGAAAGAAAAGGGGAATATGGGAATATATTATATGACTAATAAGACAAAAGGAAGGTTATTGAATCTACGTTTCAACTTAGAGCTCTGCTATTTTCCAACAAGGTTATTTTTGTTTACATTGTTATGTACTATTGCATATTGATACAGATTTAAGGTTTTCATTGGTATAAATCTTGGTATATTGATACAGATTTAAGGTTACCTTTAATATACATTTCAACTCTGGTATAAGGTATTGGATCTATACAGTTCATTTATAAATTTAAGGTTTACTTCCAATTCTTTAAAAACTGCCATTACAAATGTTTAGGATAATTAAATGATGGAAGTTAATGGTTAGTACATCAGATTCATGGTCATGTCAGATAATAGTCTAGTATATTACAGAAATATGCTTGCTAGGTTACACAGATAGTAAATAGCTAGAAACAAGCAACATTTGCCTGATCAGACTTATTATAGACAGACAGACATATGTTTATAGATAGAGAAATAGATAGATAGATAGATAGATAGATAGATAGATAGATAAAATAAAGGTCTTAAAAAACTTTGAGACCTATAAAATACAGCACTTAAAGATGTTATTTTAAGTCCTTTTTGACTTAAAGTATATCGGCTCCTGACAACACCCCTCTCCACTTGGAAGAAGATAATGAATATATTAAAAAAAAAAATCTCCATTAGGAGATGGCTTCAAATGTGACAAAACTAGCCACTGGGCAAAAGGTAATGCCCCTACTCTGTATGCAGACAGTATGCCGTCTAAAAATGGACAAAACTTGGACACAGGCTGAGTGGACTGCCCAGCTCTGATAAGACAGGGTAAGCAAGTACTTCATAGTTCCTGCTTCACAATTATGTCTGTCAAATATACTAAACCAGAAGGCAGAAGATGACGCTCCAACGTTATAGAGATGTTGGGTGACTACCCAGGCAGCAAACTGTCATTTTTACTTATTCTGGAAGCTGCCTGCCCACACTTCCTGTTGTTTACTCAGGTATAAATTTATTCCTTCTCATGTCTCTTGTGGGAATGAAGACTAGACAGTTATAGTTTTACAATTAAGTTTGGCTGCTAGGAGTTAAGATGTTTTAAGGTCTAGAAAGCTGTTTTTAGGTTGACAGATACAAGATATGACAGAAAGTCATTTAGGTACAGAATTTTTGACTCACCAAGATAGGATAGACATATTTTCTTCAAGGATGCCACATACAAATAGACTAAACATAACAAATATAACTCATAGAATAGTTTCTATGACTGTTTCATAATTCCTCTTACTGTATATTGTTTATTATAAAAATGGATTTTTAAAAATAAGATAGAAAGGGGGAGATGCTAAGGCATGGTCTGGTGCTTTGTATTCAGATATTAATTGTCCCCACCCCCAATATTCTTAACTGTTCTACGAGCAAACACTCACATATACCAAAGTAATGCTTTGTAATCTTGCCTCCAAATTATCCCTGATTTATTATGCCCACTTATGTCCTATCCCTGATAGGCCAACAAATGCCTTAGCATTTGTGGGCAGGGCAGGGCAGAGGTGGAGTAGGTGGAGCTAATGTTCTAGGGCTTGGAGGACATAGGATCATGGGAGGTGAAGGGGGGAGGGGAGAAGACAGGAGAGGACAACAAAGAAAGAGATGGCCATGGGTTAGTGTAAAGAAGAACCACCTGGCTGGGAGGAGTTTACTCTGAGAATCTGTGATAGAGAAGAGCAGCCCAGATGAAAAACATGTGCAAGTACTTATGAGAATTATGGACGGGAAGCAGCAGAGATAGGAATAATTAAAGCAAATGGCATGGGATATGGGGCTGGGAGGTAACAAGGTAGCTTAGGGGGCTTATTTCTACCCAGTACCAGAGTTTAAGGCATATTAAAAATCTAACAGGTATCTGTGACTTTTATTGGTATGATAGTGGTTCAAGAATAACCACCACAATATATGCTATTAATAATAAACTGTAATAGCCTTTTTTCTACAACAATTTGTGAACCTTTTCCCTAAGCCCCTCTCCTCTTCCCTCCTCTCTCCTTTCCTCTCCAGAAGATCTGCTTCTGAAGAATGTCTTCTTTCCGGCTTGCTCTCTCTCTCTCAGCTAACTCCTGCCTCTAACCATGGGCTCTTCCCATTTAGAATTAAGACCTCTCACCTACCTTCCCTAATCTCCCCACCCAGATTCAGAGATTTCATTACAGTTTCACTGTCTTACTGCAAATGGCTTGACCTCACACAGCTCAATGGCAAGAAAACGGCACATCTAGTTTCCAAATTATCAGATTATAACAACTTCTGCCACAGTAAAAGCAAATGATCTATAAAGCCAATCCCTCTAAACTTTCTCTACTCTCCTCTTTTAAAAATCTATCTTTACGCTATCTTTACTTTCTGCTCTCAAAAAAAAAAAAAAAATATCTCTTAGGGCCATTGTTCAAACTGTCTGTACTTCAGGATTTGTAAACTTATTGGGTGTGGTTAAAAAAAAAAAAAAAAAGCTTACAGCTGGTAACAAAAAAGGGTTGACGGAATTACTACAGCATACTGTCCATGTAACCTGGATCCAATTCTTGTTTATAAAATTAAAACTTACTAACAACGTATGTTTGATGATTAATATTTATAAATTCCTAAGGTTGCAAGGTCTATTCAGGCTAGCAGAAACTGATATAAAGATATATGTTTAGCTCTTTATCTTTGTTAAGTTTTAGCTAAACTTTGTTATGTTTCAGATAAACTGAGTCATATAAGAAACTGTAAGATTGTGTAAAGGTACACTGTGTGAGGATCAGAAAAATAAGGTTCCCAGACTCTTTGTAGACTGTATTAATGGTTTAAAGTTTTGTTTTTATGCAAAACACCTTCAATTAAATATTTAATTCAAATTAAAGCTTAAACTTAGGTATAAAACTGTAAAATTCTATTCTTATAAAAGCTACTTCTTGTAAACTGTTACAGATAACTAAGACATACAAGTTTAATAGTCAGTCAACTTATAAATGGCTGAATTCTTTAATGTGCTCAGAACTATGCTCACAGTCATGCTAACTACAAATGTAATTCATTTACAGGGATAAGCTTTAACATGGTGTCAATGTTAAGCCTAAAGAGAGTAACCAAAAACAAACTTTGTTTAAAATCAGGCATACTTAGCTGGGCAGTGGTGGCACACACCTTTATTCCCAGCGCTCTGGAGGAAGGAGGAGGTAAATCTGAGTTTGAGGCCAGCCTGATCTACAGAGCCAGTTTCAGGACAGCAAGGGTCACACAGAGAAACTCTGTTTACAAACAGACATCAGGTATACTTGACAGATTAGATAACAGCCCTCAAACCCTTCAAAGAGATCTGCTAATAAACAATGCATTTAAAGTGCTGAATGAAAAAGTCTTCTTCTGACAGACAAATACCATCTTCTGGTAGCAGCAGCTGAGCTCTTTCTTAAGAAGTTGGACAGTAAAGGACTTGCTCTGAGTGTAGTAATGCTGACCACTGGGCAAAGAACTGCCCTATGCCTCACCTACTGGCAGGTCCCTGCCCAAACCATGGACACTTTTGGGTTGACTACCCCACTTCACCTCCATAAGGTATGTAAGCAGTTTCCAAAGTTTTTTCTCCATGAAAAAAAAAAAATCAGGGCTGGAGAGACGGCTCAGTGGTTAAGAGCACATCTGCTCTTCCAAATGGACCGGGTTCAATTCCCAACACCCACATGGCAGCTGTCTATAACTTCAGAGATCTGACATCTTTCCACTAATGCACAGAAAATAAAAGTAAATAAATAATTTTTTAAAATCTCTCAGATTTTCTGGGTCTGATATGCTGCTCAAGGCTGATATGCTGCTCTATGCGACAGCTGAAGACTGATGACCTCTGAGCCACTGAGATCACCATGGAGGATCCCAGATGCCTGTCCAGGTATCAGGTAAGTCAGTATCATTTTAATTGATATAGAGGCCATTTGGTTTGTACCCACTCAAATTTATCCTTTTCAGATCTCTGTGATGGCACTGCTCTAGCTTTATCATGCTGACAGGGCCAAAACTGAGTTCTTGTCCCCAGGCCCAGGAACCAATTCCTACCGTGCTTCTCCAGGTGTTTCATGTTTTTCTGTTAAAGAATGCGAAGACCGTAAGGAGGAAAGTTGCTATTTTCTAAACTAAGGCACACAAGTAAATGTGTTGCTTGTCATGATTTAGGACTAGATGCAGCCTTGTCCATCCCTTTGTTCCCTTATCATACTGAATTCCAGGTGGGGACCTGACTACAAAATCCAAGTAAAGAATCCTCAAACAGGGGATCCAGATATAGCCCAGTCACCTTCATTTATTTCTTTACTCAATCCCTTATGTCAAAATATAATTGGACAATGCTAAGGCCTCCATATTCCCCCTCCATCTATGGTTCCATCCTTTAAAAATGCTGTACAATCTCCCTTTGAAGATCCCTAACTGGCTGCCTCCTTGTGTGCACAGAAAATAAAGCTTTCATTTTAGTTTCTGTCTTAGAAGTTAGTCTTCTCAGCTTCTCCCTGAACCCAAGATTTAGTACATTGGCTGGGAAGCTGAGCACTCACACTTTTTTAGGGGACCCAAGGGAAAGTCTGTGGCAGCAATCGGAGACTCACAGAGGAGAATCTGGGGAAGTACTGCTCCTAGAGTCAGGATATGTCTAGGTACCCCATTGGTTCCCTGAGAAAACACTTGGTTTTGAACTTTGTTCAGCCACTTATTTTCAAAGTCTCGAGACTGTGTTACTTACTTTGCTGATGCCTCACCATCTGTCTACTCTGCTGTTGTCATCTTATCACTCTGTTCATTTGTGTCAAATTTTTGTTTCTACTTACAATTCTTTTTATAGGCCTACTTCTCATTCTCTACTTTAAAAACATGGGTCAACACTCCTCCTCAGTTTCCTCCCCTTTAAACTTACCTTACAGCGTTTCACAGATTTCTAAGAGGCCAGTACCTTGGGAGACAGTCTATACTGGAAAACTGCACATTCTGCCAGCTTGAATGGCCAGCTTTCTAAAACCAATTGGCCTCTGGGGACTCATTTATGGCATTCCTACTCTGATGGAAGGATGTCCTGGGACTCAGGAGCCCAGGAACCACACATCTCTGAGAAGAAGCCTCCTCAGCAGAGGCCTTGCAGCTCCTAGGGGAGGGTATCACCAGCTGAGCTCAGAAGCTCAGGAGCTTCAGTCCCGTTCCACTTCTTCACTTCCATTGCTGGTGTTGGCCTGCCTTGCTGGTACTTGGATGGGTGTCCAGAAAACTCACAACTCAGAGGCCTGTGGAAGTATACCAGCTCCGTGGTGGGACAATGTCCCTTCAACGGTATTCTGAGACAATGGAGCCCAGGAACCACACAGCTTTGGTGTGGGACAATGTCCCAAGGCTATCCTGAGACATGGGAGCCCAAAAACCACACAGCTCTGAGAGAAGGCCTCCTCAGCAGAGATGTTATAGCTCTCACAGGAGAGCTAGCCCAACTCTAGAAGCTTAGGAGCCTGAAGTCTACTCCTTCTTCAGATGATAAACTCCCAGGGAGGGTCACCCCAAACCCTGATGAGATGAGGAGCTTAGGAGCCTGAGCTCTCCTTCTCCAACCATTGCAGCTACTATAGGAGGGTTATCCCAACCCCTGAGGAGCTGGCCTATAGAGCCTAAGCTCTGCTCCTCCTTTGCTTTTTCTGGGGGAGGACCTGGGCTGCTGGAGCTTCCTCAGACACAAGTATGGCCACTTTTCTGCCTTGAGGGATTATACAATATATAAAAAGTCCAAAATTTACAGAGTCCACTGTGAAGGCAGCAGGCTGAATCAGGAAAGACTGTTGTCATTATGGATAGTTCCCATGGTGGCAGCAGGCATTCTGAGGCAGGAAAGATATCCGCTCCCATCATAGCGGTAGGCTGAGACAAGAATAGTTCACCAGCTCCTGTGGAGTTGCTGACAGGAACTGCCATTTTGTCTCATCTCCACAGCTCCAGGGCAGAAAGGAGGGGCTGACAGCCTTGAGGACTTGAAGTTTTAGTGGCCTGATGCTCAAGGGCTAGACATAGTTCCTGGAGGACTATAATGACATGGTTAGTGTGGGGGCAGTGTGCCACAGACCAACAGCTTGCAGCGGGCTGCGGTAGCTTGAGGGCAAGCCGCTGGCTCTCTCTGCTGGCAACAGGGCAGTGAGGTGGCAGGCACCTTGGAGCAACTATCATTGCCAGGGTGTTGGGATGCTTTGATCTATCTGTACCCCAGCAAGGTGGCTATCTTCTCTGCCGCTGAATACTGCTGCAGTGGAGTTCTGCTCTGTGGCAGCAGGCCACTTTGATCTCTGTAATCACTGCAGCGACAAAAGCCCTACAACTTCTTCCCTTCTTCTCTTCGTTGCTTCTTGACTTCTTCCGATAAGTCACACCAGGGAGCAAAAATCATGAGATTTATTGGGAGGGTCCAGGGTGTTGAGGGATGAATCAAAGGTTGGTTGCCCCGTTCCCCAGAAATTCAGGAACTGAGCAGACACAGTCTTTATATAGGATTTCTTGGAGGGCAGAGATTTTCAGGATGAGCATTGGTGGGATTTCAAGTCCTGAGTTTTAGGGAGCTCAGGGATTGGTGGGAAGCTTAGGGTTTGATGGGTTTTCCTGTTCAGGGATTGGTGGCTTACTGTTCAGACTTTTCACTTGAAATTAGCATAATCTGAGAAGGGTCCTACTGAGGGGCTGGAGATGACCTTTTTGACAGTTAAAGGCTGGAAACGCTGTTATGACAGTTGAGAGGTTTGGGGGAGGGGTCTGGCTGCTGGAGCTCCTCAGGCAGGGTCCCAACCACTTTCCTTCCTTGAGTGTTTACAAAGTATACAGAGTTTAAAGTTTACAAAATATGCAGTTTACAAAGGAAGTCTATTGTAGGGAAGCCTTTCCATGCCACTTGAGTCAGCATGAATAGCCAACATCATTTAACTTGTCTGATTTATTCACAGCCCAAAATGTCATCTTTGGACGACCCCTAGGGATCCAGAGAAGACCCCATACATTGTTGACTGCCAGATCCTGGAGGGAAACAGAACCAAACCTGGATGAGGATCCTGAACATCAGTAAATACGATGCAAAAGAACACCTGAGAGACTGTGCTGGAGGACAGTGTGTTTATTAGGAAGGGGTAGGGAATATTTAGACCCTAGGGAGAATGGCACATTGGGGCCCATGTGATGGTATGTTATTGGCTGGGGCAAGAACATTAAGGGTGGGAAGCAGCAGGGGCCAGGAGAAGAAACCTTGTAAGGTCATATAGAAAGGAAGTCCAGCCCAGTGGCCAGAAAAATGGCAACCAACCCTCATAACTCTGGAGATACATGAGCTTATCAGTTGCTACATGCAATGGGGTACATTAATGACCAGAGCAAAGGAGGAGAGCAGCCAAACTCCTGCTGCTCTCATGAGAGAAAACTGGGCCTTTAGGCATGCTTTAGGCTCTTCTCAGTTCCAGGCCAACCCCACAGTCGCCTGGATTTTCTCTGGAGGAGGCCCTGAAATGGCTCAAACCCACTGTACTGGATGGTTTTGTCAGCTTGACACAAAGCTAGAGTCATCATAGAGGAGTCTCAGTCAAGGGAACGTCTCCATGGGATCCAGCTGTAAGACATTTTCCCATTTAGTAATCAGTGGGGAGGGCTCAGCGTAGGCGGGTGCCATTCCTCGACTGGTGGTCCTAGGTTCCATAAGAAGGTAGGCTAAGCAAGCCATGAGGAGCAAGCCACTGAGCAGCCTCTGCATCAGCTCTTGTCTCCAGGTTCCAGCCCTGTTTGAGTCTCTCTCCTGACCTTTGATGATGAACAGAAACTTGCTTTTTGGTCATGGTGTTTCATCATAGCAACAGAAACTAACTAAGACGCCCCACCTTCAGAACAAAGGGGGAGCCTAACTAAGACGCCCCCTTCAGAACAAAGGGGGAGCACCCATTTCTCCCTCCTCACTGAAACCTAAAGTACCTGTCCTTCCTACTCCAGAAGAGACCTCACCCACCTCCTTATTCCAGTCTTTCTCAGCCTCTATTCTAGCTCCAGCCTCATGGCCAATCCCCACTGATCTTCACTTCTTTTGATCTTCCCTCTGCTTTGCCTCCAAATCCATCCTCTCCTCCCCTCTTTGCTTCTACTCTTAACTCTCTGGCTTCTTCCCCTTCTGCACACTGAAGCTGCCTCCCTCTTTACCCAAACCTCCAACTGGTCCTTCTCAAGCTCCTCCCTCCTAATCTCACCCCCCTCTCCAAATCTCCACCAGGCCCTCAAACCCTTTCCTTTCACCAGGCCTACAAGTTTCAGATCCACACAGCAGCTACCCAAGGAACCCATGCCTCCACCATTGACAGAAGCCTCTACTATTTTGCCCCTCCATCTGCCTTCCACACCTCAAGGAGGGAATAACAACCCCTTTTGTGCTGATATTCCCTTTACTGATAGTGGCCTTTGCAACTGGAAAAATCAGAATCTTCCTTTTTCTGAGAAATCTCAGGTCCTAATCTCCCTCCTAAAAACCGTTTTCCATACTCACCATCCCAGCTGGTATAACTGTCAGCAGCTCTTACAGACTCTCTTTACATATGAGGAGTGGGAAAGAATCCTCAGTGAGGCAAGAAAATTGATCTTGGATGATGATGGGCAACCATCAACCAGCCTGGGAATGATTCAAACTGCTTTCCAATCCGTTTAACCCAAATGGGACCCAAACATGGCTGAAGGTAAGGAATCTATCAACAGATTTTATTGGGAGGTTTCCTGTCAGCTGCTAGGCAGCCCACAAATTCATCTAAGACTATTCAGGTAGTTCAGGGGCCTAACACATCACCCATTGCCTTCTTGGATTAACTCATGGAGGTTTACCACATATCTATTCGCCTACTGATCCAGAGGCTCCAGAAAACTGACAAGCAATAAATAGAAACTATGTGACCCAATCTGCCACAGATATCAGGAGGGAATTACAGGGAATGGAAGGATTTGAGAAAGAAAATCTGTCCAAACTGGTTGAGGTAGTCAAAGTTTACAACAACCGTGAAGACAGGGAAGCCAGGAAGCCAGCTAGAATTATGATGGCTACATTCTGGGAAGAAAAGTCTTGGCAGAATAAGCCCTAAAGGCCCCTCTCAGGCAGGCTGTGACAGAATCTGCCAGTACTAACGAAGAGACTTGATGTACTTACTGCAAGGAGATAGTATTAGCAATCTCCTGGAACCTCCACAGCCAGCCCCAGGAACCTGGTGAGAGCAGGACATGTCATCACCATCCGCTGCCAAGATGCAACACATTTCTCACTCTTGCCATAAGCCACATGTCCTCTCCCTGGCACATGTCCTGGCTCACCTTATAAGAGGACTTGTCCCCTTACCCACCCTCTCTTTCCCACCACCTCACACAGAAACTGTTTCTGCATTCCCTTCCTTAATAAACCTCCCATGTGAGCCCTGCCGCATGTGTGACTTTATGGATTACTCCAGATGGCTACCCTGCACAAATCTCAGCATTCGGCACCGTCAATTCATAGGCTTCCGGCATCTATGCTTTCCCTCTTGGGTTGAAGCCACAAAGCTGGTACCTGATTTCCGGCCTGCCTGCCTACAGGCTCACTTTCCAGATACCCAGTCGCTATATTCCTACATCTAACAGCTTCTGATAGGTAAGCTCCTCCTTACTGTCGGCTTCCCTTTGTCCAGAGACTGACTGTTGATCAACCAGCACCTCTCTGCATCACTGGGGAGCAGAGGTACCTCCAACCATGGCCTTCACAGCTATGGCTGGGCCCTTCTTGTTGACCTTCATTTAGGGACTTTTTCCCTTGTGTGAGATTATCAGAATGGTTTCGTCTATCCTTCCCCTTCCTGCATGCCTTCAAAAATCCTAGTACTAGGTAAACTGTGTCTGTTTGGACTATATTTGCCCTCCATTCTGCCAGCAACTAATGAGCCTCTGGACCAGAGTTTACCAATTTCTTGAGTCAAACTTTGTTTTTGGAACGCCTTTAACGAGTCACTGACTCCTACTCTAGCTCATGAGAACAGCCTATTCATCCACCCCTCCAGCTTCCTCTCCGGGATGCCTTCTGGGGAACTTCAGATCCCTATGCTTAGCACCTGCTTTACGGGCTTCCAAGCTACATGCCTCTGTCACTAAGCTTCACCTCAGTATCCCTTAAATAACGAATCAAGACTGCCACTTAATGGCACTTTAGACCCCAACAGTAAATGGGACGACCTTTTTAATTACTGCCAGTGATCAGTAAATGAAAAGATGTTCCCTATGTTCAAGACTTTTTTTTTCTTCTTCAATCCAAACCTTCCCTCTGTTCTTCCTGTTCCCCAATTCAGCTCCTCCTAGCTATCAAGCCACAACCTCAAGAATTCTCTACTACTTTTGACCCTGCTAAAGAAGCCCCAAATAGGTCCCAACCAACAGATCCTTCCCCCTCTCTGGATTCTTTAGTACCCTCACCTCCCTCTCCAGCGACAGGACGCTCTAATTGTCCTACTCTGGTAGCACCTACTTTCACCTCACCAACAGATTTCTGGTTCCTACTACCTGCTCCACTCTACAGCAACCTTCCCTCCCCCTACTCAGTTTGAACCAGCCTCAGCTCTTCCTTTGTTCCTTTGTGGGAGGTTGCTGGGTTTGCTAGCCTAGTCAGGGTGCATGTCCCTTCTCTTAAGTGAACTCTCTCAAGCAAAAAAAAAAAAAAAAAAAAAAGACTGGGTTCTTATACCTCTGTATCACTCAATCTTATAGTCTCAGCTTTCTCTCTTTCTCTCTCTCATCCCTGATTCTTACCAACAACCTACTTCCTGAAGAGTGCAGGTGAGTTTGGGAGCAGGCGAGAATGCACGCAGATGAAGTGTGCAGACTAATGCAGCATACCCTGTTGAGGCTGAGGCAGTGCCCAACCAGGACACCCAATGGAGTTCTAATACTCTGGAAGGCATTTTAGCTAGAGATCAGTTTACGACCTGCCTCCTGGCTGGTCTCCATAGGGCTGCCCTCAAGCCAGTAAATTATGAAAAAGCTCCAGGACAAAACCAAAAACCCATCTCAATCCCTACAGCACCTTACAAAGGCCCTCTTACAGTATACCAATCTAGACCCTGAAAAATCCAGAGGGCAGACAACTAATGACGTATTTCTTTTCCCAGAGCTTCCCTGATATCAGGGCCAAGCTTAAGCACTTAGAGAGAGGACTTCTAATTCCACAGGCAGAAGTCTTAGCACTGGCCTTTAAGGTGTACCATGGGAGAGATGAAAAGTCCGTAAGCAAAAGTACCAAATGCTGGCCAAGGCCGTGTGACCAGCTTCAGTGATTGACTATCCAAGCTCCCTTGCTAAGAACCTGTTTCAAATGTAGTTGAGAGGGTCATTAAGTCCAGGCCTATCCTAATCCCCATAGGCCACTGGGGCCATGTCCAAAGTGTCACCAAGAGAACACTGACTGTTGATTGCTGCTGTATTCCCCGTGACACAGGAACATCACTCCCAAGATCATCCTCCACCTGATCTCCTAGACATAGCCATGGAAGACTAAAGGTGCCCAGGTTCCCTTGGCCCAACCACTCTCATCTCTGACAGGGAGCCCCAGAGAGTCATCATAGTATTAGGGCGACCCAGCTTCTTCCTTCAGGGCACTAGAGCTACTTACTCGGTCCTGACAGAGTTCATCGCCTAATGTCCAGGGTAGGACAGCCTTACCAACCTCACCAGACCCCAGCACGCAATTGTATTTTGAGGGGCATTCCTCTCACCCATTCAGTGGTGCCAACCTGTTCTATCCCCTTATTGAGAAGGGACCTTTTAGCCAAAGTGGGAGCCTCTATTTCCTTTGCTCCCCCATTTGCCTAATCCCAAGATCATTAGCAGCCCCTCTTTTTCCAATCGATCCAAACTACTGCCCCTAACTTGTCATTTCCTCTGCCAGCCTCTCAGGTAGAACCCCAGGTCTGGGATGTCAAAAACCCCTCTGTCATTAGACACCTTTCCCCTGTCATTCAACTACAGGATCCTACCTGGTACTTCACCCAAGCTCAGTATCCATTCCCTCTCCAGAGCCACAAGGAACTCAAGCTTGTTATCTCTTTGCTCCACTTCTTTTAACACCCCTACACTTGCAGTTAAAAAGCCCAATAGAGGGCTGGAAAAATGGCTCAGAGGTTAAGAGCACTGCCTGCTCTTCCAGAGGTTCTGAGTTCAATTCCCAGCAACCACATGGTGGCTCACAACCATCTATAAAGAAATCTGATGTCCTCTTCTGGTGTGTAGGTATACATGCAGACAGAACATTGTATACATAATACATAAAGGTTTTTGAAAAAGAAGCCCTGGTTCAAGATCTCTGGCTCTGCAATTCTTCATTGGTTCCCCTCCACCCTGTTGTGGCTAATCCTATACCCTCCTCTCCACTCTCCCCTCAGGGACATCCCATTTCTCAGTCCCAGGTCTCAAGGATGCATTTTTCTCTATCCCCCTCAGATACTCAATCACAAAACATCTTTGCCTTCACCTGGACTGACTCTGACAGCTGCTTCTCTACCCAGCTTACCTGGACTGTCCTACCCCAGGGGTTCTGGGACAGCCTATACCTGTTTGACCAGGCCCTGGTCTCTGAGCTATTCTCTTTATCTCTCCCTAAATCTAAACTTATATAATACATAGATGACCTTCTCCTCTGCAGTCCATCCCTACAAACTAGCCAGACTAGCACTTCTGTTCTCTAAATTTTTTGTCTATCAGGGGCTATGGAGTTTAACCTTCTAAGGTCCAACTGTCCACCCATCAGATCACCTACCTTGGACTAACAATTATCTGAATCCACAAAGCCATTACCTTAGACAGGAAACACCTAATCCAGTTTCTAGCAGTCCCCTCTACTAAAGAAGATTCTATACTTACTTTTCAACCATGCCCCCTTCTTAGTATTTCAAATCTTCTTCCACGGCCTAAAGCTCACACTCTCCATCTCATTCTTGCATTGAAACCTCAGAGGAATTATTGCCCCACCCCTCACACTTACAGGAGGGCACATTGCCCCGGGACATCTATACCTGGTACACAGATGGCAGCTCCTTTGTACACAAGGGATCTCAAAAAGCTGGTTATGCCATAGTGTCAGATCCTGAGGCAGTTGAGGCACAAGCCCTCTCTGCCTACACCACTAATCAGCAGGCTGAACTAATAGCCATTACCCATGCCTTCCAATTAGCACAGGACAATCCCTAAACATCTACATAGACTCTAAATATGCCTTCCACATCCCTCTTCCCATGCTGTCATTTGGAAAGATCACAAGTTACTTATAACAAAAGAAGGAGCTCATGTATGGATGACTGGTTCAAACTCCTGGCCTTTCACCTAAATCCTCACCTTTCCTCCCAATAGATAGCCATTGGAAGAATCAATGCCCAAACAGAAAGGCTAGCCCCAAAGTATTAAGTCTAGGGGAGGATTAAAGGCATCAGCTTAGCATCCCTCCCCAGGCCCCAGGTAACCCTAAAACTGGAGAGAAAAACTTCCTAGTCAACACTGGAACCCAACTCTCGGTTCTACAACAACCTGAAGGAATGCTGACCAGCTGGTCCAGGCTGACCAGGCCATCCAGGGTGCCACTGAATCCAAATACTACCCCTGGACCACTCCCAGAATTAGTACCTCAGAAAAGGTACAGCTACTCATTCCTTTACAGTTATTCTTGGCAGCACATGTCCCCTACTGGGCAGAGACCTATTACATAAATTAAGGACTCAAGTTGTCTTGCAAGAAGATGGGATTGCAAGACACCTAGCCTCCCCTCACTCCAACATCTGTTACTCTGCCTTTTGGGAGAAGAATGCCTACCTATAGTTATGAGCATTCTTAGTTACTATCAAGGATCTGCTATCACTTGACCTTCTTTGACCTAGGTGGCAAAGCCTGGAAAAACAGAAAAACCTGAGGATTCTGCCATGACCAGGCATACTTTGACCACTGCTAGCTTTGTAGATAAGGACCCAGCCAAACCAAAAGTAATTTCCCTATACCCCGAGTTGGATCAACTCAGTGAAACTGAGACTGAAGGAGAATCACCACTGCCATATCCAAATGGCACGTCTTCAAAGGGAATATGGCAGCTTCCTGTTCCCCTGTAGGGACATGGCCCAATGTGGTCAAGGGAGCAGCCTGCCACATAAAACCTTGGGTGGCTCCCTCTACCTCTCCTTCGACACCTACATTGCTCCTCTGCAAGGTGTGTTAAACCCTAAAAGGACGACTCTTCTGCACCCAATATTTCCCTGGAATTCTCCAGCCTCAGGGTGCCAACAACCCTCAAAGAGTTTGGGAGCCCCATTCAATATAAATGCTACAAAAATTTACAACAACAGTGCAAACAAGTCTATGGCCACCACTTTGTGAAACTGACAGCTGCCTCCTACACTAAGGAGACAAGTTACGGCCACCACTTTAAATACACCCCAGGACTGGAAAAACATCATGCAAGAAATCTTATCTGGAAGGTAGTTCCTTCAATGGAAATCTGCATTCTATGATGAGGGAGACGTCCTCAGACAAGGAAACTTGGCTTGAAATGTTCAAATCCCTCCTGAGGCCCTCCAGGGAGCACGTAACTACGCTTCTCCTGCTACTCAAATGTTAAGCCCTCCTATTTAGATCAGGTGCACCTGTGTACCATGCGGGCCACACAGAAAACTACCAAGGGTGCTACGGTACCGCTTGGTTAAAACAAAAACCAAATGAACATTCTGCCAACTTTGTCTATAGAGTTCAAGAAGCGGTCAATTGGAAGGTACAACATTACGCAGCAGGTGCCTTAACAAAAGTACTGGTATGGAAGGGGGCTACCACAGAGGCACATAGAGTGATTGCTCCAGTGTGGAGTGGAGAATTGGAGGATTGGATAACTGCCACTGGAGAGTTAGCTACTACACTCAATCATACAGGAAGCTCGGCAGCTACTCTAGCCATGCATTTAAAAACACAGAACACTGGGAAAAAGCAAGGCAGGATGGCAGGAAGAACATGGGGGGGGGGGTGTCAGTGCCACTTTGTCCATCAATGTCTTAATAAGATACAAGGCAAAACTGAAAAAGTCCCCCATTAATCTGGCCAAAATATAACAAAGGGTTCCACTGGCCCAAGACTGCCACTCCAAAACTACTGAAGATGGGCAATCTTTAAGCTTCTAGTTGGGCAATCCTCAGCCCCACAATTAAGGGGAAAACCCATAAAAATGGACAATTCCTTCAGTATGCATCAGCCTTTGGTTAAAAATAGAGGATAACATATTTTGTGGTATGAATGATACCGGGGTGGAGAGAACTTTAAGAAAGGAGGAAGTTTTCATTAATTGGAAACTTCACACTGGACCTCATGTAAAGGGCGTTGATGGCCTGACACAGTCTTGGCAAACAGCTCGACCGATCACAGTGTGATCGGTGTGACAATGATGGTAATCAAGGAACAATTATACTCCTTGTGTTGGTAGATCTTCCCAATAATCTCTGAGGAAGAGATGTCTATGAAGATATGAATGTAGATATTACCACAGACAATAAAAGCCTTTTATGACAATTGTGTTGTACAATATAAATTACATTTGAAGCCTTCCCCCCAATTCTAAGGGCCACTGTTCCAATAGGATTCTTAATCCCCTCTAAAATGGATATGGAATTAAGACAATCCTGTGTGTGTGAATCAGTGGCCAATCAATGGGAGGAAGAAACACAAAGAATTACTCTAACTTGTTCCAAGAACAGCTTGAGTGTAATCATATAAAACTTTCTACTAGTCCTTAGAATTCTCCTGTTTTTGTTATTAAAAAGTCAGGCAAATTTAAATTGTTACATGCTCTCAGGGTGATGGGGGCTACCCAGCCTAGCGTCCCTGCATTATCTGCAGTCCCCAATGGGTACTATATTGTCACCATAGATATTAAAGATTGTTTTTTCTTTATTCCTCTCCATCCAGAAGACAAAGATTTGCCTTCTCTGTGACTATAATTAATAATAAAACACCTATGTGCAGATATCAGTGTAAATAGTCTGACTATTTGTCAGATTTATGTATGGGAGGCTATTAAAAAGAAGTGGCCAGTGACTGCCGTGATTCATTATATGGATGTTTTTTTTTTTGGTCACCCTGAGCAACAAACCTTAAAGCTCAAGCTCCAGGATATCTCTACTGCTTTGAGGGTAGTTGGTCTTCACATTACAGCTGAAAAGGTACAAACTCAAGAACCGTATTTGTTTTGGGGGCACACAGTTATCCCTGATGCTATTAGGCCCCAAATGTTACAGTTCTCCTTTCTCATTCCCCCTCCATTGGTTTCCATGCAGACCATTTTGGGAACGCGGTATGGATTAGACCTTGCCTTCCTGCACAGCACAGCTCATCCTTCCCTACTTCTCCTGCTTTGTGGTGTCAAATGGCCAGAAGAGATTTTAACCATTAAAGAGGAGGCAAAACGGGCCTCCTGTTTTAAAGGATGTTAAGAAAGGCCTTAATAAAGCCCTTCTACACTACTTTGACCTGCTAATGAGGTTTGGGGCCTTGTGATACCCACACAGGAATTTCCTACTGAGGTGTTCATCCAACCTCCCAATAAAATATACTGGGTTCATTTGGCTTATTCTACTGCTCCGAATGTTACATCTTTTATAAATAATATTTTCACTCTTACACTAAAGATACTTAAAATATCCCTTTTATTTATTGGATAAAAAGCCAGATACAAATATTGTTCTAATATCCCAGGACTTACTTGCCTGAACATTCTCATCCTACTATATAGCCCAGCTCTTTTTGTTAAATATCCAGGGTAAAAGAGATAACCATGTCCCTAAAAATAAAATCGCATCCATGCTTCAAAACCTGTGATTTAGGTACTTATTAGAAAAACCTCATTCCTGATGCTGTGTCACATTTGGCTATGTTATTCACTCTTGCCATTCCCCCACACTAAAGTGTTTACTGGTTACTTTGAGGGATCTGTGAAGCTAGGAGAACTGTTGGCTATCTTAGTCCTTTTAAGAGATATTTTCAGTGATAGCCAATATACTACTAACCTTGTCAAGGTTATACCTTTACCCCAGCTGAGGTCCACTGTATTGAGCTATGATTCAACTTTAAACAAAGTTGAACAAAGACAGGCTCCTTTCATCTATGGGAGTCCAGGACATCTTGACCAGGTGTCACACATCACCACATGGCAACATATGGTGCAGAGAACTCCTCTTGGCTTGAAGCCCTTCCTAATGCCACACCCTGCAATTTTGCCTATCAAGAAGCCAGAGCCTCCAAGAAACCATAGGCCTCGAGTTCTGGCTCCCTCTGCCCCAGAGTTGAGAACCTCTACCCACACCCTATGTACCTGCCTCAGCGCTAGCGCCTGCCCCAATGGCAGCAGCAGCTGAGCCGGGTCCCAAGGAGGGGGACAAAGAGAAGGGAAGATCAGGAAAACCCATTGAGGCCCCCTCATACCCAGGCACAGAGTGCCAGGCAGAAAGACTCCACCACTGTCGCCTTGCCCTTGCAGGTAACCAATACATCACTCACCTGCCTTTCTCCACCAGTGACTCATATAATTGGAATATACAAAACCCTAAATTCTCTGAGAAACATTCTACCTTGATTGACTTCCTTGACTCTGTGATGGTCACCCATCAACCTACTTGAGATGATTGTCAACAGCTCTTACAGGTGCTCTTCAACACTAAGGAACATGATTGGGTACTGGCTGCTGCTCAGAAATTGGTTCTGGGTCCCAAGGGCCAGCCCACAAACATCCAGGCAGACACTGATACAGGCTTCCCACTGACGTCCCCAAATTGGAACCACAAACACCCTGAAGGAAGGGAGCAGCTGAAAGTCTACTGCTGGGTTCTAATGGGGAGTCTCCATGCAGCCGCAAGGTGCCCCACCAATTTGTCTAAGGTAGTGCAAGTAATGCAGGGTAAGAATGAGACTCTGGAGCCTTCCTGGATTGATTAATGGAGGCATACAGGATCTACACTCCCCTGGACCCAGAAACAAAGGACAACCAGTTGGCTGCAAACATGGCCTTTGTCAACCAGGCAGTGTCAAACATCTGTCAAAAACTTCAACAACTTGAAGGATTTGAAGGTAAGCAGATGGCAGAGCTTGTGGCCATAGCTGAGAAGGTCTACAACAACAGGAAAACTCCTGAAGATAGACAGACCAGGGGACTTGCCAAAGTTTTGTTGGCAGCCACAGGGGGAAAAAAAGAGGTAAAATACAAAGGAACTAAAAAATCTGGCATAGGAGGAAAAGAAACAAGCCCCTCCTAGAGAAGAAGCACAGCTCCACCTCCCAAAGAACCAATGCACCTATTACAAGGAGATGGGGCATTGAAAAAACGAATGTCCCAAACAGCAAAAAGAAAGGGGGCCAAAGGTCTTAGAACTAGAACTCACATGTCTGAAGGCGTTGGGGCTCACATCCCCTCCATGACCCCTGGGTAACTCTAAAGGTGCAGGGAAAGCCAGTAGAGTTCCTGGTGGACAGGGGGACATAAGACTCCATCTTAAAACAACCCATGGGGTCCTTATCCAATAAAATGTGGGTACAGGGAGCTACTGGGAATAATCAATACCCATGAATTACTGGAAGAGACGTGGACCTAGGAATGAGACAGGTAACGTATTCAAAAAATGAAAGCCCAAAGTTGACTTTGTCCCTGATGGGGTACAGGTTCTGGATGAAAATGGCCCCACACATGCCCTAACTGTAGCATTAGAAGATGAATATAAATTTTATGTCCCACCTCTACCATCCACCAGCAAGAACTCATACCTAGCTAAATTATGGAGAAAATTCCAGAAAACTGGGTGGAGAGAAACCTGATGGGGCTGTCTGAACACCGAGGACCAATCTTGATCCAACTAAAAGCCAACACTAGTCCAGCCAGGGTTTGCCAATAACCCATTTCCCGAGAGGTGAAGGCAGGCATAACTCCCCATGTCAACCAACTATTGGAGCAGGGGATACTGGTTCCACATCAGTCAGCCTGGAAAACCCCTCTCCTACAGGTAAGAAAGCTCCATTCCAATGACTACTAGCACATGCAAGACTTGTGGGAAGACAACAAAAGGATAGAGGACATACACCCAACAGTGTCAACCCAAACACTTACTCTACTGAGCAGCCTGCCACCCAAGCAGGTCACTTACAGCACACTGGACCTCAAGGATGCTTTCTTCAGCCTGCTGCTGGCCCTGGCCAGTCAGCCCTTGTTCTCCTTTGAATGGAACAATACAGACTGTGGTCTCAAAAGACAGCTGATATGGACTAGGCTACCACAAGGATTTAAGAACTCCCCCACCATCTTTAATGAGGCTCTCCATGAAGACTTAGGTGAGTACAGGCAATCTCACCCCCAAATAAACCTCTTACAGTACGTCAATGACCTTCTTGTAGCAACTGCAGACCAAGAGACCTGTAACATGACAACTGCTGATCTATTCAAGGAGCTGGGCCAAATGGGATATCACGTGCCCAACTAAAAAGGCACAACTCTGTTAAAAGAAGATAACATACCTTGGGTATGTTATCCAAGGTATACTCAAGGTATACTCAAGACGTTGGTGTTTGTCAACGTCTGTTGTCCCAAGCTTGAAAAAGACAATCCTCAACATCCCTACCCCTAAGACATGGAGACAAGTCTGTGATTTCTTGGGGTCAGCAGGGTTCTGTCGACTTTGGGTACATTGCAAAGCCCCTCAAAGTGATTGCAAGGCGACAGGAGAATCTCTTGGAGTAGACTACTGAAATGGACAAAAGCCTTCCTCAAGCTAAAAGAGGTTTTCTTAAAGGCCCCGGCCCTGGATCTACTGTATATTTATAAACCTTTTCATCTATATGTGGATGAGAACAAGGGCATAGCCAAATGGAAACACAGGCCCTGGGCCCCTGGAAAAGACCAGTGGCCTGTGTGTCCAAGAAACTGACCCAGTGGCCCAAGGATGGCTGCCTGTCTCTGCATTGTAGTAGCCACCAGACTGCTGCTCAAGGATGCAGACAAAATTACCACAGGGCAGAAACTTATCAGCACCTTTCATGAAATTGAGGGTATCTCCAAGACCCCTCCTCCCCCAGAACAATTGCTATCTAATGCCTGGGTAGTTCACTATTAAGCCTTACTCCTGAACCTGACCTGCATCCAGTACAGTCCCTCCTCTACCCTCAATCTGGCTCCCTTGCTGCCTGATCTGGACCTGGATGTAAACCATGACTGACTTGATCTCAGAACTTGAGATCAAGTTCTGAGATCTGACAGATATCCCCTGCCCTGATGCAGAGGTAGTCTACTTCATGGATGGGAGCAGCTTTGTGCAAAATGGAACCAGGTGTGCGGACACTGCAGTGGTAACCCTTGGCTCTACAGAATAGGCCTTTGCATTACCCCCTGGGACCTTGGCTCAACGGGCCAAACTGATTGCTTTGACTCAGGCCCTTAAAATGGCCAAAGGTACAACTGCTAATATCTTCACTGACAGCCGGATATGTTTTTGCCATGGTTCATGTCCACTGACTCACCTATAAAAAAAGGGAGCTACTCATAGCAGAAGGAAAAACTATCAAAAACAAGAAGGAAATTATAGCTCTGTTGGAAGCTATATTTCTACCCCTTAAAGTAGCCATCATCTATTATCTAGGACATTAAAAGGGGCTAGCCAAGAAGGCAAGGGGAAATAGACTGGCTGATAAGGCGGCCAAGGAGGCTGTGCCAGGCACCACTACTATAGCCCTATTGGCTATGGCCCCACCAGAGTATCCCCCAGCAGCCACTATAATTTGGAAGACAAACAGGACCAGGCCAAATGTCAAGGGCTCTGTCAGAAGGATGGACGGCTCCACACTGCTGATTGTCCTATAATCCTTCCCTATGACTTTGCCAAACAACTTATACAGCAGATAATCAGAACACCTACCTAGGACTCAGAAAACTCAAAGAACAGTTGAGAAATGCTAACTTCAAAATCTTCCACCTGGGACTACTGGTAGATGACATGATCTCCCACTGCACTACCTGGAAACCCCCTGAAAACAGCTCAAGGGACTCCAGGAACCAGGCTTCATGGACAGAGGCCAGGCGTCAACTGAAAAACAGATTATACAGAAATCAAGCCAGGTATGTATGGATATAAATATCTCCTGCTCCTTGTAGATACCGTTTCAGGATGGATGGAGGTGTTTCCCATAAAGAAAGAAACAGCCAACACAGTGGCTAAGAAGCTGCTGGAAGAAATCATTCCCAGGTATAGACTACCCTGGCTGCTAGGATCTGACAACAAACCCACCTTCATATCTCAGGTAATAGTCACTTGTTAGGGTTATGGGGACAGACTGGACACTCCATTGTGCCTACTGTCCCCAAAGCTCAGGGCAAGTAGACAGAACAAATCAGACCTTTAAAGGAGACCTTAACTAAATTAAACCTAGAAACTGGTGGTGACTGTGTGGCCCTCCTTCCCTATCCCCTATATAAGGCAAGAAATAACCCCTATACCCTGGGTCTAATTCTGTTCAAAATATTTTATGAAAGAGCCCTCCCTGTCTACCTTATCTCTAGCCTGAAATTCTTGCAAAATTTAACCACCAAAGAGTTTTGGAATCTGCAGACCCTCCATAGAATCCAAAAACGGACCTGGCCTGACATATGCTACACTTATGAATCAGTTCACCCTCCTAACCTCCACTGCTTTGAACCAGGTGATGAGGTCTGAGTTAAGAGACATAACCACAAAACCCTTGAACCCAGATGGAAAGGTCCATAGTCGGTGATCCTGACCACACCCACTGCCATGAAGGTCAGCGAGATAGATTTGGATATATCACTCACAGGTCAAGCCTGCAGGAGGCTGTCATGCAACACTTTCACCATGGAAGGCAAAGTCCACCCACACCCTCAGGATCCTCTAAAGACAAGGCTTTGCAAAATCCTAACCGTGCTGACTCCCATAGCTACAGCCAAAGCCGATCCTAACCTCTGCATCCACACCAAGGTTCTCAACCATTCCCAAGGGTTCTGTACACTGGGCCAGATTTCTTTACTATTCAGATGAGGATATGATCACCCAGCTATTCCCCCCTCCTTGCCACCTGAAGAAAAAAAAAAGTTACCCTTGCAGCAATCTTGGTACCAGCTCTACTAGGGCTCACTATTTTCAGAGCAGCTGGGGTGGGCACTTCGGCCCTCATCCTACAAGACCAAAATTATAAGGCTCTAAGTTTAGCTATAGATGCTGATTTAACCGAATTAGAAAAATCCATATCTCATTTGGAAGATTCCTTAACCTTTTTAGCTGAAGTTGCTTTCTAAAATAGAAGAGGACTAGACTTTCTGTTTTTACAAGGGGGATTATGCCTAGCATTGAGAGAATAATACTGTTTCTATGCCAATCATTTTGGGATCATAAAGGAATCAATGTCCTTGGTTTGAAGAAGATTACAAGATAGGGAGAGAGAAAGATAGCAGTCCCAAAGCTGTTATGAATCATTCTTAAATTGGTCTCCATGGCTCACCACTCTAATCTCAGCCTTAGCCAAACTTCTAGTCCTGCTGATTGTACTTACATGTGGACCATCCATTATCAATACTCTTGTTAAATTTGTCAAAAATAAAATCTCCCCTGTCCAATTCATGGTGTTAAAGTTTCAATAGCAGCTCCTAGACTCTACTCAAGGATTTGGGATGGAACCAAACTCAAGGGGTGGGGGCGAGAAAACCTGACTCACTCCGTTTTGAGACTAGGCCCACAGCCAAGTCAAAGTTCTTGCCACCTTTCCCCCTTTTTTCTGCTCAAAGAGCTCCTGGAAGAACCATAGGAGATAGGCAGCCAATCAGAGTCTGCCTCAACATCTGACCTGGAACTAAATCAATATCAAGTAACCAACTTGAAAAGTCCCCAAAGTCAGAACCAATCAGAAATGCTTAAGTACCCCTCACCATGAACCCAACCAATTCTAACAAAGGTCGGATGACCATGGCTGGAAATTCTTTAACTGGCTTTAAAAGGAGTCTGCAAGCTCCCCTCGGGGTTGCCATTTTACTCAAATGGTAGCCCCTGCATGCTGAATGTTTCTACAGAGTAAATGCTCTTTAGTTTTGCATGCTATTTGAGTCTGGAGTCTTCTTTCAGTGATCCACAGACCCTAACAAAGGGAGACACCTATATGTTCTTGGGGGAAGACTGTTGCTACTGTATCAACAAATCTAGTCTGCTAGCAACTAATATCAAGTCACTCTGACCAAGTTTGCCAATACAACCGGAACACATCTTCATTCCACTCTTTCTGGCTAATACCCCGTCCATAGGGCTGGTGGCAATAATCTGTCTACTTTTTCTCTTAGCACACTGCCTCCTCTGCTTTCTACAGAAACACATCTGTAAGCTTTCCAGAGTGGCCATTCATCAAATGTTCCTAACACTCTTAGATCTCTGTGCCCAACAATCCTGCCTACTCCCAACATCCCCTCCATTTTAAATCCTGACTCATCTGGAAGTAGTCAGACTTGAGCCCAGCGTCCCTATACCCAAAGAGGTCAGGATGTTTCCCCAACCCCCTGCTCCAACCAGAAGTCTTTGAACGAGACAAAGAGATTCCTGTCAGAAGCCTCTGTTTACAAAAGCACCCAGAAAAAAAAGGACAAAGCAGACACTTAGTTCCGAATTCCAAAGTGACCACTGAACTCAGAACACATCTATTGGAACCCCAAACCTAGGCAATATTCCAATACATTCACCATCATAACAAAACTTTCTCCCCATTTTTTTTTTAATGTTTACAGTGTTCTGGCTTATGTACACCTGCTCACCAGAGGGCACCAGATCTCATTATAGATGCTTGTGAGCCATCATGTAGTTGCTGGGATTTGAATCCAGGACCTCTGGAAGAACAGCCAGTGCTCTTAACCTCTGAGCCATCTCTCCAGCCCCTCCTAACTCCCTTTTAAGAAGCCCCTACCCCAGCCCAGCCTCTGAATTTCACAGACCTATTGTGAGACATGAACTAGCCTGGGAGCAACTAATCCCTAAATAAACCCACTTTTTACTTTTTAATTTGACTAAATTGGAATTACAACAGTAGTGATGAGAAGCCATTCACATATATCTAGAAATGAGCTCAAGATGGACCATAGGATGATTTCTAGTGGTTAGATAAAAGCCAGAATTCCTTTGGGTCTTCCAAAAGGAGTCATTTCCCTTACTTCTGGCAGAAGAGACTTATGGCTCCACTGACATATACATGTCGTTACTTACATACTAAAGCCTATGATGGCCTTCAGCCTTCCTCAGTCCTTACTCACAACTACTCAAAGACCATGCCAGCCTCCCCAGGCTTCCCTCCTCCCAGATACTTTTTTGTTTGTTTGTTTTTTTAACAATGGCAAGTGTATCATATCACACCCCCCCTCCCCCAGTTATTCTCTCTTCTCTAGCAAATAGCCCTGGCTATGTCTAGTCACTCTGCTCTGACTCCTTCAGATGCCTCTGGATATTTTCTTATGCATTTCTTATGTATTTCTCTTATGTATAATAAAAACCTTCCCCATAACAGTGGAGTGGCCATGTCTACAGTTTCTTTATTGAGCCCTCTCACATTTTTGGGGGTGAGGGGTGAATGTCAGAGAAATGGAGGGCATGGGGACAGAATCAGGGAGAATCAGGGAGGGGGTAGTGAGAAAGGGAGTCAGACAGACTGACCGTTCAGAGTGCTCAAGAGGCTATGCCTGTTCATGTCTGAAGCTAAAGGCCACAAGCCCAGAGCCCTGGTGGTAGTGTGGAGGCATGAGTGGCAGGCAGGAGTGGCTGGCAGCTGATGTGAAACTTCTTCCAATCACATCACACTTGCTCCCCAAAGAGATGAAGTGCTAGTGTTAAGACATCAGGATGGTGAACAGCCTCTTACATCAATGCTGAGCACAACTATTGATTGCTGTTAACGTAACAGGGCTGGCACCTCCCTTCCACTCTGCAATCACACAGCTGTGCCTGAGAGAACCTTTTGGCTCCTAGCTATTTAACTATCTTCAACCTTTAGCTATTGTATCTGAAATCCTTAGGCTCTCCCCAGTTCACCTCTGCTTCTTCCTGGGTCTGTGACAGCTCTGAGGTTAAGGAAATCAACAAAGGTCAAAATCAGAGGTTGGAGATGGGCGTGGTGATGCACCCAGGGGGCAGAGGCAGGAAATCTCTGAGTTGAATGTCAGCCTAGTCTACAAAGTGAGTTCCAAAACAGGCAGGGCTACACAGAAACCCTGTCTCAAAAAACAAAGAAACAACAACAAAATCAGGACTTGTGATGTGGCTCAGAATGTAGAATACTGATATAGTATGTATAAGGTTCCAACTGCAGCACCACGTAAATTGAATATAGTTGTGCATTCCTGTAATACTAGCACTCAGCAGGAGGCACGAGTTATCAGACGCTCAAGGTCATACTCAGTTATACAGTAAGTTTAAGGCCAGCCTAGGACTACATAAGATCCTGTCTCAAAACAACAACAAAAAACCAACCCCTACATACAGAAAGAAATCAAACTCAGCATATTATGCAGCTCAGCAGTAAAGTATTTGTTTAGCACATGGGAGGAGCTGAGTTCTACCCCTAGTACTACCATTTTTAAAGAGCGATTTATTTTATGTGTATGACTATTTTGTCTGTATGTCTGGTGCACAAACACCAGAAGATGGTGTTAGAGCCCCCTGAATTGGCATTAAAGATAGCTGTGAGCCACCATTTGGGGCTGGGAATTGAACCAGGACCCCTATAAAGAAAACAACATATGTTCTTAACCATTGAGCCATCTCTTCTGCCCCTAATGCCAAATATTTAAAAATGACCTTAGCATGTTTATGTCTTTATTGTGTGTGTGTATATATGAGTATGCATGTCCACATATAGTCAACTGTAGAAGGAACCAAACTGAAGGTTAATTTTGAATTAACACTTCCATTTGACCATGGGTCAAATAAAGTTTAAGTTCCCAGTATCTCCATGGAGAACTGACATCTTGCTTGGCAGAAAGAGACATGTATGTGGGTAACTGACATCCTGATTGGAAAGTTCAGATATGAATGCTAGGCAAGTCACCCCACTACAGTTCACTAACCCAACCAATGGAGCAGAGTAAGTGTACCATAAAGACATGTTCCTAAGAAGTTTCCTACACCAAAATCCTGATTGGTAGGAAACTTAGCACAGATGTTTGTGGACTTGGGGCTTAAAAACACTATACTGCCAGGCCCAGTGGTGCGCACCCTTAATCCCAGCACTCACACAGGCAGAGGCAATCAGATCAACGTGCATTTCCAGGGCAGCCTGGTCTACAAAGAGAGTCCAGGACAGCCAACACTACACTTGAAAACAAAACAAAACAAAACAAAACAAAACAAAACAAAACACTATACCATTCTGGCTTGGGGTCACAGTTCAGCTCCGAAGTCTATTCTGTGGCCTTGATCAATCAGTAATGGCCTGAGTACAATAAATTTTTGTCATCTGCTTAAATACTTACTACAATAAACATTCAAAGACACAGTCAGCTCCCGAGTCTGTGCTGTTGTCCCAGACTGGTCAGTTTTTGCTATTTCAAATAAAGATCTTGCTTTGCTGAACTTTTGTGACTGCTCTAATTGTTTTAGATTTCCATACCCCAACATGACATGTATATTAAGTCAGAGAAACAGAGCTGTTTCCTTCCACCATGTAGGTTCCTCTCAGGGATCAAACTCAGGTTGTCAGGCTTGTAAGTGCCTTTCCTGCCTGAGCCATCTCACTGCCAGTACTTCCCACACACCACTTCTTGAGTAAAATCAATAGTAGCTGTAACCTGAAGCAATGTGGGCATAGTCCATGCCACAAACCTGGAGGCAAACTCTGGGAAGTGGAGACACTTGTCATCATCCCACTCAGAAGGCAAGATAGTTATCTTTATTGCTTGGGTCCCTTCTTTCAGTTTCCCTGGATGTTTCTTTCTTTTTTTTTTTTTTTTTTTTTTTTTTAATCCAACATGGTGTAATGGATCACATGTGCTCAATGGCAGGGCATATGCAGTTACTAAGAAACCCATGAAATTAGAAACAGGCTCAGTTGACTGAGTGTGTTTGCCTCGCATGCACAAAGCTCTGGTTTTATCCTCGGCACATGAGCCAGGCATGCTTGGAAACTTGGAACTTGAGAGGTAAAATCAGGAGTTCAAGGACATCCTTGGCCACACTGCAGGTTTGAGTCCAGCGTGAGCTAATAAAATCAGGGTAAGCAAACACTTAATGGCATCAGTGAAGTACAACCTAATGTGACATAAGACAATCTCACTGAAGCCTAGAGGGCTAAAATGACTTAGCTAACCTCATTGCCTGAGCACTACAATTGACAATCTGTTTTTCATTTCTTGACCCTGAAATGAAGGGATGGCATCTCTGTACTTGCTCATTCTTTAGATCAGAAAAAAAGCCTGACTAGCTTCCAAGATAATAATAGCCTCATTGATCCCTCACTCACGAAGAGCATGGAATCTGCTAAAGCACATCTCAGCTGGACACAGGCTATGGGCCTGTGACCACTGCCAAGAAAGGATGTGGAGGAGGTGAGGGGCCAAAGACACCCTACAAAGGAAATGCCTTCTCAGGAAGGGGTTATCATGAAACAGGAGCTACCTGAGCAGAGGTATTTATAGTCAGACAACAAAGGGGTGACTTCAATGGCACCTCCTGAGCGTGCAGAAAGGCATCTCACAGAGGTCCAGAAGATCAAGAGCTGTGTTTAACAGCTTAAGCTGAATAGCCCTCAGCCAGCAACAGAAGGAGGAAAGGTTGGCTTGACACCCTGGGGAAAATGAGACTCCACAGTCATCAGAAAACACAATGTGCAGAGAGGAAGCCAGAAGAATGAATCCCATATTAAGTTTCAAAAGCACATTTAAACAAGGTATCTGTCTGGGATGCCAACATCTAATTGGATGCACAGAGCATCTTCACAGACTGCATGCTGGGATCGAGGGCTTTCTCCCTCCTTCCTCTCAGGGAAAGAGAGGCTCAAATAGATTCCCCAGATAAATTCAATCACGTGCTATAAACAACAAACAACAATGATCACCTCAGGACTTTCTTGGCAACTGGCCTGAGGCCTGGACACTGGAAGGCTGTTCTGAAACACCACTGTCCCAAGACTTCTGGGGGCCCACTGTTCCTGTGCTCTCTCAGCTGACTCTTGAACCAGGACCAAATTACTGGATCTTGGCTTCCAAGGCCTTCTCCACAGCCTGCCGCATTTCCACATGGGCCTCCAGTAACTTCCCAGGAAACATGTTTGTTTTTGTAGTTGTTGTTTAAAATCCCATTAAGATACTCTTTTTCCCTGAAGCTGTAGAGATAGCTCGACGTACCCAATCCTCATGTGAAAGCCAGGCTTTCACCTTTACTCCCAGTATTCAGGAGGGTCTCTGTGAGTAAGGCTGGCCAGGGTTACACAGTGAGACCCTGTCTTGAGGAAAAAAGAAAAACAAAGACAAAACAGCAAAATGCAATGCTGGGAATGTAAAGCCAGGAAGGTCCCTGACCAGCCAGCTTAACCAAACTGTGAAGATCTCAATAAGAGATACACCTGATATTGATCTCTGGTGTCTATCTCATGTGCATACACACAAAGATACTCTTTTATTAAGGCCGGCTGGCCACATAGCTCAATCCTTTAAAATTTTATTTTTGTTTGTCTACTGAGTATATGTAGGCACGCATGTCACTGTGGGTGTGTCATGGGTGTCAGTTCTCTCCTTCTACCATGTGACATCTGGGGACTGAATCTGGATCATTAGGCTAGATGGCAAGTACCACTACTCACTTGAGTCACCTTGTTAGGCCCTAGCTCAATCCTCTGAGTTCTGTGGCCCAAAGGCTTTGACTTCCCTTAAGAATGGAAAGAAGAGAATAAATTCCTTCACACTTAAACACAAGAGACACCATGGCCACACTCCAACTTACATTACAGCCAACAAAAGCCATCACAGTGGTCACACAGGACCCAAGAGGAGGATTCAAGTGTGGGAGTTCTATCCTTTCCCAGCCTATGAGACAGAAGTGTTCACCTCTTTCCCATGGCAATGCTGGTGAGTTAACTGGGTCCACAGACACCATGGAGCACTGCAGACATGGAATGATGTCTGGACGCAGGAAGACCTGGAGAAAGCCTTTTATCCTGACTCCTGCCACAAACCACAGACCTCTGCTCTCTCCCACAGCCAACATCAGCATAGCCCCAGTTCCTGGAACCACACTGAAAGTAAGAGAAATTATCTGACCTTTTAAAATTGGTACCTAGTTATGATACTTCACACAGAAACCAATTCAGATTATCAACAACAACAACAACAAAAAACTACCCAGAAATGGTAAAGGGCACTAGTAGGCAATCTGCATAAAGCAGATATAACACGGCAGCTCACAACTGTCTGCAACTTTAGTCCCAGAAGATCCGATCCCCCTCTTCTGGCCTCTGAGAGTACTCCATGTACGTGGTACAGGCACACGCAGGCAAAACATCCATACATATAAAATGGGGGGGGGGGCGCGAACAATATGGCACAGTGGGCAAAGGCACTGGCCACCAAGGCTTATGACTTGAGTTCTATTCCCAGAACCCACATGATCAAGAAATCAAGGACAATGCTGATTTCCGCACAAATACCAGGATAGTCACACATGCACAAACACACACACAAATAACAAAATATAAACAGATGAGAGATAGAGGTAGGCTGAAAAAGTGGGTCAGTCAATAAAGTGCACAGCATGCAAGCATGAGGATGGGAGTTTGATTCCCAGTACCCAAAGTGCTGGGGAAGCAGAGACAGATTTCTGGGCCTTGATGTCCAGCCAGTTTAGTACAAGCTCCATGTTGAGAGACTATCTCAAAATATAAAGACGGTAAATGACTGACGCTTAATGTTGACTTCTACATAAACATGGACACACACACAATAGAGTTTAAGATTTGTTTTGGTTTTCAGTTTTTCCAAGACTAAAACTAAGAGTTTCTCTGGCTGTCCTGGAACTCATGCCATAGACCAGGATGGCCTCAAATCCAGAGATCCCACATTCCTCTGCATCCTGAATGCTGGAACTAAAGGTGTGCACCACCATTGCCTGGCTTGATTTGTTTTATTTTTGATTATGTGTTTTGGGTATGTGTCCCTAGGAGCAATACTCCAGGAGGCCAGAAGAGGTTGCTGTAAAGCCTAAACTTTAGTTACAAGTGGTTATGAGCCACTTAACATGGGCTGGGAACTGGAGAAGAGCAGCAAGCACTCCTAACCAATGAACCACCTCTCTGGACCACAAAAGTTTTTTTGTTTTTTGTTTTTTTACTTTTTTTTTAAATTCATTTATTTTTATTATACAGCATTTATTTTTATTTATACAGCATTCTACCTCCATGTGTGCCTCCACACCAGAAGAGGGCACCAGATCTCACTATAAATGATTATGAGCTACTATGTGGTTGCTGAGAATTGAACTCAGGACCTCTGGATGAGTAGCCAGTGCTCTTAAGCCTTTGAGCCATCTCTCCAGCCCCAACCACAAAAGTTTTACAGCAATAAATAAACAATATAATAAGGGGATAAAGTATCAGTAGGCCATTCGTATAAAGAATACAGATAGTCGGTAAATGTTTACAAGATTTCATCTTCACTACAAAGTGGAAAAACATAGTGAAAAGCTACTTGTATATACTACTTCAAGAAAAAAAATGCTTCTGAGGAAATTTAAAGATACTAGTGTTGTGGTTGGTGTTCAATGCAAACCCTTTCCTTCTGCCTTTTGGATCTCAAAACATTCTGGTTGTTTCCCCCTAGCTTAGCCTTAAGACCACTTAGTGCAAATGCCTTCACTGTCCAGAGTTGCTAGCCAACGATTTTACTAGCACATGTTTGTGCTATGGTGATGCTTGGGATTGAAGCTAGGCATTTGAGAAATACCCATAACAGAAAGCCAAAACACATAGGCAGAAAATATCCCAGGCAAGGGAAGAAAGTAAACATAGAATGTTTATTTTATGTTTATTATTATCCTTATGAATTCCAAATACATCTTGGGAAGTACCTGAGTGTGAAACGTCTACTGAGATCTGTTTTTACATTAATCCGCGTGCCAGGGGTTGGGGAATGTGACAGAAACAAGTATTTGAATATGAAAGTCTACGTGTTTAAACAGGCTTTGTGTAATGTGTGGGTCCCCCTTTACCTGAATGTCGTATGGGAATAGATCTTAAATCTTGCCTGGGACCACAGTCGGTTAAACCCTACAAATTGCTGTAGGTGGAATGCAAAATGAGTGGAATTAAGGTTTACAGAGCTATCTCTTCTGTTGTGAGGTCTTTTTACCTGTGTTATAGAGAAGTGAACAGTGTGTCTAACAGAAGTTATCCTTACTTGATGTTGAAAATCTACCCATTTAGCAGTGTTGGCCGACGTGCTGAATGGGAGCTAGTAAGGAATCCATGACTATTTCACCACACACAGCATGGGTGGAGGCTGGAGTGCTGGCAAAAACAAATTCTCTGTGCTGTGTATCTATGCCCAATGCAGACTGGGGCTTATGACAAAAGACTATGCCTCCCAGGTCCAACTGCTAGGCTTCTGGGCTGGAGAATTTAAATGCCTTACATAGGGCCATGTTGCCCAGGGAAGACAGAGAGACTCACAAGCAGAGTCCTCTCTCTTGGGACGGAATGAACGGCTTGAGAAGGGCCCCTCAAGCATAAAGGGCTGCCTGCTGCAGCTGTCCTACCCTAAATTGCAAGTGCTAGGTCCTAATGAGAGACTGTCTCAACAAAAAGGTGGCAGCATCCTGAAGACCACCATGCCAAGTTGGCCTCTGGCTTCCAAGCATATGACCGCACATGTATCCCCTCCAAAACATGTTCGGGCATGATGAGCACCATTATGACACATACAATGACAGTGTGTTTTGGTGCACTGGTGACATCATGCTGCTGTGATGATGTTACGGGAAGTCGTATGTAACACAAGCAGGAGAGTTTCAAGTAGCATCTCCAAGTCTGGAAACACCTCCATGGCTTTGTGACCACAGGAGAGCTGCTACAAATATCCCTTCCCAGCCAGCTGGAAACCTGCAGCTCCTCTGACCACTAATGACTTGATTATCCCAAAGCACAGTCCCATTTGGAAGGACATCTTCCTGCCAGGTGGTGTGGAGGTCCTTGGGAAAAGAGGATGTGACAGGCCCACTAAGTGTCTATCCTGTCAAGTTCACCTCCTGCACCAGGAGCTGGATTACTCTAACAGTGGCTCCTCCATGTCTTTGTGTCACTGGTAATCACAGAGTCCTGTCAGCCAAAGCAGGAGCTATGGAGTGTTTGAAGGAGGAAGTGAAGGAGGAGGAAGGCTCAGTCTTGGCTGTTTAACCTGATTCAGTCTTCACTGGGGCTAGGAAACACACAAATGAGAAAAGACAGGGTCTCCAGTCTTAAAGTGTTTGTGTCTTCTATGATAGAAGGCTTGGGGTCGAGGCCTGGAAATGGCTCCAGTTAAAAGCACATGTTCCACAACCACAAGTACCTGACTTTGGACCCAGCACAAGGCAGGGCAGAGACAGGAAAACCACTGGGACTGACTGGCTTCTACTTAGCCAAGAAAATAAGGGTCCCAGGTTCAAGGAGAGGCCCTGCGTCAAAGGAATAGGTAAGACTGTAATAGGGCACCCAATGTCTGCCTTCTAGCCTCCGCCTGTTCAATATACCTGCAGAACCTTCCCCACCCAGAGAACATGTATTCCCAAAGAAACAAACTAGCCTTTAAGAAAGACAGAAAACAGCCCTAGACAAAACAAGCACATCAAGCTCACAAATCTAACTTCTTTTAAATGACTGGTCAGTCCCAGCACTTGGGAGGCAGAGTTGGTCTACATAGTGAGTTCTAGGTGAGGGAGGGAGACCCTGTCTCAAAAAACTCATTCATGCTTAGAATGAGAATGCCCCTCACAGACTCATATATTTGAATGCTTGGTCTCCAATTAGTGGAACTGTCTGGGAAGGATTAGCAGATGTGGCCTTGTTGGAAGAAGTGTCTCACTGGCTTTGAGCTTTCAACAGATTCATACCATTCCCAGTTAATATACAAGTTCTCTCTTTCTCTCTTTCTGTGTCTCCTGCTTACGGATTACAATGTGAGTTCTAGATGGGTGGTGCACACCTTTAATCCCAGCACTGGGGAGGTAGAGGTGGGTGGATCTCGGAGTTTGAGGACAGCCTGTTCTGTAGACTGAGATACAGGATAGCCAGGGCTACACAGAGACCCTGTCTTGAAAACAACAAAAAAAGATCTGAGCTCTCAGCTATTGCAGCCCCATGCCTGCCTACCTCATGTTCCCCACACCATTATGGTTATGAACTCTAATCCTTTGAGACTTTAAGCCCTGAATAAACTCTTCTACAGGTTGCTTTAGTCATGCTGTCTTATTATAGCAACAGGAAAAAAAGTAAATAAAATAAAAACAAAAATCACTCCCCAGTGGGTAGGTAAGACAGTTCAGTGGGTAAAGGCACCTGCAGTGAAAACCTGGTGACCTGAGTTCAAGCTCCAGAACCCATGGAGAAACATTTGCAAAAGACACACAGACACACACGGCGGGGGAGGCGGGGGGACAGACAGAGAGAGAACAAACACTGTATATATACATGCAGCTACACAGATGCTTACACACACAGGTCTGGGAAGCAGATGTCTTTTATACCTACCGAATGTGACAAGAGACAAAGAGAAGAGGTCTTCTGGCTTGCAGCTCAGTTCAGAAGTCCCCCAGAAGACTCAGAAGATGGGGTAAAAAAGTCATGCCTGCAAAGGAGCTGACTGGTAGCATCTGCCAAGCAGACAGCAGTGCTCCAGAGCCTGCCTGAGCATATGGATGAATGAGCCTTTCACAGCCCCTCCTCTCAAGCCCTGTTTTTGTAGACACAAAGGGGCAAGCAACAAAGGCAGGATTTACCACAGGAGCCCGCTTAGCAGCTGCTTCCTTCTTCTTCCTTATTTAACTTCTCTCAGGAGAGTGGGGTCTGGACCTGCTTGACTAGGTGTTTAAGGCAGGTGATTTTGTTCCCATTAATTTTCTTAAGTAATAGCAGAGCAGACTGGAAGGTTATCTGGAATACTTGTGGGGACACTCTGCCGGTGTCTGCTCAATCACAAGCCACTGTTGCCTGACAGCAATGTCAGTATCTGCTCCTTCAGGTTTCCACATCTTCAAACTCTGAATTCTGAGAGTTAGCACAACACTTCCCAATTCCTCAACACAGGGATTTTGTCTAGTTTAGTAATGTGTTAGAGGGAACCTGAGATTGGAGGCTTTCTAGTTTTTGGGAAAGCCTACATTAACCTGAGCTTTTCAGTGATAGAACACTTGTCTATACTTGCCTAGCATATCTGAGTCCTGGATTCAACCCTCAGCACCACACACACACACACACACACACACACACACACACACACACACACAC
>NW_026590062.1:22866487-22920501 GCF_907164565.1 Psammomys obesus | reverse complement strand
ACACACACACACACACACACACACACACACACACACACACACACACAGCCTGAAGCCAGGCATAATGGTGCATCTCTATAATCCTACCACTCTTTTTGTTTGTTTCTGTTTTTGAGACAGGGTTTCTCTGTTATAGCTCCAACAGTCCAACAACTCCAACTCGCTCTGTAGACCAAACTGGCCTCAAATTCACAAATATCTACCTGCTTCTGCCTCCTGAGTGCTGAGAATAAAGATATGCATCACCACCACCAGCCTTAATCCTACCATGACATCTATATCTACACACACCCACACATACCCCTAAAACAAAACAAAACAAAACACAAACACCACAGGCTAGGAGTGTGGCTCAGTTGGTAGCGTGCTTGCCTAGCATACACTAGTGCACACACAAGGCTCAGGGTTCCATCCTCAGTACTACATTAATCAGATGGTAATGGTACAAGCCTATAATCTTAGCACTCAGTTGGTAGAGGCAGGAGGATCAAAAGTTCAGGGTCATCCTCAACTACTTAGTAAATCATCTCCAAAACATAGTAACAAAGAAATTCGTTTTTTCTCTTTCAAGCTCAGCTAAACTGTCAAAACTAATGACTTCAGTTATAAGAAAATTTGAGAGTTTAATTTTACCAATCATGAAAAAAAGTCCTTTGAATGAGAAAGCTCAGGACCTCCCAAATATGAATGTAACTCCAAGTCCTCCACCTCAGTGACCCACTCTGTGGGAAGGCCCCAACGGCATATTTTGTCCTATGCTGTCCTCAGTGGAAAGAGTCAGCAGTCACCAAGCCTGGCTGAGGACCATCTTCCCCAATGGATGAAACCCTGAATCCTTTCATGAGTGTCCATTCCTGTAAGTACCTTCAGTCTCCTCCCACTGAGGAGCTGCTCCCACGGGGGGCAAACATCCGGTGACACATCTCTTTCTCTCTGTCCACATAGGCCCTGTAGTGGCTGTGGAGAGAAAGGCAAGCTTTGTAGGTTTGCAGAAGGTGACATCTGGTGGCTGAATATATCTGGCAGCAGCCACTGAAATGTCAGCAATGGACAGCAGTCAATGGACATAACACTGTGAGATGCAGGGACAGGCAAGGCTAAGGCCACTAAGGAAGATCCTGGACACAAGGCTATCATTTGGAAAGACAGCAGCTGGGAGGGCATAGCCACCATTAGTCTTGCCAAATGACCCTTGCACTGAGTGACCTCCCATTCATTTTGAGATGTTTCTTCCTAAGGAATGGTGAGAACCCCCAAAATTCAGGTCTAGCCTGTGAGAATAACAGAATGGAAGCTCCTGGGAACCCCAAATAGATGAGGAGCAAAGAGACTGCGTCCAGATAAAAATGATACGCACACCTTAAGAGACCCCAGCAAAGAGATGGAATGTTTAATGTTAAGAAGAAAAACCTCACCAAGACAGAAAACTGCATAAAAATAGGTAGGGTGTTAAGTATAACCTTTTTTTTTAACAATTAATTTTGGTTTTTAGAGGCAAGGTTTGTGCAGCCTTAGCTGTCATGGAACACACTCTATAGACAAGAGTAGCCTTGAGCTCAGAGATCCACCTGCCTTTGCCTTTTGAGTGCTGGGATTCAAGACTTACTTTCTTGTGGGAGATCTAAAAAGGCTTTTTGTACATTTATTGTGTACCTGTGTACACTATGTATGGAGGCCAGAGGACAATCTGCAGGCCAGTTTTCTCCTTCCTAAGCATCAGAATGTCAAGTACTCTCCGCTGTTGAGCCATCTTGCCAACCAAATTTTGGTTTTTGAAACTGTCTTATTCTATACCACAGGTTGAGCATTTGTGATCTTCCTACTTCAGTATCCCAAGTTCTAAGACTATTAGAGTAGACCACCATACCTGGTTAGCACGATGGTACATGGTGGACTACAGAAATAGCTCAGTTGGTAAAGTGAGGACCTAAGTTTGGATCCTCAGCACCATGTAAAAAAACAAGCCCAGTGAGTACAGTGTGTCTATAATTCCAGTTTGGGGTAGGTAGGGGTAGGGGCCAGGGATGGGGGAAAACAGAAACAGGAGGATTTCTGGGACTAGCCACCAGCCCAGTCTAATTGCTGGGCCCCAGGCACAATACTCAAGGTTGTTTTCTGGCCTCCACACACACTTACAAATATACACAAAGGAGCTGCATGGGCAACTCCTCGCTGGGGAGTGCTGATCTGCAGGAAGGAGATGCTCAGAAGTGAAACTTCCTCACACAAAACAGCCAGTTTAGGGCAATGGGAGATGGACTGTGCAGGTAGAATGGCTGTCTCCAAACCACCTTGGGGCAACATTCCTAGCCTATCCTCTATCCAGATTGAACTAGAATTCTCACAGCCACCTCTCATTGTGCCTCTTGTCATGCTCCTGCCCTTGACCCTTACCTGGACAGCTTCTTCAGCTCATTATTGATGTCATGGTTACAGGGCTGCTCCTTCTGAGCTCGCACCAGAAAATCCCGGGCCTGTTCGTACTCAGTTAGGAGAAGGCAAGCCTGATAGGAAGGGACAGGACATTAGATTAGGAGATTGGCATTTGTAGTAGTGGCCCCAGTGAGACCTACTGATTTGTGTTGGGAGTGCACATATGGATGGAGAACAGTTTGTCAAACTACCATCCTTCTTGGGAGCAGCCCTCCTTATTTTTCAAGATAAGGACTGCCTCTGGGACTCAGGGCTCCCCCAATTCATCATCCCCCAATTCTCCAGTCTGTCTCTGCCTCCCCAGAGCAAGGGTCCAGGCCCCTGGGTTCTAGAGAATGAGCTCAGGCTCTCAGGCTTGCATGCCTGGCAAGCACTTTACTGGCTGAGTTACTGCTCGCTGAGTTACTGCTCAGCCCCTCTTCCTACTACCTTCAACTCACCTGTCCACACCTAAAGAGGGCCTTGGCATTCCTTTTGTCAATGAGCAGAGCCTGCTCCCCATAGCGTAGGGCCATGGCAGGTCGGTCTAGCTTCAGGTACACAAAGGAAAGGTTAAGGAGGACTAGGAGCTCAGCAGGTTCCACCAAGTGCTGTTCCTCACAGATTGCCAAGCGCCGATGGAGCAGCAGCAAGGCCTGCATAGAAGAGGGAAGGCAAAGGGTCAGGAGGGACAGTCCTATATCCTTACAAGTCACACAGAACTACTGATCTAAGAAAGAAACTCAGCTAGCTCACAGGACACATGGTTAATATATTAAAGATAGGAGGCTTCTTTTTAAGATTTATTTTCGTTATTTTATATTATGTAACTGTGCCAGAAGGTAGTGGAACACACGTTTAATCTCAGCGTTCAGGAGGCAGAAAGGCAAGCAAATCTCTGAGTTTGAGGCCAGCCCGGTCTACAGAGTGAGTTTCAGGATAGCCAGGGCTACACAGAGAAACTGTCTCGAAAAACCAAATAAAACAAACAAACAAACAAACATGTATATGTGTGGGATAGGATGTGTGCATTGAGTACAATGCCTGTGGAGGCCAGAAGAGGGCATACATCTTCCTGGAACTGGAGTTACATGTCTGTCTTTGATTTCTCAGCACTGGAATTACAAATAGGCACTGACTGCCACACCTGTCCTTTTTTCTTTCTTCTTAAATATAAATTCTTATGATCAAACTCAGATCATAGTGCTTGCTTTCAAGCTCTCTACCAACCAAGTTGTTTTCTTACCTCCCCAGGATGGTAATTATTAAAATGTCAGATTAAAATACATCTGCACATAGGTAAGAAAAAGTACATAGTTTAATGTGTTTTCATAACTCAAACATCCAGGAACACAGCATGAAGAGTTACACAGGCAGACATAATGGTGCACACCTTTCATCCCAGTACTCAGGAAGCAGAGGCAGGTGGATCTCTGAGTTGAAGGACAGTCTGGTCTACAAAGCAAGTTCTGGCTAGATAAAGCTACACAGTGAGACTCTGCCTCAAACAGACACACAAATAGAATCAACAGATAGAGCCAGAGGTTATAGCTCATGCCTATAATCCCCTTTGCTATGAGCCTGAGGCCAGCCTGGGCTAGACAGTGACAATGTCTTAAAAAACAAAAGGAAAAAAGATCAACATATGGAACATTATTCTACTCCTAGTCATTTCCATTTAACTTAAGGATTTTCTCTGTATATAATGTGTGTGTCGCTTATGTACATATGTGGGTGGGTTGGTGTGCACATGAGGAGACCAGAGGACAAGGTCAGGTTCTTGCTGTATCATTCTACCTCATTGGCTCTCAACCTGCAGACTGAGACCCCTCTGGGGGTCACCTAAGACCAAAAGAAAACACAGATATTTACATTAAAATTCCTAACAGTAGCAAAAAGCACAGTTATAATGTAGCAACAAAAATAATTTTATGGTTGGGGGACTGTATTAAAGGGTCACAGTATAAGGAAGGTCGAGGACCACTGCTCTATCTTGTTCTTTGAGACAACATCTCTCATTGAACTTAGAGCTAGACTGCAAGCATCAGCAATCTTCCTGTCTCCGCCTCCCACAATATTAGAGTTGCAGCATACATGTGTCCATACCTGGCTTAAAATAAACTTTTATGTGTAAGTGTGCATTCCTATATAAACAGATGTGTCCCATGTAGGTACAGGAACTCATAGAGGTCAAAAGAGGTATCATATTCCCTGGAACTGGAGTTATAGGCAGCTGTGAGCCATATGGATGCTGGGAATCAAACTGGGGTCCTCTGCAAGAACAGCAAATATTCTTAACTATTAATCATCTTTCCAAGCCAGACACAGTGGCACATGCCTGTAATCCCAGGGAGGCAGAGGCAGGTAAATCTATGTGAGTGAGTTGGAGACCAGCCTGGTCTACGAAGTGAGTCCAGAACAGCCAAGACTACCCAGAGAAACTCTGTCTTGAAAAACTGAAGAAAAAAAAAAACAACTTTGCAGCATCCATGCCCAGCATTTTATGTGGGTGCTGGGATTTGAACTCAGATCCTCATGCTTATAAAGTAAGCACACTTACTCACTGCTATCTCCCCAGGTACTTTTTTTCAGTTTGTTGAGACAGGGTCTAGCTAAGAAGCCCAAGCTGGCCTGTAATTTGCAATCCTCCTTCCTCAGACTCCTGGGTGGTAGGATTACAAACATAAACCATCAGGCCCAGCTTAATATGATCTTTATCATGGCTGACCATGAAGAGCAGCAAAAGAGATGAAGCTCATTCTCTAAGTTTTCTGGGCTGGAGAGATGGCTCAGAGGTTAAGAGCACTAGTTGCTCTTCCAGATGATCTAGCTTGCATACTCAGCAACACATGGTGGCTCACAACTTTATGTAACTTCAGCTTCTGGAGATCAATTCCCAGAGATCAGATGTCCCCTACTGGCCTAGAAGTCACCAGGCATGCACGTGGGGCCAGACATACATGCAGACTATACAGTCATACACATAAACAATTTAAAGATAGAAGTTTTCTGGATCATACACTTACAAGAGCATTCTTACCCTTTTGTATCTCACTTTGGCATCACAGAAACGATTCTGGCGGAAAAGGTAGTTGCCAAACTCCCTCTCAGTTGCTGCTACCTTGAGGACCTTCTGAAGTGGAAACTGTTCTTGCTGCTCCTGAAAAACAAGAGCAGTGACATGGAGCCAGAAGCCCCAAGGGCATAATGGCAGGCATGTTATAGTCATCAACATTTCCCTCTTGGACCATGAGCTGTGCTTACTGCCTTTTGGGTGCAGAGGCCACACAGGTGGATGCTATAAGTGTGTAAGCGATCCATCTACAGAGCAGTGCAGGTGATAGTGGCTGCAGTGATCCTTCTCAGTTTCCCCAGAAGCAGAAGCATCCACAGAAACTGAAGGAGCCTGCCCAGCCCAAACCAATTATGCATCAATAATTTGGCAGGTTTTGGATGGCTCAATGCTCTGGGGGTTCTACATGCTCATGCTGTTAACCCTGGCTTCATATCAGAGCCTCAAAATCAGAATCCCAGGTGAATGAAGAACGTCTACTTAGTGGAAAGATGTGGAAAGGGTGAGATAATCACTTGAGGCACTGACAGTTTAGTGTGGAAGGCCAAATTATTATGAAGTGTCTTAGGGTTGCCACTGCTGTGAAGAGACATCATGACCAAGGCAACTCATTTAATTGGGGCTGGCTTACAGTTAGAGGTTTATTAGTCCGTTTCAGCATGGTGGGAAGGATGGCAGCATGCAGGTAGACATAGTGCTGAGGAAGGAGTTGAGAGTTCTTGAACATGAATTTGAATTACATCCTACCTTGAACCGCAGGTGGCAAGGAGGAGACTGGATTTGTTTTACTAGGTGTAGCTTGAGCATTTAAGACCTACCCCCATAGTGACACACTTCCTCCAACAAGGCCACACCTAATAATGCCACTCCCTTTGGGCTAAGCAGTCAAACCTATGGGAGTCAAACCTATTCAAACCACCACATTCCACTCCCTGGCCCCCATAGGCTTCCAGTGGACTAAACCGCTGAAACTGTAAGCCAGCCCAAATTAAATGTCCTTTATAAGAGATCTCTTCAAAGCAGTCAAACCCTAAGAGTATCAAAGCCTTCAATGAATACACACCTACTACTCCGTATGCAGTCGATGGAGGAAGCATCATAAAGATGCATGTGACTGCTGATGGGATCACAAACTCTCCTTCTATGGGCTGCGGAGGGAAAGGTCACCAAGACCTGGGTTATGAGAACTGTGGCTCTATCTCCCAGTTTTCTGAGATTGTCTCAGCTTGGACCTCATGTCACAGCTATCATGTCAAGTTAGTAAAAGCCTGTTTCAGTTCTTGAGGGACCAATTCTCTAACTTGATTTTATGGTCCTGGGGATGGAACCTAGGGCTTGTTAATATTGTCACTCTACTGCTGAGTTACGAAGCCCCAACTCCTTAGTGGGGGGGGGGGGGGGGGTTCTAGGCAAGAACTCCATCACTGAGTCACATCCTCAAGCCTCAATCATTACTAAGCTACCAGCGCCTAACTTCCTGAAAAGTAGTCACCATCTTGTAGTGAGAACTAAGCAGAGGGTAACTAAATAGCAAACCACTAATACGGAGCCAATCTATACCTTACACTACCTAGCATGCTCTACTTCAAACAGAAGAGAGAAGGCATCACTGTACAGGAGGCCAGGTGAAACCTGGGGCAGGTGATCTAACAACACCACCCAAACATGATCTAATCCCACCCTTCAGAAAGTGCTGGAAAATCCAATGTCTGGAACTTACAGCTGAGAGTGCACAAAACTTGTCTGACTCAGCAGAATCCAGGAAGTCAATCAGCTCAATCTCAAACAGGACAGTGGCATTTGGAGGGATGAGGGGTGGGCACCCTAGGGTGCCATAAGCATAGGTTGGCTTGAATAGGAACCTGGCCAGTTCCCCTCTGCGCATGCTTAGCAGGCCCAGCTCCATGCCCCAGAGTGTAATATCTGGAAGAAAGGACAGAGAACTCAGCTAAAACTCACTCAGCATCCTATGCACAGCTACCTGTTGTTCTCTACTCCAAGTGTGTATGCCCACAGCCTTTAGAGTTTGGGTGCCCAACTCGGTGCTCAGTCTTGTTTCTGCTGTCCTGTTTTCTCCAATGCCACCTCTGCAGGCTCCATCTCTGTTGCATAGTCTGTTCTTTGAAACTCTCTGCCCTCAATGCTGGTAATCTACCCTAACTAAAACTTTTTCCTTCATTTTTACGTGTATTTTTAATGTATATGTTTTGCCTGTATGTATGTGCACCACATTAATGCATTGTCCACAGAGGCCAGAAGAGGGCATCAGATCCTCAGGAACTGGAGTTATATTTGGGTGCAGGCACTGGGCACATACACACCTGTGGGAAACGTATGCATAAAAGTTTTAAACATCAAGGATAGAAAAAAAAATGTCCAGTGGGTAACTTAAGATGCCAAGATAACCTTGCCAGGTGGGCTATCAGTCAAAAATAAAGTCCCCAAAAGAAAAGTGACAAGACAACCCAAGTGCCTCCCTGAAATCCAAACTCAGCTACCAACTGTAAAAACCTGCTCTCTGGACACTGTGACAGTCCTAAAACATGGCCATCATTTGTCCAGATGACATTACCTTCTCCAAGTTTCATCAGCCGGGGTGCTTTTCTGAAGCAGTTAGAATCAAAAGGCTTGTCCATGTGCTCCAAGTATCCAGAATATTTCACTAGGGCAGAATGAGGGGGAGGGGAAGCACAAGTGTGAGAAAAACATTCTGGAAGACAGCAACAACACAGGGAAACACCACAAGTAGTTGGGCATGGTGGGAGTCTGTAATCCCAGCACTTGGGAAGTGGAGGTTGGAGCAGCCTCAGCAATGCAGCAAATTCTACACTAGCACCAGACACAAGACTCTGTCTAGGAAAAAAAAACCAAAGAGTTTAGGCTGCCTGGAACCCAGGCCCACAGAAAAGCTTCATGTGGCGTTCTGAATATCTGACTTTCAACTCTTGAGGTTCAAGAGCTCTCCTGATGAGCCTTAGCTAACTGTTCACCATGGCATAAAGAAAAGTGGTCAGAAGCCTGCTTTACTTCTTAAAAACCTGAGGCAGGTCAGGGTGATAGCCATCTGTCACTCCAGCTCTGCAGAAGCTGAGGCAGGAAGAGTGGCAATTTGAAGCTGGCCTTGGATACAGAGAAGCCCTGTCTTAAAAAAGGGGGGGGGGGGCTGGGCTTGGTGAGACAGTTTCTCAGTGAAACTGAAGGTTGGCTGGCAGGCAGCAAGCCTCAGAAATCCTCCTGTCCCTTTCTTCCCACACTGCTGGTGTCACACACATACATGGTCATGCCTGGCTTTTTACACAGGTGCTGGAGATTAAAATTCAGGCCCTTATGCACCTAGTGCTCTCCCCATTGCACCATCTCCCCAGCACTAGAATGACCTCACACATGTCTCCTGCTCCTTTGCAGGTGCTACTTTAGTCTCTCTCTCTCTCTCTCTCTCTCTCTCTCTCTCCCCCTCTCATCTCTCTTGCCTGTTTTCCTTGTGATTCAGGTCTCAGGTTGGCAGTCCACCTCCTTCAGGAAGCCTTCCTTGACTACTTAAGACTGCAGGATGCATGACCACTCTGACAGTTAATCTTGGTTGTCAGTTTGACTAGATTTAGAAAGAGTATGGATATCCTTTAATCCCAGTGCTGTGGAGGCAGGTAGATCTCTGAGTTTGAGGGTAGTCTGACCTGGTCTACATACTGAGAAACAGACCAACCAGGGCTATTGCTACACAGTGAGCCCATCTCAAAAACAAACTAACAAAAGATGCGGCCCAGTTAGCAGAATGTTTGATTAGCATGTGTGAGGCCCAGGGTTTCATCTCCAACACCACATAAACCAGGCATGGTGGCATACATTGAGTAATCTCAGCAATTGGGAGGTAGAGGCAGGAGGAACAGAACTTTTGGGTTATATTTGGTTATGGAGGGTTTGAGGCTAGCCTGGGATATAGTGACTCCTGTTTCTCAAAACCAAATCCTCTCCATTCAGGGAGAACATGTCCAGTCCTAGAAAACACCCTATTTTGGAAATATGCAATCACCTACTTGAAGACACAATCCCCAGCACCTTGGAACAAAGAATACCCTAAATCAACAAGGTGCACACGGCGTGGGCTATGTTCCCAGCACCACGTCAAACACGGTGGTGCCCAGCCATAACCCCAGCACTTGAAAAGGAGATGGAGTATCTGGAGTTGCATGAGACCGTATTTCAAAACGAAACAAAACAAAACTTAAACCACAGTTCCCCAAGGACCAAGAGCAGCCCAGCGGCCACCATACCCAGGACAGAAGCGTCGGGTGTCACGGGGTCGCCGGCGCCCTCTCGGATGATGTCCTTCAGCACACCTCGGTCCCCGGAAATGTCCAACATCCGTTGGCTTAATCGCTCATAGGGAGACTGGTAGAGAGAAAGCCGCAAGCCTCAGAGGTGGAAGCCACCTGGCCCATGTCCTCAGGCCAGCGCCACGTTCCCACCCTCACCTGGCCCAGGACGTCGTCCCCTTCCAGGGCTCCGGGACCTCGGCTACCACCCATGGCCACGCTCCGGGTGCTCCCCAGCTCGAGCTCCCAGGCTTCCCGAACCCCCGCTCTGTACCCGGCAGTCGTCTCGCGACGGTGGAATTCCGTTCCTGGGGCGCGAGAAGACGCTCATCTTGCGGCTCAACCGTCGCCAAACGCCCCACCGGAAACTACTCCAGCGAGTCAGGCGTGGGCGGACGTATGTGGGGGCGAGCACGAGAGACGCACGTGATTGAAGCAGAGAGCATGCGCTGACCATGCGCTGAGCATGCGCTGAGCGTCTCTCAGCACGTGCCACACGTGAGACTGCAGACACAAAGCATGATGGGGTCCTGCTTCGGAATGGCGCAGAAGAGCTAGGCTGCGAGCCTTTGTTTTGGTCTCTGTTTTGCTGTTTAGTGTTTTGTCACAGGAGGAACACATCACACAAAATTAATGACTTAACGTGACAGCTTTTTACCTCAGTGTTGAATAGTCAGATTTCCAATAGCTTATTTTTCTTTTTTTTTTTATTATTTGTTTTGTTTTGAGACAAGGTTTCTCTGTGTGTAGCCTTGGCAGTCCTGGACTCACTTTGTAGACAGGGTGGCCTCAAACTCACTGAGATCTGCCTGCCCCTGCTTTCCAAGAGCTGGGGTTACATGCACACGCCGCCGCCACCACCTTTTTTTTTTTTTTGAAAAGAGGATCTTATTATATTATGTAGCCCTGGTTCTCCTGGAACTCTCTCCAGATAGCAGCCTGGCCTCAACCTGCCTCTTCCTCTCAAGTGATGGGAATCAGGTGTATGCCACCACAGCTGGCTCCAAGAGTTCAGATTTTTAAAGTTCATAATTTAGTAACATTGACAGAAAGAAGTCCAATGTCAAACAGTACTGTTCATATCAAATTCACAAACAGGCCCTCTAGCCTGGGCTAAGGGTGCAATTCAGGGATAGACTGCTTTAGTAGCATGCACAAGACCCTGGTTCTATCTCCCAACAAGACAAGAATCAAACAAGGCCAGGCAAGACTGCCAAGTGGGTAAGGTGCCTGCCACTAAGCCTGACCGTCAGGACCCACAGGTAGAAGGGGAAAACTGAATACTACAAGTTATCCTCTGCGCTGCCATGCAGGAGGTGGCCTGTGCCTGCAAGCACACACAATAAACGTTTAAACAAAGACAGCTCCTAGGAGGATACAAGCCAGGACAGTGACTGTCTTGATTGGGAACCTGGACTGGCAGGAGGCAAGGGCCTGACACTGAAAATTCCCTACAACTAGATTTGTTGTTTTGTTTTGCTTTTGAGATAGTCTCAAGAGGCCCAGCTGAGAATGACCTTGAACTGCTGTTGGCATCTCCCAGGTTCTGGGGTTACAGCTGTTCACCACCCTGTCCAGTTTCAACTTGACCTTGAGAGTGGACATACACAAAGTATATGTCAAACTGTGTGGTTAAGATCTGTTCATGTTACACCTCAAATGAAAAAAATTAAAATAAGCAGTGAGATACATACATATACATATATATATACTATATATATATATACTATATATACACATATATACATATATGTACAGATATATACACATATGTATATATTAAAAACAGGAGAAAAATCTAAATAAACTGCCTTTAAGATTCTGGGTTGGAGGCAGGCATAGTGGCGCATGCCTTTAATGCCAGCACTTGGGAGGCAGACACAATTGGATCTCCGTGAGTTCAAGGCCAGCCTGCTCTACAAAGCGAGTTCCAGGACAACCTGGACTCTTACACAGGGAAACCCTGTATCAAAAAAAACAAAAAACAAAACAAACTCTTTAGGTTGTGTGTGATGGCTCATGCCTGTAATTCCAGCATGGAGGAAGGCAGAGGTAGAAGCAGGTGGATCTCTGTGAGTTTGAGGTCAGCCTGGTCTACAAAGTGAGTCCAAGACAGCCAAGGCTACACAGAGAAACCCTGTCTCATAAAAACAAAAGAAAAAAATATTCTGGGATTGGGGAAGCTGGGCACGGTGGCACGTGCCTGTAATCTCAGCGCTCAGGGAGGCAGAGGCAGTCAGATAAATGTGAGCTGGAGGCCAGCCTAGTCTACAAAGTGAGTTTGGGACAGCCAAAGCTACACAGAGAAACCCTGTCTCGAAACAAAACAAACAAAACAGAAAGTAGAGTTCTGGGTTGGGGTGTTCAGAAAGCTGTTTGTCATAGGGCACTCCTGTTCTTGTTTGGGTTGGTAAGTATGGGGAATGTGCTTTCTCCACCCTCCCCCATCTGGGCAAGGCCACAATCTGCCTGTCTAGGTTATGGTTATCAGAAGGGACCCAGCAGAGGCTGCCACCTCAGTCTCGTGGTATGTGACCCGATTTCCACCTGATTCTGGATGACCTTGGGGTGTTCCTGTGAAAGGGGAGGGGAGAAGGGCCAGACACCAGGGAGCAGAATCTGTGTGCAACTGGGTGTCCCAGCTCTGTGTGTCAGCTGTCCCATTCTGGGAGGAAGGAAAGGCTTGAGTAACCAGACAGAGCTGTCGGTTTGAGGGCCTAGTGGAAGGCCTGGTGGATCACAAGAAACCAGGTAATATTGGGGCTGGGGACTGTGTTACTGTCTTGCTCAGGAGACTGTTTCTGTTTCCATAGAGGAGCAGGTGGGAAGATGAGCACCCAAGACTCCCTGTCTCAGACTTTCTGAGGACAGTGTTACTCTGGGACAATGGACTTTGCTTTTGGTATTGGAGATGTAGTGGTGAATAGGTACTGACTTGCCGAACATGCGTGAGACCCCACGGTTCTCTACCCAGCAGTGTACACACTGGTAAAGTGGAGCATACCCGTAATCCCAGCATTCCCAGTACTATGATCTCAGGTGGAGGTAGGAGGATCAGGAATTTATCTATCGATAAATACAGGGTTCAAGGCCATCACCATTTAGATGAGCCCTGTCTCAAAAGAAAAGAAAAAAGGGAATAAATCTAAGATTGCCTGGGTGGCAGGTCAGTGGTGGCCCATGCCTTTAATCCCAGCACTTGGGAGGCAGAGGCAGCTGGGTTTCTGTGAGTTCAAGGCCACCCAAGTCTACAGAATTCCAGGACAGCCAGGGATACACACAGAGAAAGCAAAAACAAAACAAAGCAAAAATGTTGCCTGTGTAGCAGTTGTGTATTATAGATTTCTGGGTCTCAGGAGAGAGTCCTCCTTGAAGTAGAATCCCTGGCTGGGGCTGGGGCTCTGGGACCTCTAGAGAGCGGTTCTCAACCTTCCTAACATGACCCTTTAATACAATTCCTGATGGTGTGGAGACCCTAGCCATAAAATTATTTTTGTTGCTATTTCGTAGCTGTAATTTTACTAGTGTTAGGAATTGTAATGTGAACATCTGTGTTTTCCGGTCCTCACGACCCCAACAGGGTCGCGACCCACATGTTGAGGATCATGCTCTAGGATAGCTTAACATAAACAGCAAGCGGGGAGGGGTGCTTTTAAAACAGGCAAAAAGAAGGCTGAGGCTTTACTTAACCAGTAGAGTGCTTGCCTAGCATGAGCAGGACCCTGGGTTCAGTCCTCGATGCTAGGGTGCTGTGGAGGGGGAAGGGAGTTCACAGCTCCATGTGACATCTGTGTTGCTGGGTATTGAACCCAGGACCTCATGTATGCTAGGAAAACTTCTGCGTTAGACTCCCAGTTAAGCTGGGACCCGTGGTGACAATTGTTTTTCCATTTAAGTCCTTCCCCTACCCCCAGATAGGAAAAGTGGGGCTCAGGGTCATAGTAGGTTGAGATCAGAATCCAGGGCTGGCATCCTTTCCTCCCTAAGCTTCCAGCAGCCTTTGAGCTGGGGACAAATACGAGGGAGGGAGGGAATGGAAGGATAGCGACCGACTGCCACCTGTGTTGCAGCTGAATTGCGTGCATGGCTTGGCGGGTGACTGTGCAGGAGCTTCAGGACCAGCTGCAGTGCCCCATTTGCCTGGAGGTTTTCAGGGAGCCTCTGATGCTACAGTGCGGCCACTCCTACTGCAAGGACTGCCTGGATTCCTTGTCCCAACACCTGGACTCAGAGCTGCGCTGTCCCGTGTGTCGTCAGTCAGTAGACTTCAGTAGCTCCCCACCGAACGTCTCCCTGGCCCGGGTGATCGATGCTTTGAGGCTCCCTGGGGACACGGAGCCCACGGTCTGCGTGCACCACCGAAACCCTCTCAGCCTCTTCTGCGAGAAAGACCAGGAGTTCATCTGTGGTCTCTGTGGCCTGCTGGGCTCCCACCAACACCACCGAGTAACCCCAGTCTCCACTGTCTACAGCCGCTTGAAGGTTCGAGGGGCGGGCGGGAAGCTAGGGGGGAGGAGCGGAACAAGGGGACACTATCCTGAGCTCTCTTGTGCCTCCACTCGGTGGAAGAAGCCTACTGCACTGGGGCTCTTCTTTTCCAACTCTTTCTTGGTAGCGTATGGCGTGCCTGTACAAACATTCAGTCATTCGTTGGTTTTCAGCATTATGTGTTTGTTTGTTGACTGATTAACCGTGTGCACGCAGCCACGCGGGCCCCATTCATTGGTTTGAGTAGTTATTTATATGCCGGGTGCTGGGGATCACGGCTGCAGGAATGATGGAGAACCCCTTGCCAGACCTTTCCTCTTCTTTTTCCCTGCATCTCTGGTTTGATTTATTTTGTTTTGCTTGCTGTGATAGGATGGAGTCTAAGGCTTAGTTTATAGATAAAGCAGCATTCTGCCACTAAGTGGCATCGCTAGGTTTCCTTTGTTCAGTTGTATGATTTTTGGTAGTGGCTTATTTGGGCCAAGGTTTTATTATCGTAGCTCAGGCTGGCCTGAACTCACTATACAGCCCAGACTGACCTTTAACTCTAAATCCTCTTGTCTCATTCTCCATAGTGTTGCAATTATAGGCATGTACCACCATTTATTTTTTTTTTTTACACTTTTTATTCCCGTATGTCTAGACACATACAGAAGACAACTTCAAGGAATCAGTTCTCTTCTTCCATCATGTAAGCCCTGGCTCATACTCAGGTCATCAGGCATCACACGCTGAGTCTTGAGAGCTCCTAAGCCTATCTGTTCACAAGCATAAGGGCAGGACCTTTGTTCCGGGCTGTAGTTGAGCATCTATCTACAGCAGCCGTTCTCAACCTGTGAGTCACGACCCTTTTAGGGGTTAAACAACTCTTTCATAGGGATCATATATCAAATATCCGGCATATTTGATGTTTATATTATAATTCATAGCAGTAGCAAAATTACAGTTGAAATAAATTCATGGATGGGGGTCACCACAACATAAAGAACTGTCTTAACGGGTCACAGCATTAGGAAGGTTGAGAACCACCAGTCTACAGCTATAGCTGGCAAGTGGTAAATGTTCAAAATACAGAGATTAAATTTGTAAATTTCTCAGCCCATGGACTGTTTTTTTCAGGTGAAAAGATCAACATATATTATTTAAATTTTTTTTCAAATGTCATATAAGTCTAGAGGTGTGACTCGGTGGGAGAGCACCTGCCTAGAATTCCCCAGCAAAGATCTGTGGGCATAGCCTACTGGTAGAGCCCCTGCCTAGAATCCTGCAGTGAGGGGCTGGGGATGTGGCTCAGTGGGAGAGAGCTTGCCTAGCATATGCAAGGACATGAGTTTCATCCCAGCACCAGAAAGAACTTGGTTTTACTGTTCTTTTTCTGATGCACTTATTTGTTCATTTGACCTGGAGTATAACATCAAGTATAATTCTAGGGCTGGGAAGTTCTGAGCCTTTCACCCACATGTACATACTGGGTGTCTAATATGTGCTTATGCACGCTACAGCAGTAGGCAAAAGTCTCACCAGGCCTGGAAGATGCATCACTCAGGGTCTGATGAGTCCTGGATGCCCAGGTTGCTGACAAGAAGCAACTTAAGGGAGAAAGGTTTACTTTGGCTCACAGTTTGAGGACACACAGTCCATCATGGCGGGGAAGGCAGGAGAAGGAGGCAGCCAGTCACATCCACAGTCAGGAAGCAGAGGGAGATGAATTCAGGTGTCAGCTTGCTTTCTCCTATTTACTCAGTCCTGGACCTCAGCCCATGGCATGGTGCCACCCACACTCAGGCTAGGTTTGTCTTCTTGGATGAAACCACACCAGAGATGCATATCCATACTCTTTCTAAATCTAGTCAAACTGACAACCAAAATTAACTGTCAGAGTGGTCATACATCCTGCAGTCTTAAGTAGTCAAGGAAGGCTTCCTGAAGGAGGTGGACTGCCAACCTGAGACCTGAATCACAAGGAAAACAGGCAAGAGAGATGAGAGGGAGAGAGAGAGAGAGACACTAAAGTAGCACCTGCAAAGGAGCAGGAGACATGTGTGAGGTCATTCTAGTGCTGGGGAGATGGTGCAATGGGGAGAGCACTAGGTGCATAAGGGCCTGAATTTTAATCTGCAGCACCTGTGTAAAAAGCCAGGCATGACCATGTATGTGTGTGACACCAGCAGTGTGGGAAGAAAGGGACAGGAGGATTTCTGAGGCTTGCTGCCTGCCAGCCAACCTTCAGTTTCACTGAGAAACTCTGCCTCAAAAGAATAAGGCAGAGAGTGATAGCGCAGGACACATGACATCCTTTTCTGGGTTCCACAGCTGTTGCAAATGGGCATGCAAACCCATATATCTGTGTGTGCTGGGCATCACACATACACGCACTCATACACTCACACATCATCCCACAGTTCAGGAGGTAAAGTGAAGTGAAGAGCCGAGGGTAAATACCTCTTGTCTTAGCCTTGAAAATGTGGAGAATCAGAAGTTCAAAGTCAGCCTTGGTTACATATCAAGTTTGAGGACAACCTGAGTTACATGAAATCATCCTTTAAAAGAAAGAGAGAATGAGAGGAAGAGGAAGACAGACAGAGAGGGAGGGAGGGAGGGAGGGAGGGAGGGAGGGAGGGAGGGAGGGAGGGAGAAGAGAGAGAGAAAAATAGAGAGAAAGAGAAGAAGAAAGACCTGGCATGGTGACACATGTGAGGCAGAGGTGGGTAGATCTCTGTGGATTTAGAGCCAGTCTGGTCTACATAGTGAGTTCTAGGACAGCTAGATTTATCTTTTAGTTAAACAGCAGTTATTCCTAAAACAGCTGTATACCCAAATCACCACACAGAGTCTAGTTTTGTTTAATTAACCTAGCACACAATGCTGGGCATAGTTACTCCATCCTAAACCTCCAAGCCTGCATAGCTTCCTCCCATTCAGTTCCCACATTATACTTGCTTTTTAGTCATATCTTAGATCCGATTCATCTTTCCTGATGTTTCCAGGTCCTCTCCTCTTGGATCTCTCCTCCCCTTTTTCTTTCTTTCTTTTTTTTTTTTTAAATCCTTTAAAACTAGTTTATAAAGATTTATTTATGACTTTATTATGTATACAGTACTCTGCCTGCATGCCAGAAGAGGGCACCAGATCTCATTATAGATGGCTATGAGCCACCATGTGGTTGCTGGGAATTAAACTCAGGACCTCTGGAAGAGCAGCCAGCAGAACTACTCTTAACCTCTGAGTCATCTCTCCTCCCCTCTTTCTTTTTCCTCTCCTCCGGACCAGGATGTCCCACTGTATTTTCTCTATTGCTCAGCATTAGCTGGGTTGTTTTAACGACAATACAGAGAACAAATGGTAGCATGTTTACACAAACCTGAGACAGGTGATGATTAGAATGAACATCACAATGCAATGTCCGGATTGAAACCAGATAGTGGGACAGAGAAATCAGCACTTAAATGAACAAGGGCAAATTGTATACATTCCAACAAGAAATTTAAGAAGAAAAAGAGAGGGGAAAGATGGAAGCAGGGAGAAGTTAGAGCCAGATGGGGCAGGATCCAAGTCGTAGAGGCCTGCATGACCCAGGAAGGGACCTGGAGTTTCTTTAGAAGCCATGGGCATAGGATGGCCTCTGGAGGGTTTGAAATGTGGTGGTGAAGTGGTCACATCTCCCTGTTTAGAGCGTACACTGGCATGAGGCTGAAGGCTGTAGCAGTGTCTGCAGGATCCAGGAACTAAAAAGTAGAAATGGGGAGGAGGACTGGGTATGCCAGGATGCTTGGAAGGAAGATGAGGAAAAACCCCAAGGCCTGAAGGTGGGAAGGAGGGAGCATGGGAGGACCTACAGCCTCGCAGGCAGGTGGGCTGGGTGCAAGATGTTCAGTGGTCCACATCTGGATAATACCATTGCTAGGAGACCAAGGCAGAAGAGGCTGCAGAGAGAGAAGGCGGAGATGAATGCAGGAGCACCAGGCTTAGGATACAGGGAGAGGGCTGGAGAGCTGGCTCGGCAGCTTAAAGAGCACATACTGCTCTTGTAAAGGAGCCAAGGTTGCTTCCCAGCACCCATGTCTACTGGCTCACAAGCTCCGGTTACTCCAGCTTCAGGGGAATCCCATGCCTCTGGCCTCCCCAGGCACCAACACTTACACACACATACCCCACCTCAACACACAGATATATACACACAGACCCTCACATGGTGGCGCACGCCTTAATCCCAGCACCAGGGAGGCAGAGGCAGGCGGATTTATGAGTTCGAGGCCAGCCTGGTCTACAGAGTGCATTCCAAGACAGCCAGGGCTATACAGAGAAATCCTGTCTCTAAAAATAAAAATAGAAAATAATTGTTTTAAAATCCTTTTTTTTTTTTTTATTTTTTTAAGGCATGGACAAGGGCTGTGGACTTAGTAAAGTCCTTGCTCTGCAAGCATGCGGAATTGAGACCCACATAGAAAATCAGGGTAAGGGTAGTATGTGTGGCAATGCCAGCACTGAGGAGGTAGAGACAGGCAGATTCCTGGGGCTCCTGGGCCAGCCAGCCTGCCTAACTAAATTTGGGGAGCCCAAAGACAGTGAGAGACCCTGTCTCAAAATACAAGGTGGAGAGCATGTGAGGTTGACCCTTGGCCTCCACACACATGTGCACCTGTACGTACATGAGCACACACGCACACAGGATATCGGGAGAGGGAAAGAGAGGGTAACCATGAGAAGGAGCAGAAGGAGCAGTAATTGACTACAGTATCCTGGGAATCAGGGGGCTCAGCCACCTGTCTATGAGGCCTAGAATGGAACCTGGAATGTAGGGCTGATGAAGTAGGGGAGCCTGAGGCAGTAGGATCAAGAATTAGAGGCTAGCATGGAGTATATAGAGGGAAGCCTGTCTAAAAAAATAGGCAACAAAAACCAACAACAACAACAAAAAATGGCATTTGGAGCCGGGTGTGGTGGTGTATGCCTTTAATCCCAGCACTCAGGGAGGCAGAGGCATGTGGATCGCTGTGAGTTCGAGGCCAGCCTGGTCTACAGAGTGAGCTCCAGGACAGCCAAGGCTACACAGAGAAACCCTGTCTCTACAAAAACAACAAAACCAGCACTTGGAAGCAAGAGGATCTGAGTTAACAGATGGGCCAGTAAGACAGCACAGCACATAAAAGTATCTGCCATGCAAGTCTAAAGATCTGAGTTCAATCCCTGTATATGGTAGAAGGAGAGAACCCACTCCATAAAGTTGTCTTCTGACCTTTACACACATGCCTTGACAAATGTGCACACATGTACACACACACACACACACACACACAATATTTAGGGTTTTGGTTTTTTTGTTAGTTTGGTTTGATTTTTCAAGACAGGGCTTCTCTGTGTAGACCTGGCTGTCCTGGAAACTGCTCTGTGGACCAGGCTGGCCTTGAACTCAAAGAGATACACCTGCCTCTGCTTCCTCAGTGTGTATGCTACTACCGCCCGACCACACACACAATTTTTTTAAAAAGACTTTGACTGATTTTTTTTTTTTTTGAGTCTAGTTCTCAATACATTATCCTGCAGACCTGGAGCTCACTATCTTCCTGTCTCAGTCTCCTGAGAGCTGTCTCTCCAAGTGTGTGGCTTGGATACAGAGCTTCTTCTCCTCGTGGCCCAGTTCACTGATGTGGTCTCTCTCAGCTTTCTTTGCTTAAGGAAGAGACTGTGGGTTCCCCCTGAGACTGCTGGAGATGCTCTGTGAGAGGTCTAGGGCAAGAACACAACATCAGCCACCCTGTATACCTGGGCTTGCTTACTTCTTTATTTAAAAAATTATATTTGTTTTATTATTTTATGTGCATGAGTGTTTTGTATCAGTGTATCACGTGCATACCTGGTCTCCAAGGAGATAACAAAAACCAAACAAACAAACAAAAAGGCTGTGAGATCCCCTGGGACTGGAATGGAGAAGCCACATGGGTGCTGGAAATAAAACACTGAGCTATCTCTCCAGCCCCTTGCCTTTTTATCATCCTTTCTTTTGCCCATTCTCTTCCCCCTGCCTTTTCTTTCCTTCCTTCTGCCTCCCCTCTCCTTTTCCCTCCTCCTCCTTTCTTCTCCCTCACCTATCCATCCTTCTTCTTTCCCTTTCTTCCTCCTCCCCTCCTCTTTCATCCTCTCTCCTTCCTCATTCCCTTTCTCTTTCCCGCCCTGACTGATTCCATGAGATGCAAGCTGGTCTTGAACTCCTGCCTCAGCCCCCTGTGTGCTGGGATGACAGCTATGGACCACTACACCCAGCTTCCTTAATATTCTTATGTATGGAGGGCACCTAGGAAGCTCTGGTTCCTGCTCTGGCTCTGCTGCCATGGGCACTGCAAAAGTCCTAGAAGGGAAAGGACTTCTGGGAGTGGAAAGAGCAATTGTCTAGCTGATTATGGGTCCTTATGTCACCTCCAGGAAGAGCTTGCAGGCCGCATATCTGATCTGAAGGAGGAACAGAGGAAAGTGGAGAAGCACATCGGCAAACTTGTGAACAACAGGACCCGGATTATTGTGAGTCCCTTCCCTCCTCCTAGGGTCCTAAATCTATTCACTCCATTTCCTACAAAACTCAGTTTCCCTCCTCCTTTCTCCTCCCCAATCCCCATTCTGACAAGGTCTTGTGTAGTCCAGACTGAACCCTTGAGTAGCTGAGAATTACCTTGAACTTCTCATCCTTCTACCTCCTCTTGCTGAGTGCAGAGATTATAGGTGTATCCCACTCTCCCTGGCTTGTGCAGTGCTGGCAATGGAACCCAGCACTTCATGCTTGCTAGGCAGGTGCTCTACTGCTGAACCACATCCCTGGGAGAGTCCAGGTAAGAACTCTATCACAAAAGAACACCTCTAACCCCTTACTTGAGGATTGTAAACAAGTGCTCTACCACTGAGCCACACTCCCAGTCCCTCACTGGGGGATTCTAGGCAGGTGCTCTACTACTGAGTCATGTCCTCAGCTCCTTACTAAGGGTTCTAGACAATTGCAATACTGCTAAGCTATGTCTCTGACCCACATTTTCTAACTTTTTTAAAAATTATTATTGTTGTGCTGCAAATCAACCCAGAGCCCTGTACAACTGATGCAAGCACAGGGTTCTAGCACTGAACGACAACCTCAGCAAGCCCTTTTCTAATTCGCCCTTTTTAGAAGAGGGTGCCTTCCACACAAAGCCAAATTCAAAGACTACCTAGGTGGCTGGAGGAAAGTTCCCTTCCTTATAAGGGAATTGAATCCAGTTGTCAGAACTGGTTCCAAGTTGGCTTTTGTTCAGTGTCCTTTGGGGCTGTGATAAGGCAGGACAGGAGTCTCAGAGATAAAGTCTCAAAGCTTTGGCCCAGCTCTCCTTTATATCCTGTTGCTAACTGTATCTGTTTGCTTTTGGCAGCTATCATGAGGTAATGGGAACAAAAGCCTGGACACAAAGCTGTCAGCGTAGGAGTGGCAGAGAAGGAAAAGCAACGTTACACATGCTCACTCAGCTCTTCTGAGCCTTAGGGGAAAAATGACGGAGCTTTTTTTTTTTTCTCTGTGTGTAGTCCTGGCTGTGCTGGAACTCACGGTGTAGACAGGCCAGCCTCAACCTCACAGAGATCTTCCTCCCTCTGCCCCTTAAGTGCTGGGATCAAAGGTGTGTGCCACCACTGCCCCAGTAATGATGTTTGGTTTTTTTTAAACTAGGAAAAGCCTGAGGGTCCTTTAATCTGATTAGAGCTGGGTGGCTGTCATTGTCCTACCTGTCACATTAGTAGCCCACACTCAGGGTTTCATAGGGAAGCATGTAATGCCTGACGGTCCCTTTCTACAGTCGAATCTAGCTCTTGCTTGCTTGCTTTTTTAAAATGTAGCCCTGACTATCACTTCCAGGCTGGCCTGGAACTCGGAGACCTACCTGCCTCCTGACTGCTGGGACGAAAGGCATGCCACCATACATGGTCCTAGTTCTTTTCCTATGTGTTATTACAAATCATTTTACTCTTTGGCTATTCTTAAAAAAAAAAAAAAAAAATCTTAGTGTTTAAGACCATATATTCGGCCATGCAGTGGTGGTGCACACCTTTAATCCCAGCACTTGAGAGACAGAAGCAGATGGATCTCTGTGAGTTTGAAGCCAGCCTGGTCTACAGAATGAGTTCCAGGACAGTGAGGGCTACACAGAAAAATCCTGTCTCAACAAAAACAACAACAAAGACCATGTCTGACCTAATGTTTACTAACTTTATTTTTATGCTCAAAGTCCACTGAAGATCACGTTAAGGGGCTGGATGTAGAAGCCCTTGGCTTCTTTAATCTGTCCTGTACCAATCATGCTGTGGGATATCAGGGTCTTTCTGGCCAGGTGGCGTCCCCCCGAAGTGTTGAGGACATTTCAGTCCGTGGCTATTTTCAGAGTGTACACTCCTGAGAGTGTAAATCCTGGGTCTCCACCGCTCTGTCTGCTCAAGAGGGTGAGGCTGGGTGCCTTTTGAGAACTGCCCTCTGAGAGGCATCTACTGTGTCCTAGAGCACAGCCAACCTGGGAGCAGGGGCCAAAGTACTGGCAACTGTCTTAGCCCCTACACTCTTATTGGCATTGGCCTCCCAGTATGGTTATTAACCATTCTGAAGGTCACTTACGCCAGTATTTAAGAATGAACAGTGCTTCCAAACTTAACTGTTGATAACACTTAGATAAAGTTTGACAAAGACATATTTCCAAATAAACCTCAATTCTGTTAGGACTCAGTTTCCCAACTAGAAGCCTGATGAGCTCAGTGGGAAACATGAACAATGATCTTGGTAAAACAGCAAACCTTTTTTCTCTAAGCACATTTTTGTAAGCCTTTACTATTTTTGCTAATAAAACAACTTTATATTTTAATGAAAACATAGGAAACTGTAACTTAAAAACAGAGAACATTTATATTATGTCTTAAATATGTAATAGCTATAAATGCAAACAAAATAGTTCTTGAGATATTTTTTAAATACCATGCATGGTAGTGCATATCTTCAGTCCCAGCACTTGAGAGGCAGAGGCAGGAGGATCTCTGAGTTTGAGATTATCTTGCTCTACATAGTGAATTCCAGGACAGCTGGGGCTACATGACAACCTTGTCTGAAAAAATTTTTTAAAATTACTTTTATTATAACAAGCATTTAGAAACTGATTTTTAAAGAATATAATTACCTTTTGAGTTATTTATAATTTTTTGTTGTTTTTTTTTTTTTTTAGATTTAAAAAATTATTTCTTTATTATTTTTTATGTGCATTGGTGTTTTGCCTGCATGTGTGTCAGATCTGCTGGAACTGGAATTACTGCAATTATAGACAGTTGTGATCTGGGAGTATGTGGGTGCTGGAAATATGAACCTGGGTCCTCCAGAACAGAGAGTGGCCTTAACCATTAAGCCACCTCTCCAACAACCCCTTCTTGTTTTTCTGAGACAGGGTTTCTCTGTATAGCCCTGGCTGTCCTGGAACTTGATTTGTAGGCCAGGCTGGCCTTGAACTCATAGAGATCCTCCTGCCTCTGCCTCCCAAGTGCTGGGATTACAGGTTTGTGCCACCATGTAAGGCTTTATTTGAGTTCCTAAGTTAGCCAAAGCATGCTGACGTCTTGTCATCTGTCTTTACTTTGTGTCTGTCCTTTTGTTAACCATTAGCTTACTTTTGCAGGTAAGTGTATTAATTTCTTACTCTGGAAGTACAGAGACAAGTGACTGTCTCAATTCTTGACTTTGGAGAACAGTAGGGTCTAGAAAGATCAACTCCCAAGTGAGGCTAATTCTCCATTTGGGTGAGATTGCAGGTTGGAGCAGAAGTCACTGTTCCTGAGGGGCAGTTAATTTTCCCCAAGCAATAGGGACTACCTGGATCATTTTGTGGAACTAGAGGATGACCAAGCAAACAACATTGTAAGAATGTTTAAGTACATACACATTTTGTCTTATGCTTTAGAGTTTCAGTCAAACAATGGACTAAAATTAATTCAGCCTAACTTAACAGTTTTGATTTATATGACCTTGTCTTAGTTACTGTTCTATTGCTATGAAGAGACATCATGACCAAGGCAACTATTTATAAAAGAAAGTATTTAGCCCAGTGGTGGTGGTGGCATATGCCTTTAGTCCCAGCACTCAGGAGGCAGAGGCAGGTGGATCTCCCAGTTCAAGACCAGCCTGGTCTACAAAGTGAGTTCCAGGAGAAGCAGGGCTACACAGAGAAACCCTGTCTCAGAAAACTAAATAGATAGATAGATACATACATACATACATACATACATACATACATACATACATAAGTGCATACATACCAGCCAAAACCATGACCCAACAAAAAGCACACCATGACTAAAAAAAAAAAAATCAAAAAATCAAGCCATGACTCATCAAAATCACAAACAACGGCTCAGCTGAATCGCCAACCATAGCTGCACACTGCCTATTTTAGGGGCATGGGGTTAGGATCAGAGTCAGGGTCAGAGTTAGGGGATGATACTTACCTAGCATGCATGAGGCCCTAGGTTCAATCTCCAGTACTACAAACATATATACATATACACATACACATACACATACACGTATTAAAAGGTCATTTCTAGGGCTCCCCAATCACATGAACTCACTGCTACCATCTGCCCACTTGGCATCTAGAATAAGCCCTCTTTAGGATGGGCCAGACAAGGCCCTGGGGATGCTGAGAGCAACCCATTAGCTCGTCTGTAACTGTACTGTGGCTGACCCTCCTATCTTAGAATGAGTCAGATGTCTTCAGCTGGGTGATCCACAAAGAGTTCCAGGAGCTGCATCACCTGGTGGATGAAGAGAAAGCACGCTGCCTGGAGGGGGTCGAGGGTCATACCCGTGGCCTGGTGGCCTCCCTGGACATGCAGCTGGAGCAGGCTCAGGGTACTCAGGAGCGACTGACCCAGGCTGAGCAGGTGCTGGAACAGTTCAGCAATGAGAGTCACCATGAGTTCATCCGGGTGAGTGGACAGGAGCATGGTCCACGGCTCTCTGTTCAACAGTGCAGTTTCCATACAGCAGTAATCCCCATATCCCTCTCTTTCTTCCAGAAGTTCCACTCTGTGGTCTCCAGGTAATCAATCACCTCAACCGAAGCTGCTGGGAGAGAGGTCAGCTAGTGTCCAGGGGCTGCTGGCCCAGACATCTCATCCCCATGGTTCCTCCATGTGGTCTAACCCTAGGCTGCTCACCATGTGTTGTCTGTCGCTGAGCACAAGGAAAATAATGGTTGTCAAGTGCCTGCCATCAGGGTTCTCACAGACTAGTGGTGTAGAAGGAAAACTGGTCCCAGCCTTGTGGTAGCTATGGCAACAGATACTGCCTCAAGCTATTAAAACACTGTGGAGGGGGTGATGGCCAGGGACTGGCAAAGGCATGTAGGTGTGACAGCTGAGAAGGCTGAAGTGTGCAGGTAGGCAGAGTGGGAGCCATCTCGAGAAACGGGGGTGAGGTTGTGTGCGGACCACAGGATGTGACAAAGTTCGGTGGAGTCAACTATTATGTGTGAGGAAGGGAAGAGGAGAGGAAGGCAAAACCAGAATGAGGGCCCTTGAAGTATGCTCTTCAAACCTTGGGGGTGAGGAAGAGTGAGTCCGTATTAGTGCTGGAAAACTCAACGGTTTCTGAGCCTTCCTCAGAACTGGTTGATATGCAGCTCCTTTTCTTTCTTTTTAAATTCTTATTTTATATGAATGGGTATTTTGCCTGCATGTATGTCTGTGTGAATGGCCCACAGAGGCCAGAAGACAGCATTGAATTCCCAGGAACTAGAATTACAGACAGCTGAGAGCTGCCATGCGGGTGCTGGGAATTGAACCTGGGTCCTCTGGAAGAGCAGCCAGTGCTCTTAACCACTCAGCCACCTCTCCCGGCCCTCCTAGTTTTCTTTATGTGTGTGGTGTGCATGCACATTTATGGCTGTGAAAGCCAGAGGACATCCTTGGCTGTTGTTTTCAGACAGTGTCCACCTTGTTTGGGGTTTTTTGTTTGCTTTTTGAGACAGGGTCTCTCAGTGGCCCAGGCTCACCACATGAGCTAGGCCAGCTGGTCAAAAGCCCCAGGGATTTGTCTCTTCCCACCTTTCCAGCATGCGCCACCATGCTTTGCTTTTTAAGATGTGTCCTTTTATTTTGTGTGATGAATGTGTTGCCTGCATGTGTGTCTGTGCACCAACGGTGTACTCTGAAGAGGGAGCTGGAGCCCCTGGAGCTGGAGTTTCAGCCAGTTGTCATCTGCCATGTGTGTGCTGGGAACTGAACCCAGGACCTCTGCAAGAGCAAGTGCTCTTAACTACAAGTGCTCTTAACTAGTGAGCCATTGTTTTAACCACCACGACTGGCTGTTTTATACAAGTTCTGGGGATTGGACTCAGGCCTTCATTCTTGCCAGACAGGCAATTTACCCACTGAGCTATCTCCCAGCCTGCCCTTCTTGTTTTCTTTGTTTCCTTTAGTCTTTGGGGCCACATGCCTAGAGAGCACAGATGGAAATGAACACACAGACAACTTGCCTAGTTTGGCTGGTCCCCAGCTACAGTGAGGAACCAGGTCACTTGATGTAGTGGTCTCAGGTGTCAGCACCGGACAGAAACACCTGGCGGGCCGGCTAAAGCACATAGCACCACTTTCCCAGGGTGATCAGTTTCCGATCAGCAGATCTGGGGCAAAGCCCAAGGGTCTGCATCTCTAACAAGTTCCCAGGAAACCAGACTCCCGTTCCCCAGACCCGTGCTCTGAGAACTACTGTTGTATAGTAACCTTGCTGAGACCGAATTACCTAATGCAGATGACGGAAGGGGGAGTTATTTTGGCTTCAGAGGGATTTCAGTCCACCATGTCCAGGACGGTGTGACAGTCATGGCTTGCTCACATGGAGGCAGATAGGAAGCAGAGAGATAAGGCTGAAGCCAGAGGTGGGTATAACCTTCAAAGACCTACTGCAGTGACCTAGTTCCAGCAGCCAGGCCCCTCTTTCTAAACAGCACTACCAGCTCACAAGTGTCAGCACATGAGCCTGCGGAGCCAGGTCTATGCAGAACAGCAGCTGTGCAGTATCTCCTATTGCGTCCTGCGTGACTGGGCAGCAGAGAGAGAAGCTGGAGTCAGGTGGACATATATACTCTGACACACTGGCATCACCTACATAGTGACCTGGAATCTTTGCATGTATATAAAGCGCAGCACAAAGGGCTGCATCTCTAACAAGGGGGGAGTGAAGAGGAGGTGTCTGTAGGCCTGCAGTCTTAAACTGCAAACATCTGGGAGGAGGAATCTGCAGTTTTTGCAGACACGAGTCAATCTTTTGTAAACATGCAAGCTTTTACACACTGTCAACATTTGCACTGGGACAAGAGGAAGGCGTTGCCACTCCATGGGTCTAGTCATTGAGGTCCTTGCTCTGGGCCACGCCAATGTCACGATCACATTCCCTCAAGACTTCACCTGCACTTTGGATTCAGGACTTCTTCAGCATCCAACAGTCCCAATTCTAGGAATCAGGCATGTTCTCCAGGAAGGAGGTGAAAAGATAGGGAATGGTGATGTCATGAATGTGTGATCTGAGTGGTGGATTTCCACATGGGAACGAGGGCGGGAGGCAGCCTTGCTACCAAGCTCTTCAACCACTGGGGCTCATGCACACAGGGCAGAGGTCCAGCAGGCTCGGCCTTTGGAAGTCGTGTTCAGCCCAATCTCCTTCAAGCCAGGTCTCCACCAGGCCGACATCAAACTGACTGTGTGGAAGAGGCTCTTCCGGAAAGTTCTTCCAGGTAAGCCTCCCAATTCATCGACAGCACCAAGAAGCATGCAGCAAACTTAAGGGGAGCCTTGCGTGGGGTAGTGAGGAGAGTGTGGGAGTGGTTGCATAGTCACATAGACTTGCAGAGCAGTACACACCTGTCCTTTAGCAGAACTCCTTCACAGTGGCTCTGTCTGATGTGCTTCAGGCATCATCCAACCACCAACTCACTCACCCATATCATCCACTTACCCACCTACATCCCATCCATCCTTTCATCCACCCACCCTTCCATCCATACAGCCCTGTGCCTGCCCCTCCCAGGTGCTGGGATAGAGTCAGCAGTTCCCCTTGAGGACACAGGGCTTGCTGTCACCTCCTGGCTAGGGTTTGTGGGTTCTCTGTGACCCAACTACAGGCCTCTTTCTCTTCTAGCTCCAGAATCTCTCAAGCTGGACCCAGCTACTGCGCACCCTCTCCTGGAGCTCTCTAAGGGCAACACAGTGGTGCATTTTGGTCTCCTTGCCCAGAGACGAGCCAGCCAGCCAGAGCGCTTTGACTACAGCACCTGTGTCCTGGCTGACAAGGGCTTCTCTTGGGGTCGCCACTACTGGGAGGTGGTGGTGGGGAGCAAGAGCGACTGGCGCCTGGGGGTCATCAAGGGCACAGTCAGCCGAAAGGGCAAGCTGAGCAAGTCCCCAGAGCACGGCGTATGGCTAATTGGCCTAAAAGAGGGTCGGGTATACGAGGCTTTTGGCTGCCCGAGGCTGCCACTGCCTGTGGCCGGCCACCCCCATCGTATCGGCGTCTACTTACACTACGAGCAGGGTGAGCTCACCTTCTTTGATGCCGACCGCCCCGATGATCTACGGACACTCTACACCTTCCAGGCTGACTTCCAGGGCAAGCTCTACCCCATCTTGGACACATGTTGGCATGAGAGGGGCAGCAACTCACTGCCCATGGTACTGCCCCCACCCAGTGGGCCTGGCCATCTCACTTCGGCACAGCCATAGGCTGTCCTGGTGCTGTCTACCCATTGGTCCATGTTGCTAGACAGAAGGATTTGAGGGGTTCTGCTGGGCCTCAAAAGTTTGGACTGCTTGACAAGGTTCTTCACACCTGCATGACCCTAAAGCAGGGACTATAGCTCCTCCCCCACCACCCAGGGAGATGCATGCTGTCTTTCACCTTTACTCTGTATCCACTCAACCTATGGAGCAGCCCTGTGTATCCCAACTCTTCCAGCAGAGGGCAGAAACATTCCCACACATATTTTATCACAAGGACCCTCAAACATCTATTAAAAACAATACATTTGATATTTTTCTCATTATTACACTACTATTTTCAATATTTTATTTTTAATTAGGTGTATGTTTGGGGGTGCTGTGCCAGAAGAAGCTATGGGATCCCTGGGAGCGGAGTTCCGAGCAGCCTAACAGGTCGGGGAATAGTACCTTAACATCTAATCACCTCTCAGCCTCGAGTACTGCGATTATTTTGATACATAGTCTCAAGCTAGCCAAAGATTATCTTGGACTCTTTCTTGATCCTCCTGCCTCCACCTCTTGCATGCTGGGATACAGGCATGTGCCATCATGCTTGGTTTATACAGAGACCACAACCAAAGGCTTTCTGCCTGTTAGGCAAAGCCTCTATTGACTGAGTTACACCACCAGCCCTCCTTCTCCCCCTCCTCTTCCTCATCAATGTTGCGTATTGATCCCAGGGATCAATTTGCACCTGCCAGGCAAGTGCTCTGCTCCTAGCGACAATCTCTGCCCTATATACTGTTGAACAGTCTAGTGTATTCTTTTCAGTGCTGGGGGTAGAATCCCCGAGGCCCACCTTTACTAGGTGGGTGCTCAACAGCTCCCAACCCACATTAGCAGACTTACGGCGGGTAATCTACCTCTGAGCCACACCCCAACTCCTCACTGGGTGAGTCTAGGCGGCCCTCTACCATGAACCACACCCGGAGCTCCTCACAGGGGGGGTCCTAAGCAAGTGCTCTACCACCGAGCAACACTTCGAACCTCTCAGATGCTTTATCACTGAACCTTCCACCCTATCATTGGGGGAGGCTGAATCACGGCTGTTAGGAGTTCCAGTCTTTAAAAACTACAAAATAGGGCCGGGCGGAGGGAGGCAGAGGCGGGAGGATCTCTTGAGTTTGAGGCCAGCCTGGTCTACAGAGTGCGGGCAGCCAGAGCTACACAGAGAAACCCAGTCTCGATAAGACACAAAAAAAACAAAACAAAACAAAAAAACTATAAAATAACTACATGGACTTATAAAAAGAAAACAGAATAGCTCTTTTTTTTCTTTTTTAGTCTTTTAAGACAGGGTCTCACTATGTAGCTCTGGATTTCTAGCCTCGAACTCACAGAGATCCCTCTGTCTTTGTCTCCCGCTGGCTAGGATTAAAGGCACGAGCCACCACGCCCGGCTTTAAAATTTCTATTTGGATGCTCAGAATGAAAAGCAACTACCTTCTCCGGAGTCTAATAAAGGCGCGAGCCTTTGGTCTCCGGAAGTCCGGCTGCACTGGCTGTGGCAGGGGCCGCAAAGCCACGCCCAGCTTTGCGACAGCGTCGTAAAGACATTGCGGCTGCGAGAGCATGGGGTTGTATGCCACCGCGGCGGCGGTGCTGGCCGGCGTGGAGCAACGCCAGGGCTCCCTCAAGAGCCTGGTGTATTCCAGCAGCTTCCAGGTAGTGGGCCGCGTGCAGGGAGGAAGGGAGAGAAGGAGGGTTGGGGAGCGGGGCCCTGGCGGGCGGGAGAGGTGGGGCCCGTGTTGGGTGCAGCGCGTCTCCCCCTCTGCCACCCAGAACGTGAAACAGTTGTACGCGCTGGTGTGCGAGACGCAGCGCTACTCGGCCGTGCTGGACGCGGTGATCGCCAGCGCCGGGCTCCTTCGAGCCGAGAAGAAGCTGCGGCCGCACCTGGCCAAGGTGAGTGGCGGCCGGAGGCTGGCACCCGTGCGTACGTCTTGCACCTCTTTTCTGGGATCCGAATTGAGCGGGGACAGGTGTGACCCCACCAGGGGCATTGCATGAAGGGTTGAATAGAACAGGGGCGCAGGGTGATGATGGCAGGGAAGGCTGGGGTCTAGAGCTCTGCTGAACAGGTGGCTCTCGGGGGTAGGGAGGCAGGACACCGCGTTTCAATGCTGAATCTGCTCTCTTCTGTTTATCTGTCTTTCTTTTTGTAATGATGAGCATTGACCCCAGAGTCTCCAGCATGCCAGGGAAGAGGTCTATCACTGAGCTACTAATTCATCATTGGAAGATTCTAGACAGGTGTTATATCCCTGAGCCATGCCCCCAGCCTCTCACTGGGGCACTCTAGACGCGTGCTTGCTGCTCAGCTACAACCCCCATTCCTTCTCTGGTGGATACTAGGCAAGCATTCTACCCTACTGCTGAGCCTTGCTCTGAGTCTATTCAATGATAAATTATACCGATGGTAAGTCTTTAAGCCACACCCTCAGCCCTTCATTTGGAGATTTTAGGCAGGTTCTACTGAGCTACATGTGCCCAGCCTTTGTTATGTTTTTTGAGACAGTCCTGCTAAATTGTTCCAGAAGGTCTTAAATTAGTAACTAAGGTTGATCTTCAACTTATGGCCTCCTCCTCTTTAGACAGGGTTTCTCTGTGTAGTCTAGGTTGCCCTGGAACTCACTTAGGCTGGCCTCGAACTCAGTGATCTGCCTGCCTCTGCCTCCCAAGTGCTGGGATTAAAGGTATGTGCTACCACCACCGGGCTAGCATGTAGTCTTCTTGCTTCCGCATCTGATGTTTGCTGGGATTATAGGCATTTACCCTCACTCCATGCCATTAATTTCTTGTGTGCTCTTGGGCAAGAAAATCCCCTTGACATGACCATCTGGACAGATACTTAATCCTCCCACTGGAGGGTTCTGTGGTGTTAATATTGGTTTTTGTTTGTTTGTTCTCTGTTCAGGTGTTAGTGTATGAATTGCTGCTAGGGAAGGGTTTCCGAGGGGGTGGAGGCCGATGGAAGGCCCTGCTGGGCCGCCATCAGGCAAGGCTCAAGGCCGAGTTGGCCAGGCTCAAGGTTCATCGAGGTGTGAGCCGAAATGAGGACCTGTTGGAAGAGAAATCCAGACCTGGCCAAGGTAAACTGGAGGTTGGTAGGAGGATGATGGCCCTCAGGAGGGGCTTGCCTTCCTTCCCACCCACTGCTGTGGCTTTTAGCCTGCCAGGTGCCTCGGTTCGTGCGTGTGAACACGCTCAAGACCTGCCCTGAGGATGCGATCGATTATTTCAAGAGACAAGGTTTCTCCTACCAGGGCCGGGCTTCCAGGTGAGAGCTGAGCATCCTGTCTGGGTGCCTTCATTTTCCCCTATGTCCAGAGTCTTAAGGCAGTTGGAGTTTACGGAGAGAGACTGGAAGCTAGTGACTGCTTTCTCTAGATGTTCTTCCTACTTTTACAACAACATTTTCCTTCCAAAAAAGATGTTGTTTTAAATGATGCATAAGTATATATGTCTATGTGTGAGTGTGTACATGTTCCTGAAGAGGGCACTAGACCCTCTTGGAGCTGGAGTTACAAGCAGGTGAGCTGCTGAGCTGCTGGACATGGTGCTAGAAAACAGAACTTAGGTCCTTCCTCTGCAAGAGCAGTGTGTATTCCTGACTGCTGAGCCATGTCTCTAGCCCCTCCAGCATTTTTTTCTCTAGCTCAGTTGCTGTCTCCCATCTTTTCAGTGTCCTGTCTAGATCATAGCCTCTTTAGCTGTAAGCCAAGACCCCCTAAGCTGGGTAGTTGTAGCGCAAGCCTTTAGTCTCAGCACTTGGGAGGCAGAGACAGGTGACCTCTATAATTTCGCGGCCAGCCTGGTCCACAAAGTGAGTCCGGGGGCTGGAGAGAGGGCTCAGAGGTTAAGAACACTGACTGCTTTTCCAGAGGTCCTGAGTTCAATTCCCAGCAATGATATGGTGGCTCATATCCATATATAATGAGATCTGGTGCCTTCTTCTGGTGGGCAGGGATACATGCAGACAGAACACTATATAAGTAATAAATAAATCTAAAAAATAGAATTAAAAAAAACCAAAACACCAAAAAACCCAAAGTGAGTCCAGGACAGCCAAGGCTACACAGAGAAACTCTGTCTCCAAAAAGAAAACAAACAAAACCTAACCAGTGGTGTTCCCTGCAGCCTGGAGGACTTGCGAACTCTCAAGGGGCAACATTTTCTTTTGGACCCCTTGTTGCCTGAGCTTCTTGTGTTTCCTGCACAGACAGATATGCATGAGCATCCGCTCTACCATGCTGGACATCTCATCCTGCAGGATAAGGTAGGGAGGACAGGTGGGGGAAGGGGAGGAAGGATGGGAAAGTGACTTCAGGGCTCTGTGTTCACCCAGCTGCCTACTGTCTTCTCTGCTAGGCCAGCTGTCTCCCAGCCATGCTGCTATCACCTCCACCAGGCTCCCATGTCATTGATGCCTGTGCTGCCCCTGGCAACAAGACCAGTTACGTTGCAGCCCTTTTGAAGAATCAGGGGTGAGTGCTGGTGGTAAGCTTTGAGGCAGAGGGAGGGGTGAGGTTGAATCTTGTGCTTTGTAGGGAAAAGTTTCACTGAATGATACAGGTGAGAGGCCCAAGCAGCTCATAGTCCCAAGCCAGGCTACTGGTATGAGACAAAATTCCCTCAGCCCTTGGGGCTCTTTCCAGGCTGGTTGTCTGTGGGAGGGACCTCTGTAGGCCATTTAAATAAGTTGTGTCCCAGCTTTTTGGTTTTGGGTGGTAGTATACTGGGGATTGAATCCTCAAAGCCTTATACATACTAGGTGAGCACTCTACCAGAGCCATGCCCACAGCTCCTCACTGGGAGATTCTAGGCAGGTGCTCTACCACTGAGCCCCACCCCAGCACCTTACTAGGGAATTCTAGGCAGGTGCTCTACACTGATCTACAGCCCCTCACTGGGGAATTCTAGGCAGGGGCTTTACCACTGAGCCACACCCCAGCCCCTCACTGGGAGATTCTAGGTAAGCCCTCTATTACTGAGCCACATCCCCAGACCTGTGTGCTGATTTAGCCTACATTATGGTTTGATGGTATCTGTGGGCCTCCATGCCCCATAAATTTTCAGTTCAGAAGCTGGCAAAATGGCTCAGTGAGCACTTGCTGCTCTTCCAGAGGACCCGAGTTCAGTACTCGGCACCCGTGTCAGGTGGCTCACAACATCTGTTAACTCTAGCTCCTTGGGTTCCAACATCCTTTTCTGGCGCACACAGGCACCTGCACTCATGTGGCACACAGACACTTAGAAGTCTTAATTGAAAAGAATTTCTCAGTTCATTCTGCCCCTGCTCTTTTCCCCAGGAAGATCTTTGCTTTCGACCAGGATGCTAAGCGGCTGGCGGCCATGGCTACCTTGTTGGCTCGGGCTGGGGTCTCTTGCTGCGAGATAGCAGAGAAGGACTTCCTGACAGTTTCTCCCTCTGACCAGCGTTACAGCCAGGTCCAGTACATCTTGCTGGATCCTTCCTGTAGTGGTTCTGGTGAGATGGGGACAGGGTGGCTGTGGTCATAGTCCCACAGTAACTTGGATGCTGAAGGCTACCATTTAGTGTTGATATTACCTGTGACTACAGGCTAATGCTCTCATCTATAAAATGGGGATTCTGTTGGGAAATGGCTTCATAACTGCAGCTCCTTCTCCATAGGTATGCTGAGCCGGCAGCTGGAGGAACAGGGAGGGGCCACACCTAGCAAGGAGCGCCTGCAGGCCTTGGCAGGGTTCCAGCAGCGGGCTCTGTGCCACGCACTCACCTTCCCCTCTCTGCAGCGCCTAGTCTACTCCACATGTTCCCTTTCCCAAGAAGAGAATGAAGACGTGGTCCAAGAGGCTCTACAGCAGAACCTGGGGACCTTCAGGTAACGGTGTCCTTAGGATCTGAGAGGTCACAGGCTGCTCCTCACCAGGGTCTAAGTCCTTTCCTTCTTTACAGATTGGCTCCTGTCCTACCGGACTGGCCTCACCGAGGTCTGAGTACCTTTCCAGGGTCTGAACACTGCCTCCGGGCTTCCCCAGAGACCACGCTCACTGGTGGCTTCTTCATTGCTGTGTTTGAACGGGGAGATGTAGTGCCAAGGTGAGTGAGAAGCTATGCTCGTTTTTGTTGAGGCAGAGTCCATGTGACCCTCGTCAGCCTAGAACTATGTAGGTAGACCAGGCTGGCCTCAAACTCTCTCAAAAGATCTGCCTCTGCCTCCTGAGCTAGAATTAAAGTAGCGCTTCACACCTGCTAACCTCTGGCCTTTTCTTACAGCCCAGTCCCACAGGCCAAAGCAGCAGCCCCAGAACCTCTCAGCCAAGCACCAAAGAGAAAGAGAAGATGCAAAGTAGCAGCTGGTGCCAGCACGCAGCCAGGCACATAGTGCTGTGAGCCCTCCAGCGAACAAAACCATCCTCACCATGGAAACCCTGCCCCTCTGGGAAAGGGAGATGATGTCCTAGCACTGTGGGTCTCTCCTGGACACAGTTCTACCAGTCAAGAGTTCTTTGTGTCACAAATAAAGAGCAGACTCAGATCTATGACAGATCACAGTTTTATTTTTAATGACATAAGCAAGAACAATCTCAAATTCATACTAAAAATCTCAGCTACACTCACAGGAACTCAGTCTGTGGTGGGAAGCCCCAGCCTCCCTGTCCCTGTCCAGCGTGAGCACGGACAAATGTGCTCACACACCAAGGCTATGCCAGGACGCCTCTTCAGGAGCCCTGGATACAGGCCTGCTGTGGAGCTGAGGTAATTCGCTCAGACTGAATTTCAGGGAGGCCCCTTCCTTACCTGAGGCATAGGCAGAGGCTTCCTGTGCAGACCCCTACCCATCCCTATCCTCACAGGCATTTGGGACTTGAGGTTCAGCTCTTTCCCAGCTCCACACAACCCCAAGTTTAACGCTGCCACAAAACATTCAACCCAGTCACAAAGGGAAGGGGTAGTTACAGCTACATCACATTGTTTATACGACAGTCCAGAAGAAGCTCTGCCCCCTCAGGAGAGCTGCTGGGGAGTTATGAGCCCCTCCTTCACACAGGCATAACTACACCTAATTCCTACTATTCAATAGCATTTATACTTAACCACCTCAGTGAACCAAGCTTGAAGGAATTTAAAAGGCAATTTAGCTTAAATATAAAAATAAATTTTTATTTTGTTAAAAAAATGTTTAAATATTTTTTTTTTTTTTTTTAATTTAGACACACGCATTCATACTTCTCCCAAAAAGGATGGACATGGCAGCCAGGCTCTGGGGCCTAAGGGCGTGGTTTTGGAAAGAGACAGATACAACTACGGGCCCCTAAGTGTGGCCATTAATCTAGAACTCCAAACACGGGCTGAAGACGCCCTTGCCTGGAGTAGGATATGTCGGGGAGGACCAACAGAGGGAAGTCTTTGCTCCTAATAGGCTCGTCCCCTGGGCTGCCAGCCCTTAAGTCAAAACACTATTGAGAATTCAGGAGTCAGCACGGTGCCTGTCACGCGGTGCCACTTTCAGCATTCAATTAGCTAGGCCCAGGAGGGCCCAGGCGACATTAAGTCCGGCATTTTCAACATGCCGCCACACATACAATTCAATTCTTCCTCCAAACTCGATTCAAGGAGCAACACACATTAACATCAGACAAACAAGGTACAAGGCTTGGAAAATACAATCCCAAGGAGGCAAAGTGGCCCATGGGGTGTGGGCAGGTGAAGAGGCAGCTAGAAGCGGTGGTGAGTGGTCTGCTTGCTCCAGGACTTCCTGGAGCAAACTTCTCCCCTGGCCCTACCAGGCTAACAGTCTTGAGCCACCAACCTTTTAGAGGTTGGACTGGCAGAGGGCTGGAGATGAAATGGACTTGGCAGAAGAGGCAGAGCAGGGCACACTGGGGTCTCCAAGGCAAAGCAAGATTCACTGCCATTTAAAAGAAATGAATCTCTCAGAGGACTGGTGAAGGACAAAGCAGCAAGAAATAGGGAGAGACTGAAAGAACCAGAGGAAGAGAACCACTTCTTATGGCCAAGCAAAGCGTAGGGACATTCTGTTTCCCCCAATCCCATCCAATGTATACTAGGGATCCAAGTGGGTGCCAGGCACTCTCCAGCAGAGATGGCGCTCAAGGCAAGGGGAAGGCCGCCTAGGTTACACTAAACAAGCGCTGGGGCAGCAGGAGGACGATATGTACAGCTGTTTCTTCAGTTCTCCAGCCTCACCAGTGTGACTGTTCAAGTACAGTGTCGGGCTTCTGCCCCTCCTGGGGCAACCTCTAGAACAGAAAGGGCCAGGCTGCCATTTCTGCCCTGCTGATGGGCTGGGTTTGCTATGGAATTTGAAGGGTCAGAGGCTCTTCCTAGCAGGTGCTGAGGTCCAGTTTCGGGCAAGGGCTAGGGGAGTGGAGACAAGAGGCAGGCTACTTCTTGCGCGTATGCTGCCTTCGGGCCTGAAGTCTCTGTCGAGCCCCTGGGGTCTTGGATCCAGCGCCAATGGAAAATGAAGGAGCTGCTGATCCTAGAAAGAGTTGACAAGACAGTATCAGGGCAGCTGCCACCACAGAAAATATGCTGGTGCCTTGCTCTAGGAAGTCAAGTCAACAGCAGAAGCCTAGGTTTTCCACTAGGGCTTCTGAGGCTGTTGGCAGCCCTCACAGTTCTTGGCTACAGAGGTGGCCTCTTCCAAAAGACCCAACCTAGCATTGACATAGCAGTTCAAAACTACAATTCCAATTCCAGAGGATCTGACACCCTTACACAGATAACATGCAGAAAAACACCAATGCACATAAAAACAAATGTCTTAAAAACAACAACAACAACAACAACAAAAAAACATAGAACACCAGCACTTGGCTTCCCAAACACTTGAGTTTCCTGAGACGACTCAATTCTGCTGTCCTCCCCTGGACCCTGAGGGCCAGCAACCTGCTATTCTTGAATGAGCACTCCTCATCCAAGGGACAGAGGTGTCATGCTGGCAACAGACTGGCTGCTTACCAAAAGGTACGACTCCAACAAAGCCTGGGGCAGGTGTTGAAGAGGCCCCAAATGAGAGGCTGTTGCCTGCAGTGCCTACTCCAGGAGCAGGGGCACTCTGCCCAAAAGTGGGTGTGGATGTGCCTAGAGGGGAGAGACAGAAAAGTTGCAGAGACTAGACTGGTATCAGGCCTATCACCCAGAACCCAGTGCTGATGAAGCTGGCCTCTGCCACCCCTCCATTGTATAACATGGGGCTGTCAGGTTAACCCAGCCCTGCCCCTTCCCTCTCCTGCTGCAGGGTCCCTAATCTTCCCAGGATGCCCTATGGGAATGGCCCCCAGCTTGTGTGCAATTATCTCAGGGCTGCCTAGCTCTGTCATGCTTCCAGACTCCTTCTCTCCCCTCCTACTTAAACAACACCCATTTTCTTCTGCTTTTTTTGAGACTGGCTCTTCTGCTAGGTAGCCCAGGCTGACTTGGAACTCTCCAACCTCCTACCCAAGCCTAAGTGCTGGGATGACAGACACGCACCACCACACTCAGCCCAACTCCTGAGGTTCAGAAGTCCAGGCTCTTAGGAACAGTCCTTTACAGTGTCACCTGTCAATCATTCCTTTGTTTTTTCCCCACAAAGGACTCTCAAGGGCCTGGAGCTGGTTACTTTGGACAGACTGACCAGTGAGTCCATGGGATCCGCTGACCTCCACACATCCAGCACTGACATTACTGGTACACACTGCCACACCAAACTCTTGAGGACGGGGGACTGGACTCAGATCCTTATATGCAAGCATCAAGTCATCTTGCCCGTCCTCTGCTCGTGAACCCACTGTTCCCGCTTCTGCTGCTATGCCCGGATACCACCCTCCCCTGCAGCGGATGGATGCCTATCACCGTAGCAATTGGGGGGCTGAAATAGGAAGATCTTGAATTTGAGGCAGCCTGGGTTGCAGTAAGAAACCGTATCAAACACATTCTTTCCTTCTTCCTCAAAGGCTTAAGGGAGGCTGCAGAGATAGCTCAGTAGTTCCAGAGAACCTAAGTTCAATTCCCAACATCCACAAGGCGACTTGTAGGTCCCAGGAGACATAACACCCTCTTGTAGCTGCTATGGGCATTAGCACACGTGTGGTATATAGACATACATGCAAGCAAAAGACCCATACACATACACTTTTAAGCTTTTTACAAAGTTTGTGTACATGTATGTGTGTGTGCAGGGCAATGCCTGTGGAGGCCAGGGGGCAGCAGATACCTTGAGGCTGCAGCTATAGGCAGCTGACAGCCATTTGATATGGGTGCTAGAACTGAATTTGAGTTCTTTCACCCACTGAGTCCTTTCTCTAGCCCTTCAAAAACCTTTTTTCATCATTAACTAGCTTGAATCATCAGCTGGCCTATAACAATGTAGACGGTTATGCATGAACCCTTACCATGTTGCCAATCTTACCTCCAAAGACAGATTTGCTTTCGGGCGTACTGCCTATACTGAAGGCGAAAGGTGAGCTCTGGCTGGGTGTGCCCAGGGTGTTCTGACTCAGGCTCCCCCCAAAGGAGGTGGTGGTGCCCGTGGTCCCACTCTGTCCAGATCCAAAGCTGAAAGTCCCAGAGGTGGAGCTGGTGCCTGGGGTAGCACTGAGCCCAAAGCCTCCACTGCCAGCTGGAGCTGCTGAGCCACTGAATGTGAATGGGGATGGAGTAGAGCTGCCAAATAAAGAGCTGCTGCTCCCGCTGTTGGTTGTCTGAGTAGTGGCACCAAAGCCAGACGTGGTGGCTGAACCGAAGGAAAACACTGATGTAGTGCTACCAAAAGCTGGCTGTGAGCTGGCAGGGGTACCAAAGGTGGAGGCTGTGGCTTTCAACCCACCAAAGGCCGGTGGTGCAGCACTGCCAAAGGTGGCTGGTGCTGGAGTTGCTGATGGGGCTGAGGCTACAGAATTGCCAAAAGTGAAAGAACTGCCAAAGCTTGGGGCAAGCACTGGCTTGGTGGTCCCCTCAGTAGCTCCAAATGTGGGCTGTGGGTTGGCTCCAGGGTAGGCTGGGAGTGCAGGCTTGGCACTAGAGCTAAAGGGAATGTTGAAGGTGGGGGTAACAGTGTTGCTGAAGGTCAGCGTGGGCTGGCTGGTGGTGGCAGGGGCCGAAGTGGAAGTGGTGATAGTGCTGCCAAAGCCACTGAAGCCAGTGCCACTACTGTTGCTGGCCGCTGTCTGGACAGAGCTGGCAAGGGACTGGCTAAAGGAGGTGCCTGCTACAGATGATGCTGGGGCAGGCTTGCCAAACTGGAAGATGGAGGCCAGGGCTGGGGAGGAGCTGGCAGCAGTGACAGGGGGCACTCCCCCGAACATAAGTGGCTGGGAGGTGGAAGTCATGGTACCACTGGCAGTGCTAGCCATAGTGTTCAATCCAAAGCCAAACACAGGCTTTGGGGCAGAAGCTGTGGTGCCAGAGGCCACCGTGGAGGTGGCAGTGCCCAGGCCAGTGAAGAGAGGGGCTGATGTGGCTGGAGCAGTGGCTGGAGCAGTTGTCTGCTTCAGGGAGAAGGGAGCTGATAGGGGCATGGCTGTAACTGACTCCAAGCAGTTAAAAATGGGCTTGAATGTGGGAGCAGTGGTGCTGGCTGTCGTAGGGAGGGTGGTGCTGGAGGAAACTGTGGTAGCTGAGGAGCTAGCTGGCAAGGGGCTGTCACTCTCACTTTTAGGTGTAGCCGGAAAAATGGGCTTAAACATGGGAGAAGCACAAGCTGGGCCGGGAAGAGAGGCAAGGGAGGAAGAACTGGCAGGTGGACTCAGCATCCCAAACAGCATGCTAGGCTTTGCGGGGGAGGAGAGAGCTGAGGAGGCTGGGGTGCTGACAGGCTGCTCAGCCTGAGGGACTCCGGGGGACTTGGTATCAGCGAGTGGTGTTGCAGATGAAGCAGGGGCCAGCCCCAGGAAGGTGGCTGTAGGTTTGGAGTCTGAGGAGGTGCTGGTCAGGGCCCCTGTCAATGGTGAGACTAGAGGGTCCAGGAGGCCAGGTGTCTTCGGAGGTGAAGGGGCTGCAGTTATTGCTGTCTCAGCAAGTTCTGCAAAGAAAAGGAAGTGAGGTGAGGCCTGAGGATGTTTGAAGGTGGCACTCAGAATGCTTGCATCTTCCAGCACCACCACTGTACCAGGGGCTCAAGACGTTTCAACTCCCACAGATTCCAGGAAAGACAGACGGGAAAAGCTGGGGGAGCCTAACTGGGCTGCATGTGTGGTCACGAAGGGAAATGCCGTATGTGCAACTCTGACGTCTTACTTTTACTTACGCACATGTGCCAACCCATCCAATAAAGTCCTATCATGTTTACCAACCCAGCAAAGCAGTCTTTGCCTGAGCCCTGAGAGCTGCATCACCATGCTTACACTCTAGTGCAGCTTCATAGGTTGTATCCATGTGCAGAAGCATGAAGGCCTGAGGTTCACCAGCCTTACCCAGGAAGGGATTTCAGTTATTCTAGGCTTGAGGTCTAGAAAGCTACACCTTACGGGATGGATCTTGTCATATTGCAGATACCTCCCAAGGAAGACATCATTCTCATTTATCGATGACAAAGCCTCAGAGCAGCTAGGGCAGCTGGCTTTGAAGCATGCTCTCAGTATGACAGCCTGCCTTCCTATGTTTCCAGACCAGGACATTCTGAAGCCCAGAACTGACTGGCTCACACTCCCTTCAAGTCAAAAGCCCGTCATCCCAGGGCAGACTGCCCTGCTTACCTGAGGATGGTGGGGCTGGAGAGTCCTGCATCTTCTTCAAGCTCTCCAACAGTGGGTCAGAGCTGGGAGCGGGGAGGGAGGCCAGGGATGCAGCAGGCCCCGCAGTCAGCAGGTTAAAAGTGAAGGGAGGATTGGCGGCAGGTGGGGTGTCAGTGGCCGAGGTGGAGGCATCACCTGGGGAGGAGAGACAGCTTTTTACATCGGACTTCCTTCCACAGCAAAGGTACAGGAAACTCAGAGCCCCAAATGCTTCCCTCACCGGTTGACACACCTCAGAAGACCCAAGCAGGTTTCTCGGAGAAGAACAAACAAGGGAAGCTGGGGGTTGCGGGTGGCACATGGCCTGTGCTCCAGCACAGGAATGTATACAGGAGGACCATCAACATGAAACTAACCTGAGTTAGACAGTAACTCTACTTTCACAAATAAAACAAAGCTTCCACATCCCATGGAAAAGTATTGGTGACAACTACTTGGTAGTAAGACTCCTGGTGAAATCAGGAGAAAAAAATTCCAAGATCTGGTCGTGGTAGCGCACATCTCGGGAGGCCGAAACAGCCTTGCATAACGAGACTGGAGACTGAATGGAAAGTCAAGTACTCTACAACTTCCCTTCCAAGGGAAAAAGTCCAAAAGATACAAACGTGTGTAGCCCTTTTGGAGTGTCTGTCCCCTGGAGCATGCTGCGCTCTGAATCCTTACCAGTCTTGTCCTCCAAGATGGTGTTAAACCACTGCAGTGAGGCTTTCCTCTCCATGTCCAGGTCTTCAGCAGTGATGGGATAACCAAGCTCAGGAGGTGGAGGCTGCCCAAGACAACAGAGGTAGGTCAGACTGACCTCCAGAAGCTGGACAAACCTGCTCCCAGAGCCCCTGAGACTAAGAGCTGAAAGGGAAGGACTAGACATACCAGGGTCAGCTGGTCCCCTCGCCGGGAAGGCAGCAACTGAATTTTGCGTTTTCGTTGCCCTGAGCTGCCAGGCGTGGGTGGAGAAGTCCACAAACTCTGCTGCTTCCCAGTGGCTGTATCTGTAACTACAGAAAGAAATATGGAATTGCTGACCTCCCCTCACCTTCAGGACAGGAAGGTTTTGTTGGAAGACACTGTTTTTGCTGTGTGAGTAGCCTGTAAGTATATGCAATGTCATTCCAAAGGAGCACACAACTGCTTCTGGTACAGCTGTGACCCCATTCCCCAGAGCCCGACACTGAGCCCATGCCTGCCAGCCCTCACATTCTGCGCTGGACTGTGTGCTGCCTTTCCCTTCCTACACTAGACCTACTAAGACTTTCTTCCGTGCCCCACATAGAGCAAAACTTTGTTACCTTCCACCGTAGATGCCACCCTCAGTCCCCATGGCCTCTTCACTTACCCTTTTCTCCTGGGGACTCCTTGTCTGACACCACGGGAGCTGAAGAACTGGAATGGTGACATGGCTCCTCCTCTCTGGGGATCATGAAAAGGCTGGATTTTGTTTGGGAAGACTGCCTGGGGGCTGCATGGCACCTCCCTCCCTCCCTCCCTCCCTCTTACATGGCCAGTGTCTAGACAGGCCATGGCTTTGCTTCTCGTATCACAGTTCTTGTAGAAATGAAGGTGGGCAGCTGACAGAGCCATACGCAACCCACCTTTAATCTGCAAGCCTTACTCAGAGCCTACCAAGTCCAGGGCCCAGATTGCAACTTCAGGCTCTAACAACAGTTTAGTGCTGGAAGCTAGGAGTGACACTGGTGAGAAAGCAGGCCTGTGACGGGCAGGGCGGAAAAAAAAAAAAAAAAAAGGCAGACACAGAAAGACCTGATTCCCGAGGAAGCAGAGCTCCAGTGAAGGGTGAACTGATTGGAGCCAGGGACTCAGGTCCCTGCTGACCCGGTCCACTCTGCACTCCACTCCCACTGGAGTATGGGACAGAGAAGGGACCCAGCTTAGACTGTGGGTCAGGGGAACAACTCTAGAAGGTACTTTGCTGCTCTTTTAGGGATTGACTCTTTGGTTGGCCAAGTCACAGTCAACACAACAGCTAGTCCCTGTTAAGCCCCAATCCCCTGTCCATACAAAGTGACCACTAGTAAATGCTGAGTACCTTGTTTTCTTGGCTGGCCTCTCTGGTGTCTGGGAGCGGGAAGAGGCTGGGCTGGAAAAGGGGGAAGAGGCAGAAGCACTCCTCTTCCACAGCTGCAAGTCGAGCGGAGTAACACATCTTAGACTACTACTGATGACATGACTGACTACTTAAGACAAGATATTCTGAATAGGCCAGGCATGGTGATGTGATGTATGCCTTTACTTCCAGCACTGAAGAGGCAGAGGCAGGTGATTTCTCTGAGTTTAAGGCCAGCCTGATCTATATAGTGAGTTCAAGGATAGCCAGGGTTATGTAGAGACTCTCAAAAAACCAACTAACCAGACAACCAACCAACACACTCAAAGAAAAACCTTTTTTGAGAGGCTGGATAAATGCTTCAGTGGTTGAGAAACACCTGCTGCTCTTGCAGAGGACCTGGGTTTGGTTCTCAGCACCCATCCCCAAGACTCATAAGTACTGTGACCCTATTTCTAGGAGATCGGATGCGTTCTGGCCTCTGTGGGCACCTGTGTGTATATGGTACCCCTAAACTCACACAAGATTGAATAAGAAAAAAATTAATATATATATATATGTATATATATATATATATATACATACATATATATGTATATATATATATATACATACATATATATGTATATATATATTATATATTATATTGAGTCCTTGTCTCACTGCATAGCCCTGGTTGCAATTCACTATGTAGATGAGGCTGGTCTCAAGTTAAAGTATGCCACCACAACCCACAAAATAATAAATGCTAAAAATTAAAAAACAAAACAAATAAATATCATTTATAGTAAAAAACACATTCTGTATTTTCGCAGATTCTGACATACAATCAGAATCAGCTTAGGCATATTAAAAAAATACAAGCTGGGCATGGTGGTGCATGCCTGAAACCTAGTACTTAGGCAACAGAGGCAAGAGAATCACTACAAGTTCAAGCCCACCCTGAGAGGTACTCAAGCCCCATGGAAGGCAGGGTACCCGAGCCCTTGTCTCAAAAACAAAGCCAAACAGAAAGGATGACTGATTCACCTGCACAAGCCTGTGTGGTGCTTGTGTCAATGACACTATTTAGGCTCAAGCTTGCCTGACAGCAGAGCTGCCTGGCTTCTCAACCTATCGGTGCTAACTCTAAAAAAGCATGGTGACTACTTCATGTTTCAAAATGTGCACTAAATTCTAACCGCCTATAAATCTCATCTATACGCCAAACTGAGCAAACCCTTTAACTGCATCAGTACCACTTACTGTACCATCTTTTGTTGGTCCCTCTGCAGTAACAACTCCATTTGTACCAGGTTTGCTTTCTGGTCACTCCCACTGATCTATGTTTTATTTCATTTGCTATTTAAGGCTTTATATTCCTGTTAGCCTAGAGACCAGTCCAATGCAAGGCAAAAGAGGGTGTTCTGCATGATTTGCTCAGGGCCTTGAGACATACCTTTGCGATACCACGGGTGGAGCTGTAGGAGCTGGTGATGGCATTGCGGCTGGAGCTGGGGATGCCTCCTGTGCATGTACTAGTCATGGAGCTCAGAGAGGAGGTGCGAGACCGTTTGTTCAAGTGGTCATCTGAGCTTTGGGAAGCCAGACTTCTCTTCAGGGAGCCAGGCCTAAAAGAAAAGAAAAAGTAGACATACTACTGAAGGTGTGTTCTTCTAGGATTTCATCCATGGTTCCAACACACTTTTCTGAATAAGCCTGAAGGAGACCATAACGTTCTGCATGGGCACCGTCAGCACAGGACATGGCTGCCCATATCCAACAAAGTGACTGGGTAAAGCAGAACATGGGAAACACAAACTGGAACCCAAAGAGCAGAGCAGAAGATGCCTGAGGCTGGACGAAAGGGTTATACCTTGATGACTTCATGGGGAAAACAATTTAACATCTGTCAATGATCCTTCAATAAAGCTTTTCAAAGAAAAGCACAATTAAGCACTAACCACAGTCCTGAGCCTCCAACCCAAAAGAAGTCTCTCATCATCGGCCTGTGCTACCTAACCCTGCTATAGTATGGTCCCCTTGTCATCTCCCAGGGCAACCCACATCAACCACAAACCAGTTCGTGACACTACAGCGGAATGCATTGCTTTCACCTGTGCATTCTGTCTGCAGCAACGCCAGTCAGTTGCTCCACTCCTTTCACACAACACCACTTGAGTTTTGGGGAACCATCACCTTAGGTAGCTCCTAGATACCTCTGTTTCCTCGACACTATCCTTTAGACTGGAGACTTTAAAGCTCCTCACCACCACCACCCTTTCACCCGTTTCAGGCCCTTTTCCATCTTGGTGGTCCACATTTGTGCATGTCTCCCACAGTGCAGTACAGGGAGCAGAAGGCAAGGAACCTCTGCCCCTTCCACAACACAATCTCAACCCAAGGTATCAATATTTAGTATTCACCTGAAATTTCATACTACAACATTCTATGCGTTGCAGAAGCCTTGTGATCCTCTGTGAAGGATCAACTATAGCATCTGAGTGAAGTGGAGTAAGACACAAGAACAACTACTAGACACCTACTTATTGATTTACTTGGTGGTTTACTCAGAGCACTGTTGTACTGCCCAGTGCTAAGCATCCGCTTCACTTGCTACTTGGAACAGAATGACCTGGAGAAACAAGGCATTTTCTGTAACAACCTGAACACAAAAGCTTACACCTGTCAACTATAATATATGTCTTTAAAACAACCTGACTGCCACATATGCTTCTATAAAATCTCACTTGCTTGCTCATACCACCTTGTGGTTTTACAGTATGAGAATATAAACTGGGCCCAAGAGCAAGGTCTTTCAGGAGCTGTCCTGGCTTCAGTCCACTAGTGACTACATCTCTCTTCTACTCTCATAGGTGTCAAGAGTGTTTATTCTAAAAAGAGTACCACAATATTAGCATTATATATATATATATATGTCATTAAACACAGGTTTCATTCATATTAATGGAAAAACATGAAAAGAAATTGAGGGAAAAGTATCTAATCATGGCAAATTAGTCAAAATACACCTTCAGATTTAAGGGTGTTAACTGGACACAATGCAGGCAGCAAAGAAAAAAAAACCGACAGGGCCCCAGATGTCAAAACATACTTTTGTAAGCAGGTAGTATTTCATTACCAAAGATTTCACTTACTTAGGCACAAACGCAGCAGGGACTCCATTGGCCACAAGGGGCTCGAACGCTGAATGGCCGCTCCCACTGCTATCATGGCGCCTGTGGTAAACAAAAGTCCTCCGTGAAATATTGTGCCTGTTCTCCCAACACCTTTAAGCATTCCCTGGACTCCACAGTGTGATCAAGCTGTGGTCTGACTTCCACGTGCAAACCAACTCATATACAAACATATAAATAACGTAAAGACAACTGAAAGCATTTCTTCTTATTCCTGGGGCCCAGCATTACCTCTGTAGAGTATACATTTCACACAAAACAACAAAGCTTGTCTCAAACCACTCAGTTCTGGAAAGCACATTACTCTAAGATTGTCCTGCTACCTAAGAAGCAGGAGCAGCAAAAAGCCTCACCTGTTTTCAGGGGCATCACAAGAAGGGAAAAAAATTGAATCAAATTGTTATTCTGCTGCCCCCCCCCCCCCCCCCATAAAACCCAGCAGAACTTATTTAATAAGGCTGTATTTGAACTTCCAATCCTCTGGATCATCCTCCACAGCCCTGGGATTATGAGTGCTGGCTACCATGCCTGGCAGGATTTATCAGTTTTTAGTGGCTGACTTTATATTAAGATATTACAATCATAAATTTAGCTACATCATAACTAGCAGTTCACATACACCCAGTGTTCCAGACATGTTAGGAACCTCTACATTACACATATGGCACACATGATACCAGTGATCACTGCTAAATTCTAATTAGTGGGAATACTGAAGCCTCAGCTACAGGTGCACCGGAGAACATGAGAAACCTACCTGGAGGGCAACGGTTGTCACTGCCTGCCTGGCTATGCAGCATTAGCACAGCTGCTTACTTCCCTCATCTATAATTCCTCTAATGCACCACTGATTAAGATTTCCCTAAGTAGTGTGGAGCACGGCAACGCACATTTGTAACCCCAGCATTTGGGAGGTTATGGCAGAATGATTTTGAATTCTAGTCTAGCCTAGGCTATACACCAAATTCAAGCCAGCCTGTGCTACTAAACAATCTCATAAAAATGTCAAGAACAAAATCTCCTTCACTTCATTTTGTCATCCAGTATCAGAAATGGGCAGTATAAAATCTGCCAGCTCTGAAGAGTCCAGGCAAAGGGGACAAGGGTTATTCTTCCTAGGCGTGTGGCCCACTGTCTTCTAAAACAGCTGTTAATCATCACACCAAGAGAATGCCTCATTATTCCTAACACTATTTCCAATCGTCAAACACTTACAATTTGTAATTACCTTAACCACTTAAACAGTTTGTAGTGGCACATAGAGTGGAGACCACCCTCAAGTTCCAGGCCAGCCTGATCTAGATAGCAAGCACTAGACCAGGGCTACAGAGCAAACCCTGTGTCAGTAACCCCATCCTAGACAAATGCAGTGGGGGCTGGAGAGTGTAGCAGGTGGGTGTAGGTAAGGTGCCTGCCATCAAGCCTGATGACTTAATGATCTGGGCCCACTCGGTGGAAGGAGAGCCGACTCCTCCAAGTTGTTCTCTGGCCTCCACATACCTTCTCTGCCACGTGTGTACCCCTACAAATAAATGAATACAACTTAATTTTAAAATGTCAGAAATTGGAGCTGGACAAATGGCTCTGTAGTTTAGCACTGGCTGTTCTTGTGAAAGACTCAGGGTCAATTCCCAGCACCCACACAGTGGCTTCGAGGTATCCAAAACTCCAGTTTCAGGAGTTCTGAACCTCCACACTTCACAAAGACACCAAGCACTTAAACATATCTTAAAAGCCAGGCTTGGTGGCATAAGCCTTAATCCCAGCACTCAGAAGACAGAGGAAGGCGAATCTGAGTTTGAGGCCAGCCTGGTCTACAAAGAGAGTTCCAGGGCAACCAGGGCTGTTACACGGAGAAACCCTGTCTCAAAAATCGAAACTAAAAATATCTTAAACACACACTTGTATACATATACTATACACACGTATTTGTATATATGTGTTCACACAGAGACGCAGACATTTGTTTGCCTCAAAAGTCCCAAGTAAGGGCTGGCACACAATAGGTGCTTGATAAGCAATTGTTAAATTTTAAAAAATAGTGGAGGGCTGGGTGTGTGGTGCAGTGCTATAGAACTTGCCTAGAGTCCTCCAGGAAGGCACCAGGGGTTGTGGCTTGGCGGATGAGCACTTGTATAACATGTAGCAGGCCCTATGTCCCATCCCAGGACCACAAACAAAACCAAAAAAAAAAAAAAAAAAAAAAAGGTCCTGTATCTCCTAATGAGCATCTTTAAGCTTCCCTTTCTACAATCAGAAAGCTGTTTTTGCCATTCCTACTAAGCTCTTATATAATACAAGAAATTGGTTCTGCCTATCACTGACAGACCTCCTATGCTTTGCCTTTCCTGGAACAAGCACTTCTTTCAGCAATACTAGCACACTTAGCCATAAACAGAACAACACAACTGGGGTGGGGTGGAGGACTTTGTGTATTTAGTCTTGAAAAAAGTAACAGATCTGTACCCCCGTCTGATGGCCGGTCACACATGCAGAAAATTCCAGCATTTGGGAGGCAAGAGGACGCAGGAGTTCAAGGCCAGCTTGGGTTGTAGAGCCTCTGTACTTTCATGGTAATCACCAATACAATAAATTCTCCAGACTCCACCGGGGAAGGCAAAGTACTCTACTGGGACCATTACCTTCTCTTGTTTTCCTGGCCATCAAGGTGTAGTTGCTCTTCTTCCTCCACGGTCCTTTTCTTCTTTTCCTTGAGGGCACTCAGCACAGTCTCCTTTGCACAAGGGTCCGGGGCATTACTTGATGGTGAAGACAGTGTCGTGTTGAGTATCTGCTCTGGCCTATAATGAAAGGCTATTTGAACTACCATGTCAGAACAGAGGCCAACAAGCAAGACCTTAGCTCATGTGTAAAACTATCATGGTTAGTAAGCAAGCATAGTGGCTTATGCCTGTAATCCCAAAAGTAAACAGCAGGCAAATCTTCCTGGGTTTGGGGCCAGTCTGGGCTACATAGCCAATTTCAGGCCAGCCTTGTCTATGAATAGTGTGTGTGTGTGTGTGTGTGTGTGTGTGTTTAGAAATGGCTCGGTAATTAAGAGTTGCACAATCACAAGGACTGAGATCCCAGCACCCACAAAAAATCCAGGCATCCTACAAGCCCCTGTGAATTCAGCTCCAAGGGAAAAAGGAGACAGCTGGAGCTTTATCAGCTAGACCAAAGAAACATGAGCCTCAGGTACAGGGAGGGACTCTGGCTTGAAAGGAAAAAAATAAGAGCAATAAAGACCCTCACACACACACTCATACTTACATTGGTGAGCGAAGTAGCTTGCTGTCTGGAGGGGCAATCCTCACTGTCACTGGGCTGCACACCATCCTCGAATTCCGTGCAGATAGCACGGCCTTCTTGTGACTGCCATTCCAGCACACTGTTGGCAATGCCCCAAGCAAGGAATACTGGGCCTGCTGAATGGGATATCGTCTTCGGGGTGTTATAATAAACCGACTGGATAAAGACCCAAAATCTCTGTAGAGAACAGGAGACAGATGATGGAACCATAGTATCTTAAAAGAACCTCAAATTCAACTGACTGCAGAAACAAGAGGCATTGATACTTCTTTCCCAAAGAGTATCAACCTTTTTTTCCTTTTTTGGTTTTTTGAGACAGGGTTTCTCTGTGTAGCACTGGCTGTCTGAGAACTCGCCTGTCCGAGATCTCACTCTGTAGACAAGGATGGCCTTGAACTCAGAGATGCCCCTGCCTCTGGCTCTGGGATTAAGGTGTTGTGTCACCATAGCCCAGCTCCTCCTCTTTTTTATTTTTTTGGCAGTGCAAGTAATGAAACCCAGGGGCATGTGCATGTTAGAGAAATCACTCTATGACACTAACAGCTCAGATCTTAAATCTTTCTAAGCAACAGGAATCATAGCATTTTTATGGTAAATTCCTCCCATTCCATCCAACGACAGAAAATACCAGTTGTTTAATGGCTATCTCTACCATGGACTTCAACAAATTAAGAGGGAAACTGAAAACCTTGCTTTTAAGTAGAAATAGGATGTGCTCATGAAAACTAGTAAAAAAGAAGCAGATGTAATTTCCATTACATTATATAAAATGTCAGTATCTGGAATATAACCGCATAGGTACTTCAGAGCAAAACCACATGGGGATGGGGTGTGTAGGGACAGTTTTTGTTTTGTTTTTCAAATTTTCTGCACTAAATCACAGGTATTTACCTCAACGAAGCACACTTATCGGGGCCAGTGAAATGGCTGAGTGCTAAAAGCGCTTGCTACCAAGCCCGAGGACCTGAGGTCCATCTCAGAGACCCACATGGTGGAAGGAGAAAAATTACTCCAGTAAGCTGTCCTCTGAACTCTACATGCATATGAAATTGGGAAAAAAATGCTTTTATCTAGAATCTAGGCTGAGTGTGTCAGAGCACACCTGTAATACCAGCAATTAATATATGGAGGCAAGAGTTTGAGCAGTCCAGTCATCCTCACCTACAGAGTATGAGCTCAAGAGACAGTACAAGCTACTTAAGATCCTGTCTCAAAAAAACCAACCACCACTAGAGAATAGGCAGAGTGCTTCCCTACTATGGATGAAGTTCTGGGTTTGATCCCAGCACCATACAACCTGATACACTCCTCATCCAGAAGGTGAAGGCAGGAGGATGAGGAGTTTAAGAACAGTCTCAAACAAAGAAATGGTTTGAGACATGACAGCCTAGGCCACCAAACATCCTACCTTAAAAAAAGAGAAAGGAAAAAGACAGGAGAGTAATGAAAAACGAGAAGGGGGGTGGGAATAAAGAGAAAGAAAAGAAAGGGAAAAGGCAAAGTAACGAGAAAGGGAAGGGAAAATCGGATTTCCAGGGCAAGCCCGAGGTTAAAGTCGCAGCCACACAGACCTTGGGAAGATCGCCCTGGCTTACCGGTGGGGCGGCCTCCGGGAGGGTCGCAAAAGCGGGGTGGGGAGCGCGGGATACACATGGTGGACTCGCTGGGCCGCCGAAGTCGGCGGCGGGGAGCGTGAGAGTGGGCGGCGGCCCGGCCTGTCCTTAGGGTCCTGCGCGACGGCAGGCTGGGGCGGGCCGGGCTTGCCCAGGTAGCTGCCCATGAGTAGGAGCTCGGCGGGATCGGGGCCTCCAGGCGGGCTGCGGGGCTCACAGAGGCTACCGTTGACTGCCGACTTGGCCGGAGGCGGCGAGGCGTAGAGCACGGGCCGCGGGGGACGGCGCGAGTCGCGCACGAACGAGGACAGGCCCCGCGAGCTGCGGGGTTCGCGGCTCAGGCCCCACCAGGCCGCGCTCGCCCCCACGGCCAGCCAGGCCAGCGCGGCCGCCGCGGGCACCAGGTAGAGCGCAAGGCCGAGCAGCGCTAGGCCGAGTGCCGCGGCGCCCGCCGGTCCTCCGCAGCCGCGAGCCCGGCCCCGGCCCTCCCGGACGCCCAACGGGGGCCGCCGCCGCTCGCCTCCGCCAGCCGCCGCAGCAGCCGGAGACATCGCGGCTCCGCGCCGCGGGGCGACTTAAATATCCCAGGGTACACCGCGCCGCGCGCCGCCGCTTACGTCACTGTCCCCGACGCCGCGCCGGGTGAAAGGGGAAGTGCGGCGGCGAGGCGGACCAGGCCCGAGAGCCTTGTTTTGGGAAGTGTGCGGGCTCCGGTAGGCGTGGTGGTGCACGCCTTTAACCTCAGAACGCAGCAGGCGGAGGCAAGAGGATCCCTGTGAGTTTGAGGCCAGCCTGGTTCACAAAGAGACACATGCATAGGGACAAAAATTCTGTCTCAAGACAAAAAAATAAAAAAAGTACAGCCGGTTCTGACGCTCGAGGTTTTCCCCTCGTGTACTGTATTAGAGCCGCGTTAGAAACCAGGGCACGAGTCCGGAGTGGTGGCACGCGCTTGTAATCTTGGCATTTGGGAGGTAAAGGGAGGAGGAGGGAGGATCGAGTTCTAGGTCAACCTGGGCCTTGTAGCGAGACCGTCCTCCTCCTCAATCAAAACTGGATCAGCCAGACCCTGTAGAGAAAACGCCAGTCAGGCCCAGCGTGGGGGCTCCCTGTTAATCCCAGCGAGATCAGCCTGGTCTACACAGCGAGGTCTACACAGCGAGGTCAAGGCCAGCCGGAGCTACACAGTGAGACCCTGTCTCAACACATAAATTTGTTTTCTTATGTGTTTTGCCTGAATGTATGCTGGGATTAGTGCGCTAACACATCTGACTTGTTCATTTGTGTACGTACGCGTGTGTATGCACACACGTATGCAAGCATGTATGGATGCATATGCACATACATGGAGGTTAGAGGTCAACAGCAAGTGTCTTTGCCAGTCACACTGCCTCTTATTTTTGACACACGGTCTCTCACTGAACCCATAGCCCACCAACTTGGCTAGGCTGGCTGGCTGGTCAAAAAGACCCAAGATCTTTTTGTGTGTACCTCAGTGCTGGGATTACAGGTTTTAATTGCTGTGCCCAGGTTTTGCGCGAATGCTCTAAACTTAGATCTGGTTCATTCTAAATTCATCTTCCCAGTCGTCCTTTTTTTTTTTTTTTTTGCTTTCTTTTTATTTATTTATTTATTTATTTATTTATTTATTTATTTATTTATTTATTTATTTTCTTTTTGGTTACATTTTGTTAACTCTGTGTCCCAGCTGTATCCCGCTCCCTCATTCCCTCCCCAACCTCACACTCCCTCCCTGGTCTCCTCCCTGCCCCTTTCCAAGTCCCCTGATAGGGGAGGACCTCCTCCCCTTTCATCTGACCCTGTTTTATCAGGTATCTTCAGGGCTGGCTGCAAAGTCCTCCTCTGTGGCCTAACAGACTGCTCCTCCCCTTGGGGGGGGGGGGTGTCAAAGAGCCTGCCCTTGAGATCCTGTTAGAAATAGTCCGTGTTCCCCTTACTTTGGAAAACTACTTGGTTACTGAGCTACCACAGGCCACATCCGAGCAGAAGTTCTAGGTTATATCCATAGATGGTCCTTGG
>NW_026590062.1:22864078-22866387 GCF_907164565.1 Psammomys obesus | reverse complement strand
GTGTCTGCTTTGATTTTTTTTTTTTTTTTTTTTTTTTTTGAGGGTGAGGGATTAAAAGCTGTTTCTTATCGGACGTGGTAGTGCACGCCTTTAATCCCAGCGCTCAGGATGCAGAGACAGTTGGATATCTGAGTTCAAGGCCAGTGTGATTTACCCAGAGATCAGCCAGGGCTACACAGAGAAACCCTGTCTCAAAAACCAAAAACAAACAAACAAACAAAACTAAAACTGTTTCTCCACAATCAAGAGCAAGGTAAGACCAGACATGGGTAAAGAAAGCCAGTCAGATGAGAGAGAGAGAGAGAGAGAGAGAAGTGGGGAGAGGCAGAGGTTAGAGTTCAGAGACAAAGCACATTGTTTAGTTTGTTAATAAACACTAGCTGAACTGGTAAATGACAATGAACAGGGAGGGCACTGATTATAGTTGTGAGACAGGGTGGTTCTCCTCTCCTTGGGTTTTCTTAGTTTCTGAGGTGTAATCCAGTAGGGCTTTATTTTCTGTAAAGGCACACACAGCCTTTCCTGGCAACCTTGGTCTTATGCAGTGGTTCTCAACTTTCCTAGTGCTTCAACAGTTTAATATAGTTCATCATGTAGTGTCCCACCACAAAAAAGTTGTTTTTGTTGCTACATCGTAATTGTAATTTTGCTACTGTTATGAGCTGTAATGTAAATATCCATGTTTTCCAGTGGTGTTTTGTGGGTCCAGACCCACATATCGAGAACCACTGGTGTTGTGAACTCACTAAAGCACTGTCTCAAAGGACACATGACCAAGCTACCTGGGGAGTGTATTTGTCTTTTGAAATCTGTGGTTAACAAAACAGCAAAATGGGCCTGTGCTCGGAACTCCCAGCCTACTCTGTCTGTCAATTTAGCCCTTTTCCATGCAGAGCTGGAATGAACAGAGCAGGATGTGCCTATTCTGGAGGTAGAGGCAGAAGGATGAACAGTGCAAGGTCATCCTTAGCTACTATCCTGGAACTCATTCGAGGACAACCTGGGTTCCATGAGACCCTGTCTCATCCCCCTCCCCAAAGGAGGGAGGTCGGGGAGATGGCTTAGTAAATATGGTGGTTGGTTTTTATCTACTTGACGAAAACCTAGACATATCTGGGAAGAGAAACCTCAACAGAGAAAATGCCTCCATGCCTCCCTCCATCAGGTTGCATGGATGGCATTTTCTTGGCTAATGACTGAGGTGGGAGTCGGCCCATGCTGCGGTGAGTGGTGCTACCTTTGAGCAGGGGGTCCTGGGAGTACATGTATATATATGCAGGCTATGAAGAACAAGCCAGTAAGCAACTTTCTTTCTTGATCTCTGCTTCAGTTCCTGCCTCCAAGTTCTTGCCCTGACTCCCTTCAATGATAGACTATGATGTGGAAGTATGAACCAAATAAACCTTTTTTTCCCCTCAGGTCAAGTTGCTTTTGGTCATGTTTTTGTATTTGTTTAATCACAGCAACAGAAACCCAACCTAATAGGTAAATGACTTGCTTCACTGTAACTTCTAAGACCCGTGTTAAAATCCAAGTGCAGACAGCATGGTGACACATATCTTTGGTCTCAGCACTGGGGAGGGAGAGGCAGTCAGATCTCTTTAGATCAAGGCCAGCCTGGTCTATAGAGTGAGTTCCAGGACAGGCGGAGCTACACAGGAGCATGGGTATGTAGAGCGCTCAAGGCAAATACTTAATAAATGTACACTGATAGCACTGGTTTTAAAGGTACGCTTTTTGGTGTGTGTGTGTGTGTGTGTGTGTGTGTGTGTGTGTGTGTGTGTGTGTTTGTGTTGCTTACTACTGCTAAGCTATGTCCCAGTCCTGACTCTGGCTCTTGACATGAGATCAGGTTCCTTCAAATACAGGTGCCATGGAGAAAAAGTGCTTGCCAGTCACTGGACTGAGTTGAAGGCAAGACAGATGATTCCGTGGGGTGGGTAAAGGTATTTCCATGCAAGGCTGACTTCCTAGGACCATACAAAGATGAAAGGAGAGGACCAATTCTACACAGTTGTTTTCTGACTTACACACATCTTAGCATATATGCTCCCATATCTACATCATGTAGATATACAACAACGATAATTGTTTTCTCTTTTCGAGACAAGATTACTATGCAGCTGGGTCCTGGAATTCACTGTGTAGACCAGGCTGCCCTCAAACTTAGAGAGCTCCAGCTGCCTCTGCCTACTGAGTGCTGGAGTTACAGGTGTGGGCAACCATGCCTGGCATAAGTTTTTAGAAAAGAATGGAGGGCTTCAGTGCCCTTTTACTGTGGTCTTGCTAGCTCTCCCCACCTGCCTTGT
>NW_026590062.1:22844095-22864068 GCF_907164565.1 Psammomys obesus | reverse complement strand
CTGGAGTTAAGAATGGCTGTGAATTGCCTGCCGTGTGAATGCTGGGAACCACACCTGGGTCCTCTATAAAAACAAGTGCTCGTAAATGCTGAGCCCAGTTTTTAGTTTTTGTTTGAGTCAGGGTCCAGTGTAGTTCAGGCTGGCTTCACTATGTAGCTGAGGTTACACTGAAATCCTGACCTTGTATTTCTATCTCCCCAGTGCTGGGGTCACAGGTCTAAGGGCTGCCATACCCCACTTTCAGTTGGTTTTTATCTTCTGGGGGATTGGCATCAAACACTCTCGCAACTTTCACATACGGAGGTGTGAAAGGTGCTGTGATTAGCTGCTGCTGTGTTTCAGCCTCCCTGTTCTGAGACATTTGCTACTCTTACTCAGAGAGTATAACTAAGGACACAGGACATGCTTCCCTTCCCCCCTTTCCCACATGCATTGCCTTTTAGCGAATCTTTACTGCTACGTAGCTCCTTGGCTGAAGTCCCTCATCCTGTGCTAGCATGACAGCTTATGGCCCATTGTGGATGGATACATTCACTTCCTTCCTTCTCTCTCCTTTCTTGACGTACATTCACACATGTGTCAAGTGTGTGTGAAAGCACCCCTGACACAGGATAAGCCCTCCCTCCTCACACAGTGGTGGTGGTTGTGATAGCCTTCAATTGTGATGTCATTTATGTAAAAGGTACACTTGGTTGGCTCTGTTCTCACACCGAGAGATGACTCAGATTCCTGTTGCCTAAAGTTTGAGGATAAACTTTCTATCCATTGGCCAGTCTGTGGCAGTCCACACTTATAATCCCAACACTTGGGAGTTGGAGGCAGGAGAGTCAGAAATTCAAGGTTGTCCTTGACATAGTTGTGTTTGAGGCAGGCCAGCCTTTGATACAGGAACAGGAGGACCCTATCTGAAGAACCAAAAATGAGCAAGACACTAAGAAATTCTCAGAGTAACAGGCTAGGGAAATGTGTTGATAGTGTAACAAGCATTAGGAACTGCTTTTGCGATAAAGCATGAACTCCTCTCTTCAAACCACAACTAAAAGCAGGGAAGGGCAGTGAGAAAGATGGCCCAGCAGTTATAAGTTCTCAATGGCCTGTGACCTCTGACCTGAGTTTAATCACACATGGAGGAAGGCAAGAACCAACTCCTGAGAGTCTCTTCTGATGTCCCCATGTATGTTGTGGCACTCAAGTGAATTCACTCACAAACATTCTCTCTCTTTCTCTGACACACACACAAAATTAGTCTTCTTATCACTCCCCTCTGAGGCTGAACTGAGGCATCTAACTGTCAGCTTTTTCATGCCTCAGCCTCCTGAAAGATTCCTAAAGTTCACCGTGAACTCATGGAACCACCTGAGAGTCCAGAAACAAGAGTAGCTTCCAAGGATGGGCCATTGCTGCCACCAGGGGTCACTGGTTCACCACAGAGAGGTAACTCCTGGAGTAGGTGCAGTCTCTGGCTTGTCCCCTCAAGCAGTAAGGATTTCTTCAGGACACTTGGCAGAAGCAGAACTCAGGCAACTATCAAACAGCCCACCCTGCTTTTAATTACACATAGCTCTCTACCCCTGGCCCCTCTAAAACCTAAAACTCCTATCAGTACCCTAAACATGGATTAAGGGTCACTAGACCCTTTTATCTGTCCCACTTTGTAACATACATTTAAATTTATTTGTTTTTTATGTGGGTATCAACATGCATGCAAATGACAGGGTTTCTCTGTGTGGCCCTGGCTGTTGTCAAACTCAGAGATCTGCCTGCATCAGCCTCCCAAGTGTAGGGATTGAAGGTGTGTACCACCACTTCGGAGGGTATTTTTAGTTTTGTTTTTAAAGACAGGATCTCACCCTATTGTCTTGGCTGGCCTGCAACTCACAGAGATGCTCCTGCTCTGCCTCCCAAATGCTAAGATCAAAGGTGTGCACCACGTGCCTGGGCTCAGATTTAAATATGCTAAGAGGTATGCTTAAAAAGCAGCCTTGGTTAAAACGTGGTCCCTCCCATCATTATCTTCAGTCCCCCAAAGGTCATCTGACAAGCTGCCCGGACTGTGTGACATCTCTTCTTGGGGGATCAGAACTGCTCTTCCTTGCTGTCTCTCTTAAAGTGGGTTGGAATTCCTCCTGCCTCAGACTCCTGGCTGCTCTATTACAAGTGGATGCCACCATGCCCAGCACTCTTCCCTCCTTCACAGTAACTAGAAGGATTTGATGCATCTTTTATTTATGTATTTATTTTAGATTTACTTTTAGTGTCTTGCTTGCATGTATATGCACTACCATAGACATGCCTGGTGCCAGAGAGATAAACACTAAAAAGACAAATCAAGAGGCTGGAGAGATGGCTCAGTGTTCATGAGCACTTGCTGCTCTTTCAGAGGACCTGGGTTTGGTTCCCAGCTCCCACATGGTGGCTCATAACTGTCCATAACGCCAGTTCCAGGAGATCCAATGCCCCTTTTTGACCTCATGATGTGTTCCTTACAAAACCCAGTCACACAGTGCTGCCCATCCATCAAGGCATCTGCCTGGAGTGTTAACCCACCCACAGCTGAACTTGGCAGACAGGAGAAGCCCGAGGGCTGCAGCAGGGACTTACCAGATCACACCAAACCCAGGCTGGGTCCACGTGGACAATAGCCCGGACACGGTTGCCAGCCTTGGACCCTAGGTCTTGTGCCAGCTGGCCCTGGCTAGAGCAGCCCACATCTCTAATCAGCGCGAAGGTCCGAGGAGGCAGAGACCCCATAGTCCGAACGTGCACCGTGCGCCTGCCTCTTACATCACTACAGGGCGGCTCCTGCGTAGAAGCACCAAAGGCAGTCGGTTGCCAGGCAACCAGGCAGCAGCTCCTAGCTCCCAATCAACTGCCAGCTTTTGGCGGAAAGCGGGAAAAGGAGATGCACGTGGTTTGAGTGTTATGAATACAGTTTCTTTCCTCTTTCTCATTTATTTTCTTTTCGTTGCCTTCCTCTTCCCTTCCCTTAACCTCCCCTTCTCTTACACCATTCCTTCTCCTTCCTGGCCTATTCCCATCTCCTTTACTCCGTTCGGCTATGCTGATTTTCCAATGGAACAGAGTAAAAGGAGCAAGAAGCCAGCCTACCAGCCATTCACCTTCCCCAGCGAGGTTGTTTCTTGCTGCTGCTGAAGCCTTGGACATCAGACTCTAGCCCCCCTAGACTGGACTGTGGCGGGATCATCCCATCCCTCGGGACGAGGCTTCTAGCTTTTTTAATTTGAACAAGTTTCTTGGCCCGTCAGTGATTCTCTAACCTCGGATGACGCAAACGTCATGCAGTTGGCTGCAGTTTGGACCCTCTCAGCCACCATAGACTTTGCCATTCTTTAATATACCCCCGCCCCCATGCGCCAAGTCAGCTTTCTTTTGCACACACGTGTGAGCATACATATGTACCACGGCACACACGAGAAGGTCAGAGTACAATGTGTGGAGTTGATTATCTTCGTCCACACTGACTCCTGGGGCTCAAATTTAGGTGATCAGACTCGGTCAGTAAGCCTAATTCTTCCCTGGCCCTCTGCTTCAGCACTTGCTTCAATTTCCCATCATTTGTCAGGCCTACATTTGTCAGCTAAAATACACCTACAACAGGCGTCTGGATCCTTGCTTTTGACCCTTTGTTGAGGCACGGTCTCGGTTGTCTTTCTACTGCATCTGCCAGTCTAGTTGGCTGGAGAACGTGGGTCCCTGGTTTCAACCTCCACTCTGCAGGGACCGGTGTCCAGCCTTGAGGTGAGTTCTGGGGATTCAAATCCAGGTCATCACACCTACATGGTAAGCACTTTATCCACTTGGGTTTTCTCTCTGGCCCTCCCTTCTTTGAATATTGCTAGGTCTTTCTTTCTCTTCCTTCCTTCCTTCCTTCCTTCCTTCCTTCCTTCCTTCCTTCCTTCCTTCCTTCCTTCTTTCTTTCTTTCTTTTTTTAACACGGACTCCTACATAACCCAGGCTGTCCTGGAGCTTGCAGTCCTCCCAGCCCAGGCTCAAAAAGGTTGGGTTACAAGTATCTCCTTGGCTTTTCTTTGTGGATGAGGCCATCTGGACCGTATGTGTCTCACCCCAGCCTTTATCTACCCATGGGCCCCTCCTAGTTTCTCACAGTGGCAGCACTAGGCTGCAGCTAACCCTGCGGCAGCAAACTGTCAAGCAAACCAGCCTCATTGTTTGTTACTCCAGGAAGCTTCTGGTGGCTGCAAATGGCCTGGTCTGAAGGCTTCTATTATCCGCAGCTAATAAGCATGTGAAATCTGGAGGGTCGGGACAGCACCAGCCTAAGCCCTGGTCTTTATGGAGAGGCCTGACTACTTCAAGCCTTTCTGGTTAGGTCATTCTCACACCGTAGTGTTTAGATATGATGGAAAATGTTTAATACAGTGTTTCCTTTCTTCAAGTGTTTTTTGAAACAGCTTCCTGTAGCTCATCCTGGCTTATGACTCCCTATGTAGCCAAAGATGCCCTTGAACTTCTGATCTTGCTGCCTTTACCCACAAAGGACTGGAGTTGCTGCCATAAGCCATGAGCCTAGTTTTACAAAATGCAGCGAGCTCCATGGCTTTGGGCATACTAGGTGAGCACTGTTTCAACCATGCTACACCTTTTCTAGGATACTGAAGCCAAGTTCCACTATGTAGTCCAGGCCAGTAACCAATGTATAATTCTCCTGCCTCTGCTTCCCAGTGCCAGGAGTACAGGCTTGCACAACTGTGGCCCTTCTTCCTCGCCACTTCTACTGTTTGCAATGCTGCAGACGGGGCAAACAGCTCTGTCCTTGGTAGGCAAGCACTCTACTGCTGAGCTACACACCCAGCTCACAAACCAATGTTTCTTTAATTAACAGTAAATTAGTTATCTTTAAATTTACGTGTATATGCTTAATTTATGTGTATATACACCAGTGTGTCCAAGTGGTTGCAGAAGCTGGAGAGGGTGTAGGATCCCCTAGAGCTGGACTCAGAGACAGCTGAGAGCTACCTGATGTGTATACTGGGAACTGAACCCAGGTCCTCTGAAGAGCAGCAATTGTTTTTAAGTAGCAAGCCTTTTCTCCAACCTCTCTTCGTGTGTGTGTGTATATATATGTATTTTAATATTTGTTAAAAAGAAAGCTGAAGGGGATGAACACCCTTAATCCTGACACTAGGAAGGCAGAGGCAGGAGGATCTCTGAGTTCAAGGCTAGACTGGTTCTCAGAGCCAGTTCCAGGACAGCCAGGGCAACACAGAGAAATCTGGTAAATTTATCTTATAGGTAGTGTGTAGGAATCTGAGGTCAGAAGAGGGTGCCATGGCACTGGAGTTAAAGGTGTTTGTGAACTGCCATGTCAATACTATGTCTCTCAGAACACAGAAACAAGACATTGGCACCCAGCCTGGGCTTGATTGCACATGCCTATAATCCCAGCACTTAGGGTGGCAGATCTCTGTGTTAAAGGCCAGCCTGGTCTACAAAGCAAGTCCTGGACAGCCAAGGCTACACAGAGAAACCTTATCTCCGAAAACAGAAAAACAACAACAAAAAAGACATTGGTACCCATTCCTCAGGGCCACTCTGGTTGGTCCTTTAATACCACTCTTCTCCACAGCCAGGCTGACATATTTATTGGAAAAATTAAAAACACAAATGCAATGCATTATACAAAGAAAGGTCTTCATTCCATAATAAAAGTTGTTGGGAGGAAACAAGAGCCGGTAGCTACCTGCCCTGGGAAGGTAGGCACACAGTGAAAAGTGAAATTTACTTAGAGGGACTATTCTAATGGAAAATGGTGGAAAAGGTTAAAAATGTAAGGGAGAGGGCATAAACAATCGAAAACCAACCCCATCCCTGCATGTCTGAGAGTCTGTTATAAGCTTAAGATATTTAGGTTATCACCAAGATCCAACCGGATTCCTCGGTTTGTCCCTAGAATGGTAATCAGTTAGGGTCTTCAAACCTGAGGTAGTTGAGGGGCACCTGAAACACGTGTCTAGAAGGTTCTATGCTCACACCTGGATCCAGTCATGTCTAATCAAGCATTTGTGGCGTTGGCTCCTGGGAGAGGAGGCACTCTACCACTATGTTTGGTGGTCCTGCATTTGGCCTGGACATGGGAGCCAGGGTGGCAGATAGCTGTTCTGGACCACTGTTGAGGGCTGACAAGTGCGGTAGTGGTTTCCAATGTTACAGACAGCACAGTCTCTGAGAACCGCCACTCTGGCTGGAAGGCTAATATGGAGGATCCAAGATGGCAGAGAGGGCAAAGCTGTTCTGCTTGGAAGGTATGGAGACTCCAAGATCAGGAAGAGCAGGCAAAGCTCATTCTTGTTGGATGCCAACATGGAGGATGCTCAAAGATGGTGGAGAGAAGGCAATGCCCACTCTGGTTTGAAGGCCATTAAGAAGGTTCCAAGATGGCCGGGAGGGCAAAGCCATTCTAATTGGCAGTTAGTGTTGGGCCCAAAGACTTGCTTTTCCAGCAAGGTTCCCAGAGATACAGAAAGGCAATAATACAGAGTAGCACATTTGCCATCTATTAAAAACTAGGGTCAAACAGTGCCAGAGACCCTTCTACAACCAAGCTGATGACTAAGTAAAAACTTCCCTAGACAGAAGATGAGGACCAACTCCTCCTAAGATGAGAGGTCACATCACAGTAATGTGACCAGAATGACAAATACTTGTGACCTCAGGTTACCTGGCACAAACCCTGGTGCCTGACTCGGCATCCACACCAGTTCTAAGAAAAGGTGCCCTGGAGGTGTCTGGTCCTCCGAGCTACTGGGCTAAGGGTTTAAACACACGGGACTCTAGAAATAGTGATGTGGTGAGTACAATCAACAAGCCATTTACATTAGTCTTTTTTTTTTTTGAGATAAGGTCTCAGAATATAATCCAGGCTAGACTTGAACTCACAACCCTTCTGCCTCCAATTCCCAAATGCTGGGAGTACAGGTGTGCACTGACAAGCCTGGTATAGTTAATAAACTCCTTGCTCAGCTATGACCTGACCCCACAAAGGCATACATGTGCTTAATCTCGATGACCGGAAGACTGCAATACCGTTAAATATGAGACACGACTGGACATGAGCTTCCTCTTCACCCCACCCTCAGCCATTATTTTGTCAATCTTCTGTCTTTAAAAAGAAGTACTTTTTAAGAATTATTTTCACTTAAAAGTCATGTATCCACATGACTGCATGCCACCAGTGGAGGGCATCGGATCCCTTGGAGCTGGAGTTAGAGGCAGTTGCAGGCCACATGATGTGGGCACTGGGAACAAAACTTGGGTCCTCTGGAAGAGAGGAAGTGCTCTTAAATGCCAGCCTCTCTCTGGCCCCTCAGTTCCCTGTCTTGAGGGTCTGGCTACACCCCTGCAGCACACTTTAGTCTAAGGAGCCTCAGGCTATAAAAGGCTGTGTGTCTCCTTTTGAGCTATAGGGATTTTCAGAGTTTGGTTTGTCCAACCACTGAGTTAAAGACTCATGTTTAGGTAACAGCAGAGCCAATAAATTATGGCCTAAGTTGGGTGAAATGGCTCACACCTTTAAACCCAGCATTCGGGAGGCAGAGGAAATCTCTTTGAGTTCAAGGACAATGAGGTGTACAAAGCTAGTTTGAAGAGGCCAGCCAGGGCTATGCAGTAAGACCCTGTCTCCAAAGACCACTTATATCCAAGACTGTCCTGCTTCAGTCTCCCGAGTGCCCAGATGACAGGCATGCACTAGCAAGCCTGGCTAGAAAAAGGCAGTTTCTGACTTGAGTTACTACAAAGTACTGATGGGACATCAAGCAGGTAGGGAGGACCCAGAGTTCACTAAGGTTTTTAAAATGACGATGGCTTTCCAGACAGGTGTGTTATTCATTCAGAGTCCTGATCTACTGACCCTAAAAGCAAGGGCTACCTAGTTACTTTTGGAACAGCTGACCTATAGTGATCACGTGGGTTGGCTTGATTGGCACAAATGGGCCAACAATGCCACACATTGCTTGTTCTGGTCCTTGGACTCAAGAAACTCTAAGCAGAGATACAGTCTTCTGGTATCAGAATGGGCCGCTTCTGCTCCCAATAACTAACTAACTCCTTTTGCCCAATGTGAAGGTCACATGTCTCAGCAGTCATCTGGGTTTCTGGGAGTTTTTGGAGTGCCCACTGAGAAAACACCTGGGGACAGAGTGGAGGTGGGTGTAGCAGGAAAAGGGGGGTTAATTCACAGTGATCAAACATTAGTCTCACAACCCATTACCCAGCAATGCTGAACCATGCCCCAGTGGGGACAGGCTCAAGGAACTGCCCGCTGGCTGCCGCCTATGCATTCACTAGAGATAAAGAAGGAAGAAGCCATCTGTCTGTCCCACCCTACAGATCAGAAGGTCACTTAATTCAGGGGGTCCATCTGGGAGTTGCAAAGTGCCATCTGGTTTCTTGTGTCTAGGTGGGATGCCCTCTGTGTGTGCCCACCCTGTCTGCACAGGAGCAAGAGTGGGTGGGTGGTGGTGGGTACAGTGGGTACAGTGCCAATGGTCCCTTTCTCCTTTTCCCTGCTCCTCGGTGCTTTGAGGAACTGGCCTCCTTTGGGAATCCGAGCCTGGAAATGACCAGGGTTTGGCCCTTTAACCTTGTGCATGATTTGTGAAGAATGATGGCAGAGGGCAAGCCTGGTCAGTCAGCCTCGGTCCTAATTGCCCCAAGCATCTCTGGGGCAGACACTGTGTGAAGATTGTTAGTAATAAATACATACAAAGAGTCCTACACCGAGCAGAGGCCTTTTCCTGATGGAAGCAAGTGGGTCTGTCAGATAAGTAGCACACAGAACCATCTCTTTCTGGTTCAATAGGATGCAGAAGCAGGCCAGCAGGGGAAGGCCCCACTTCTGGTCCTTTATATTTGTCCCTCTTAGGGCCTTGCCTAGGTTTGACGAGAGGTGACCTCAGTGACATGGCACAGGAACTTTGCTCGGGGGATGTAGTGTTGCTGTTCACACCAGCTCCATTCCAGCATGTGACAGGAGGTGAACCTGCTCACGGGAGCTCCTAAGAAATCTGCCTCCTGAACAGCTGCACCCCTGTAGTTTTTCTTTTTCTTCTTCTTTTATTTTAAACTCTGGTGCTCCCTGGCTTGTAAAGGTGGAAAGAGGCCTTGGGCTGGCATCAGGGTCAGAAAGTAAAGGCACTAGCTCTGCTTCAGACTTCCAAGGAGAATTGTTACCCTGTGGGGTAGCCTTGGCTGACACAGGGCTGAGCTGGAGCACCACGGCATAGCCTGAGCCGCACCATGGTGTGTGTGGGGGCTTTCCTTCTCAGAAGGCTCAGAGCTCAGGGTGGGGCGGAGGGTTGGAACCCTTCTTGGGAAGGTTGGCTGTGTGAAACTTTCGAAACAGGAAACCAAAAGAGCCGATTGGCCACCTAATGATAAGCAGGAAGGAATCCATCCAACTGCCAAAAGTGTGGTGTGGCGGGAAGAACCGTTGCTTTGGTGTTACTGGCCAGGCCGGCTGTCCTTCTGGCCATGGATTCAGGCAGCGGTCTGGTTTGGAATCCAACGGAGTCCAGATGCTCACAAGTTTGTGCAAATGACAAAATGCAAAAGACTGAGGAGGGGGGAAAAAAAGAACAGGTGTAAGATGTCCCCTCTCCAAGTTCCCGTGACAAGACAATGACAAGAATCCTCTCTTAAGGGGGACACGACTGGTGAGAAGTGGATATTAGGCAAGGCAGGATGGCCATGTTGCTGTTTTTCTGTGGATCTGAGCTTGCTCAGGGCCGACCCTGGTCTGCCTTATGCCAGGGACACGGGAAGAACTCATCATGCACGAGGAAACATGACGGCCTTCAGCTTTTGTCAATGGAGAGGTCTGCAAGGGACCTGGAGTGCCATGGTGGGATCAGCACAAACAGAAGGGGAACAAGGATTTACACTCTGATGCATTGGACGTTGGCTTGGCTCTATTCTTTTTCGGGTATTGCTTCTTGAACAGTAGAAGGTGATGCTTCTGTCCCTAAAAACAACAACAACAACAACAACAAATCACAGGGAACCTCATGTATACATGAACACATGCAGCAGACTGTGGGCACATAAGCTTCTCAAGCTCATGACTGCCATACAGCGGTGGCATTAACTATGTCCAAGAATAGGGATCATGGTGATGGATATATGCTTAGTTACTAGGGTTTGTCAAATTCTTATAAGCAACAACAATCTTGCCTGTGATGGACTGAACCACTTTGGACATGCAAGAAGCTGTATACAGCAGCAGGTCTCTGGGCTGGGACAAAAGACAGCTCTCCAGAGTCAGTCCCCTCTTTCCCAGTTAGGTTCAGGAATCAGGGTTCATTGAAATATTCTAGTCGCGTGGTCTACTGCTGATGGAAGAATCCAAGGGCAAGCGTCCCAAAACCCAGCGATATCCCTAGCTAAGCCAGCCTCCCCCTACTCCCTATACGCTTTCTTTTCTAGCCATCTGTAGACCAGGCTGGCCTGGAACTCAGAGATCCACCTGCCTCTGTTCTTAAAAACTGTGTGTGTGTGTGTTTGTGTGTGTGTGTGTGTGTGTGTGTGTGTGTGTGTGTGTGTGTGTATTGGTGTTTTGACTGCATGTATAGTCTGTGTGAGGGGGATCCCTGAAACAGGTGTTACGGACAGTTGTGAGCTGCCCTGTGGTTGCTGGGAATTGAATTCAGGTCCTCTGAAAGAGCAGACAGTGCTCTTGGCTCTTGACTGCTGAGCCATCTCTCGTTTCCTTAGCCTTTTTTTTACTTTCCATTTTTAAAAGAGTCTTAAGTTGCCTACATTGGCCTTGAATTCATTTTGTGGAATGAAGATGGCCTCAAACCTTCAATTTTTTTTTTTTTTTTTTTTGGTCTCAGACTCCAGGATAGTTGGGAATACAGGCAGGTGCCACCAGACTAAGCTTGGGGGTGTGTCTGAGTATTTTTACATTCCATTCATCCTCTTAAGTCTGTTCACTTTTGGGCATTGTGGCCTTTAAAAAATTATTATTACTTTTTTAATGTGTGCATGTGCATTGGAGGTGGTGGTTCAGTGTTAAGAGCCCCAGAACCCACAAGACGGAACTGTGCTCACACCCAGAAAATAAAAATAAATCTTTAAAACAAAAACAAAAAACTACCCCAAAAACAAAAAGACAAGAGGACACTGCAGTGACACTGGTCAGTTTCCTGATCAGCTTAGAGGTTTTTATAACATTGTTTGTTTGACTATGTAGCTGAGGGTGGCCTCAAATTCCCAACCTTCTTGCCTCCATCTCCCAAGCACTCGGCTCAGAAGTATGCAACACCCACATTACCGAGGAGGCTTTGAAGAGCAACAACAAAAGCTTTTTAATTCTCCATGACGCAGACCCCGGCTTTAGGCTTACAGGCTATTTAGGAATGGAAAGAGGAGAGAAAGGGCAGGCCAGAGGGTCCTGCTCTGTTTCGGGAAGGCCCATCCCTACTACGTCACGGTCAGTAAACACCCACGGTGGGCTTACCTTCTTCCCAGCCCTCGGCGACGCCGGCCAGCTCGTAGTGTTTCTTCCGGAGCTCTCCCAGCTTCTGCCGCTCCTTCTGAAGGTCGTTTTCCAGCTCTAGCACCCTAACCTGTTAGCAAAGGGAGTGAGAGGTTGGGGATTGAAGCCAGTGTCAAACTCATGCTGAATGTTCTACCAATGAGCTGTGTTCCCACCACTGTATCTCTCGGTCTCTGTTTCTCTTTTCAAGTGTTTGTGTGTGAGGTTCGATCTAGGGCCTCGTGGACGATAGGCAAGTGGCACGCTCCAGCCCCTCACCGGGGATTCTAGGCAGGTGCTCTAAGACCAAATGACATGGAGCCCTTGTAATGGTCCTTTGAACTTCTCTGGGACTTGTCTTCTTTAGATTTAACCAGGTCTCTCTGTGTCTCAGATTCCCTCTTCCATCATGTCCATCCCATTTCCATAGCTTATTTAAATGTCACTTTACTGACCGATCTATCTCCCCAGCTTGAGACAGCCTTTTACATCACAACCCAGCTCCTAGTTTAATTCCCCTTTTAGACCGGGTTACATGAGCCAGACTAGCCCAGGAACCAGGCTCGTTCCTCCACCACCGCAGTGCCAGGATTGCAGATACACAGTGCAGCATTTAGCCTTCTCTACCCTTTTCCCTTTTAACTTTTGTTTATATGAGGGAGGCATATGCAAGTGAGTGCCGGTACCCACAGAGGCCGCAAGGTGCTGGTTCCCCAAGAACTGGAGTCGCAGGTTGTTGCGACAAGTTCTCGCAGCTGCTGGGTCAGCGCTGCCATTCTTTTTAACAGGGTCTTGTTATGTAGCACACACTGGCCTCAAACTCACAGCAGTCCTCCTGCCTCAGCTTCCCAAGTGCTGGGATTATTACATGCATGCCCACACCAGGCTTCACTTTCCCCCAGTTATTCCGTCTCTCTGGCTTCTCCCCTTGGGAACAACACTTGAGGCTGATGTGCGGGCAGGGGAGACAGCCAGCCTTAGACGTGGCCATGGTTTTCTCACCTGGGAATCCATCTCCTGGCGCTTGATCTGGGTCAGTGTCATGCTTGAGAAGTCCATACTATCTGCAGGGATGGATGGAGGAAGAGCCAGTCAAATGATGTCAACTGCGAGGACAATGGCAATCCCCCACCCCCACCACTGCAACGCCTGCCATGCCCTTTGCCACCATAATGGTCCCAAGCTGAACTGTCCCTACAGGCTCCTCTGTGGAGCATTTGTTCCTCAGCTGTTGGTGATATTTTGGGAGGAAGTAAAATGTTTAGTAGGTTGGGCCCGGCTGGGAGAAGGAGGTCCCTAGAGGCATGCCTTTTTGTGTGTGCACATTAGCATGTATACAAGGGCACATCATGTATGTGTGTGAGGTCAAAGTCATCTTTAAGGTGTTGTCCTTAGGGGCTGACCACTGTACTTTCGTTCATTAATTTGCTTATATTCTCCTCCACCCTGTTTTGTGAACCAGGGTCTGTCATAGACCTGGAGCTCACCAAGCTGGCTAGGCTGGCCGGTCAGCGAGCTCCAGGGACCCCCCGTGCCCCCCTCCCTGCACGGAGATTACAGCAACGCTCCACCACCATGCCCGGCTTTTTTATGTGGGTTGGCTTCTAGGGGTCAACTCAGGTCCTTGTGTTTGCATAGCAACCACTCTACTGACTGAGCAATCTCTCCAGCCTGAGACAAGCCCATTAAGGTTACAGCCCAGTCCGTAGTTCCGGCTGCCCATTGGCCAACTATAATGTGAGCAAGCTCCGCTTTACCTCACACTCTGGCTGCCAAAGTGTTTTGCTTGGGCTCATGAGCCAAGCAACCATGAATAAAACCCTCTGAAAGTGTGAGCCAAAATAGCCCCCCCCCCCCCACAGCCTTAAGTTTCTTTCAGGATTATATTCACAGGGATGCACGAGTCACTCATACACAAACACACATGTGAATGCCCAGAGGACAGAAATGAAGGAAGGCTGGGATTACAGGATGTGAGGGCTAGTTTATTACTTTTTTTTTTTTTTTTTTGAAACAGCTAAGCATGATAGTGGATGCCTCTAATCCTAACACCCAGGAGACATAGGCAGGCAGATCTCTGTGAGTTCCAGGCCAGCCACTATATACTGAGCCCCCACCTAAAATAAATAAATAAACTTAAAAAACAAAACAAAACAAAAAAAACCCAAAAGCACAAACCCCCAAAACAACAACAATTATCTATGTATATTTAGAGGACAACACAGTGGTCTTCCCAGTGACCATACAGGTCCAGGAGATTGAACTTGGATGTCAGCCTTGGTGACAAGCATTCTTCCCAGCGTGAGGGATCACCTGCAGCATCCCCATGGGAACAGGCCTCGGGGGCATGCTTGTGGAGGGGCTTCCAGACTCGGTTAACTGAGGTATAAAAACCTACCCTGGATATGTGTTTGGTCCTCAAATGAATTAATAAGCAGAAAGTGGAAACTAGGTGTGATCGCTCATGACCCTGGCAGTCTGGGAGCAAGAGTAGGAGGAGCTCTATGAGACTGAGGGCAGCCTGAATACATAGTGTGTTCCAAGGCAGCCGGGGCTACACAGTGAGACCCCATTTCAGAAAAAGACAGACAGACGAAAAGAGCAAGAGCGAGTAAGAGAGAGACAGAGAGAGGGGTCGAGCTGAGCACCAGCATTCACCTGCCCTCTGCTTCCTGACTGTGGTTGCCATGTGACCGGTCGCCTCACGCCCCTGCTGCCAGGACTTCCCAACACCATGAACTGTACCTTCAAACCATGAGCCAAAATAAATTTAATTTCTTTTTTGGTTGTTGTAGTTTGTTTGCTGGTTATTTTTTTGTTTTGTTTTGTTTTGTTTTTTGGGACAGGGTTTCTCTGTGTATCCCTGGCTCTCTTGGAACTTACTCTGTAGACCAGGCTGGCTTGAACTCAGAGACCTGCCTGCCTCTGCCTCCCAAGCACTAGGAGTAAGTGTGTGACAGAACCACCTGGCTAACTTTTTTTTTGTTAGTGCCAGCGTGTACATACAGGTGCCATGCTATGTGAGTAAAGGCCAAAGAGAGTGAGTACACTCATGTTCCATCATGTGGGTACTGGGCTTTGAACTCCCGTCATCAGACTTGGCAGCAGTTACCTTTATTCTTTGAGCCAGCTACCAGCCCAAATCCTTCCTTTTAGAAAGGTGCTTTTAGGGGCCAGGTGTGGTGGTACACATCTTTAATCCCAGAATTCAGGAGGCAGAGGCAGACTGATCTCTCTGAGTTGGAGGCCAGTATAGGCTACAAAGAGAATTCCAAAACAGCCAGGGTTCTGCTACACAGAGACACCTTGTCTCAAAAAATGGGGTGGGGGGTATGGGTGGGGGAGGGAGAAAGAGAGCTGCTTTTAGATCTTTGGTCTGCTCACAAACATGAGAAAATTAACTAATTCACAGGTAACCGGGGTCTGATTCTCTGGGGATAACTAGACTTGTAGAGAATTTTATCTGATCTCAGAGAAGCAGTGTAAGGAAAAATCTACTTAATAGCCTGGCGCTGTGGGAATATAAAATCACAGTTTTATGACATCCTGCCTTAGGAGATCAGACAGGATGTAAAAAGACCAAAAGAACAACTGGCTTCGCACACGCCAGAGAAGCACTCTACTAACTGAGCGACGCCCCTAGCTGCCTATATCCTTCCTATATCCTTGTAGAGTGTGTCTACAAAGGGCAGTGTGAGGTGGTACATGCCTTCAACTCCTGTACTCAGAAGGCAGAGGCAGGTGGATCTCTGAGTTCAAGGCCAGCCTGGCCTACATAGTGAGGTCCTATCTCAGAGAGACAAAGAGACAGACAGACACACACACAGATAGAAAGAGAGCAAGAGAATCAATATTGGAAGAGACTTATACATATCAGTATACACACCTGCACGCACAACACATATTCAAAATGGAAAATAAAATAAAAATAAAAAACAGAACTAAATTGAGATCATGGAGAAAGAGATGTAGACTGTGAAGGCTACCTGTCTCCTCAATCTGAGATTTGCCGGAAATGGTAGAGGCCACCACAGCGGCTGTGGCCTGGTTCACTCCCCGAGAGGCCTGCTGCAGCTGGGTCAGATTGAGGCTGTCCTTGTTAGCTTTCACCTGCCGGGACAGACGACAATGGTGTTCACACTACATCAGAAGCAGCAAGCATAGGACTGAAGAGCTGGCCTGATGTGCTCAGGAGAGTGAATGCTGTCACCAGTCGGCCTCCCAAAGTCACTGTTGCCTGTGGGACCAGCCCCTGACATGTCTAGAGTAAAAGTGACCCCTGGCATATAGGTTGGATTAGCCTACACTCTGGCTTGCATAGTTATCTGCATGAACTCTTCCATGTGTAGGAAAAAAGAACTTGGAATCCTAAGAAATAAGGGAGGGATAAAGAATACTTCAGGGGGTTCCAGCTCACTGCTGGGCTTGAGGATTAAATGGGGCAGTGGTTCATGTTCAGAGACAAAGAAGGGACAGATTAGTGGTTATATAGACTCTAAAGGCCAAGTCAGGTGACCTATAGACCGTGCCAAGCAGCTCCACAGTAGCCTTGGCTGGCCTGGAGCTTGCTATATAAGCCAGGTTGGCCTCAAACAGATCCTTCTTTTCTTGTATTTTATTTTTTTGAGACAGGGTCTCACTATGTAGCCCTGGGTGTACTGAACTCACCGAGACCTGCCTGTCTCTGCTCTCTGAGTGTGGTGATTAGAGCTTGCGTCTCCATCACCACACCTGGGGAACAGATGCTTTTTTCATCTTTGGATACTAGGGACATAACCAGGGCTGTGTGCTTGCTAGGAAGGTGCTCCAGCACTGAGCCACATCACTGGGGGGATTCTAGGCAGGTGTTCTACCATTGACCATGGCCCCTGACCCTTACCAGCAGATCTGAGGCAATTACTCTGACACTAAACTGTAACATCAGACAATTTAAAATTACTTTTTATTATTTATGCAGTGCTTGTGTGTAGGTGTGCATGTCAGGGTGTGCATGTGGAAGTCAGAGAGAGAACAACTCTTGGGAGTCATTTGATTCTAGCATGTAGGTCCCAGGGATCAAACTCAGATCATCAGCTTTGGTAGCAAGTGCCTTTCCCCGGCTGAGCCATCTCACTGATCCCTGTTTAAATTTTTTATTAGGAGCCAAAGTCTTATTAGGTTGGCCCTAATTCACTTTAAGCCCAGGCTAGACTTTAACTTTTAATTCTCCTGCCTCATCTTCCAAAGTAGCTGGGATGACAGGCCATGTCATCTGTTTCACCTGAATGCTCCTTGAATGATGGCAATAATACAAGGATGACATGCCTGGGACCCTCAAAAGCTACCTAACGATAGTGACAGGAACACTAAGGCATGCATGTGATGAGCTGGGAGGAGCTCCTTGTTGGCATATATTAGGGTTTGTTTGTTTGTTTGTTTCAGACATTTTTTTCTCTGCATAGTTCTGGTTGACCTTGAACTCAGAGATCTGCCTACCTCAGTCTCCTGAGAGCTGGGATTAAAGGCATGCTCCATCATCATCTGGCATATATCAGGCTTTTAAAAGAGGGTGCTATGGAACCCTTGAGAGGCAGAATATTTATTCGGGACGCCACCAAGCAGGACTATGGATTATCACCTGTCCCTGAGGTCGCTTCCATGGCTCAAGTCCTCTTTAACTCAGAAAGGTCTTACAGTGTGCTGGAGTGTCCAGTACCAGCTGGTCCTACCTTGGATCCAGCCACAAGCTGTGCTGTGCTGGCAGCAATCTCATGTGAGCATACCATCAGTTCCTCAAACTTCCCTTTGCCTTGGACCACAAGATCAGCAGCATCCCTGAGAACCAAGAATCATGAAGGATGAAGTTACAGAGAGCATAAACTATCATGACCCCACTAACCCCTCAGTCACTGGCTACACAGAAAAGGCAGCTTACATACCTGCCTACAGCTTATTTTTTAAGATATTGTTTTTTAAGACAAGTTCTCACTATGTAGCTCTGGCTGTCCTGGAACTCATTCTGTAGACCAGGCTGGCCTGGAACAGAGAGCTCCACCTGCCTCTGCCTCACTAGTGCTGAGATTAAAGGCATGCACCACTATGCCTGGCTGAGACACTGTGTCTTAATGAGACTTGGAGCTGACAGATTAGGCCTAGATTGGCTAGCTAGTGAGTTCCAGGAAGGACTTCTTGGGCCAGGCATGGTGTCACACATCTTTGATCTAGGACTTCTTTGGCCGGCATGGTGTCACACAGCTTTGATCCAAGCAGTTGGGAGACAGAGGCTAGTGGATCTCTATGAGTAAGCCAGCCTGGTTTACATAATGAGTTCCAGGCTAGTCAGGGCTACACAGAGAGACTCTGTCTTAAAAACCGAACAGACCCAACACCAACAAAAGAAACTTTTTGAAATGATTGGGTCTTGAACCAAGGGGCAAACACAAGCTCATCAAATGATCTACCACTGATCTACCTCAGTGGCACTGTAAATTCTGTTTTTACACTAGCCCAGGGTGGCCTCTAACTTGTTATACTTTCGACTGAGCCCCTTAAGTGCTGGGACTACAGGTGGGTGGGTACCGCCATGCCTGGCTATGAGAATGGTGCTTTTTTCTCTCTCAGCAACTGTCTGGGGTGGATCCATGGGATGGCGAAGGGGGCGTGCGGCACCTTGGAGCCAGACACTTACACCATGATGGTTGCTCCCCAACCAACAGCTTTGGAGGCAGATATAAGCCCTTCTGTCCACCGGGAGTTCTTCGCGTAAAATTCTTTAGGGGATGCAGTGCCCTATAGAATCAAAACATAAAAGAGCTTAATTGTTTTTATTTGATTTGATTTTGAGACAGGGTTTCTGTGTATCCCTGGCTGTCTTGGAGCACACTCTGTGGACCAGGTTGGCCTTGAACTCAGAGATCTGCCTGTCTCTGCCTCCTGAGAGCTGGGATTAAAGATGTGCACCACCATGCCCAGACTAATTTTAATTTTTTAACATATTTCACATGAGTGTTTTGCCTGCATGTATATGTACCGTATGTATGCAAAGGCAGGAAGAGGGGGTCAGATTCCTGGATCTAGAGTTACAGATGATTGTGAGCCTCCACACGGGTGCTGGGAACTGAACCCCGGTCCTCTACAAGAACAACAGTGCTCTCAACCAATGGACCACCTCTCCAGACTGCATTATTTGTTGCTATTTCCCCAATTTTTGGTCTTCCTGCCTTAGCCTCCCAAGTGTACCACCATACCGCAATTTTTGAAAAAAATTACATTTATTGAGGGGGGTCCCTGAAGGTGTCAGACAGGAAAGTGAACCATATGAAGAGATGAGAATAAAAGCCCAGTGCTGACTGACCTTGTCAACCTGGATCAGACTTCTGGAGTCCAGTGCCAGGCGGTTCACTGTCAGCATATTTAAAACACAGTACAATTGGGGAAGAGGTTTCCAGGCAACTAAGAGTCCAGTTCCAGGTGCACAGTAAAACTTATGGCGTGGCTACATAGAAACTTCTATGTTCTTCTACAAGTACATGTGACCACGAGGGTGGGTTCTAGAGCTGAAAGGCCTAGAGTTTAGTGTGGTCTCTGACCTACAGGAGATCAGCAAGCCAGAGTCCATGTGACATCTTCCCCAAGAATGGGTAACGCTTAGGGAGGGGAGAGTCTGGGTAACTATTCTGGGGAATTTGGGTGAGGTCACCCTCCACAGATAGCAGAGAGGTCACCAGGTCATTAACAGTCAACTTCCACCTTCCTGGATGGAATGAGGTATCTCCTCCATTGAGGAGACACCCTGTATGATTAGCATTTCTGGTTCTCTCAGTGCTTCTCTGTGGGTACAAGAACCTCTATGCCCCCAACAATTTATTTATAGATTCTGCATGCACATGTGTGTGTGGGTGAACATGCCCATGCCACGTGTGAAGGTCAGAGGTTGGCTCTATCCTTCCACCTACACATGTGACTTGGAGACTGAACTCAGCTTGTCAGATGCCCCACTGAGGCAGCTCACTGGCCCAGTGCCCAGCCACTAACAGCTAAGTGTATAGAATACCTACCAAGTGCTAAGTGCCTTTACTGTCACTTCATGGATAAGAAAACTAAGGTACAAATAGGCAAAATAACAACCCTAAGGCCATGGAGATAATGAAAAGTAAAGAAGACTCATTTTTTAACTTTTAATTATGTGTTTGTGTAAGAAAGTGCAGGTGGGGCTGGCGAGATGGCTCTGCTGTTTTTTAAAAGCACTGGCTACTCTTCAAGAGGATCCAATTTCAGTCTCCAGCACCCACATGGCAGCTCACAAATGTCTATAATTCCAGTTCCAGGGGATCCAACACCTTTGTACAGACACACATGTAGGCAAAACACCAAAGCACATAAAATAAAAATAAATTATTAAGAAAGAGAGAGAGAGAAAGAGAGAAAGAAAGGAAGGAAGGAAGGAAGGAAGGAAGGAAGGAAGGAAGGAAGGAAG
>NW_026590062.1:22841615-22844085 GCF_907164565.1 Psammomys obesus | reverse complement strand
AGGAAGGAAGGAAGGAAGGAAGGAAGGAAGGAAGGAAGGAAGGAAGGGCGAGCGCAGGTGTCTGGTGACAACAGAGGCATCAGCTCTGGAGCTGGAGCTATATGGCAGTTGTGAACCTCCTGATGTGTTGGGTCAGAAGACCAGGAAGTACTCTAGACCACTGAGCCATCCCTCTAGCCCATTAAGTTCTTGCTTTAAGACAGGATCTCTATGTATGGACTAGGCTGGCCTTGGACTCACAGAGATCTGTTTGCATCTGACGCCCAATGTCAGAGATAGTCCATGCTTGGTTTTATGTACAGTTTGGGATGGAATCCATGGTTTTAGAGATGCCAGGCAGGGACTCTAACAACCAAGCTATAGCCTCAATTCATGAAGGGAGTTTTGAGAAACAGTCCAGTTCCACACCCGATGCCGAGGTCACACGTGAGATCGTTCTGCCTTAGCCTTATGAACACTGGATTATGGAAGGGGTTAAGTATCTGCAGGTCTGGAGTCTATAGGACCAGTCTTGTATGTCTGCGGAACAGTACCAGGTTTATCCCTGAGATCTACCCGCTTTCCCCAAGTCCTCAGTTGTTCCCTGAAGACCTAGACTTATAATGCTGCATTTGCACAGCAGGTCTGTGTGTGGCCTCTGGGATCCGGGGCTAGAAGCTACTGGCTGACTGCTCCCTAGAGGCAGCCATTGGAATCCTCAACTTCCCAGTGTCTGTAAATTTCCCTAGGAATGGCAAATCCACCCATGCTGCAGTACAACCCTGAGCACAGGCGAGGGGGAAGGAACTGACCCACAGCTCCACTTACCCTGCCACTCTCCACGATCTCCTTCTGGAGGTCCTTGGAGGCCACAACGAGGACCTTGATGGCTTGCATCAGGCTGGTACAGGAACCAAGGATCCTAGTGAAAAGAAAGGTTGGTAACAGACACTGAAAAGCAAGTGGAAGACTTGCTTTTTCATCCCTAAGCCAGGAAACCCTTCATAGGAGCTAGGGGCAGGAAAGGCATTGGGATGGCTAGAGGACCCCGAGGAAAGTCTTGGAGGAAAGCTGCTAATCGGCACTTCGCTGTGGGTCCTGCTTTCATGCAAGCACCTTGCTTACCTACTGCGACCACAAGGCTCACACTGACCTTTCGTTCACCTCCAACTTGACCCCCGTGTCTCCTGCTCGGGATTTACTGAGTATTTCCTGTTAAAAAGAGGCGCGGCTGGTTTTGTTTCTTTTCTTTGTGTGTATTACTGGGGATTGAACTCAGGCTTCCTCTGTGCTAGGCAGGAGCTGGGGTAAGCCCCTCATTGGGAGATTTTTCGCTAGCACTGAGCTACATTCCCACCCAAAGAAGCACAGCTCGCTAATGGATCACGAACCCCATCAACCACCCCTGACTGCCTCGAAACACTCTGGATCCAGAAAGATGTGGTGTCACAGAAGGGTGAATTGAGGTATTTCCACCTCTATCCTTGGGAGTCAGAAAAACTCGTCTGTCAGATGGTAGACAGCTGAAGCCAACTGCTCTAGCCAGGCTGATGTGCACGAAACACCAAGAACTGTGGTCAAGTGACCCCCAGATTCACAAGGCAGTTGCTCACTCACAGCACAGCAGGGAATTAGTCTTCCACCAAAGGGGCCTGATGAGTCCTTCCCAATGGGGCCCATCCAGCTTTTCCTAAGCCCTTTAACACCTACCAGGCTTCCTTGAGCATTTTATTATTACAACAATGATGGCTAGCTTTAACTGTCAACTCGACAACCTAGATTCACTCAGCAAAAGACTCTCAGTGAGAGATTGTCTACCTTGGGTTGGCTTGTGGGCACGTCTGTGGGAGGGATGTCTTATTAAATTAATGCCCATTGCGGGCGGCACCATTCCCAAATCAAGTTGCACACAAGCAGGCTAGCGGGCATGTATGAACTGACCTCTCTGCTCTCAACTGTGGTGATTTCCTGCAGTATCCGGAAACTGAAAGCAAAATTAAACCCTTCTCTCCTTAATTGCTTTTTTGTTAAGATGTTTTATTAAAGAGACAGGTATGAAACCGAATCAATGTCCAAAATATAGAACAGGATCTAAACCCTAGCTAGGTGAATATAACTCACATAGGTCATGTAATTATTATTAACCATCCTGGAAATTGAACCCTAGGAGGCCTGACGCCAAAATATTGTACCTCGGAGAAAACTATTCATCTTTTTCCATAAGGACTTTGTTTTCTTCCCCTATTGATACAGTGACATTGGGCTTTGATTTTGTCATCTTCTTCTTCCTCCTTCTTGGTTTTTCAAGACAGGGTTTCTCTGTATAGCCCTGGCTGTCCTGGGACTCACTCTGTAGATCAGGCTGGCCTTGAACTCACGGAGATACACCTGCCTCTGCCTCCTGAGTGCTGGGATTAAAAGTGAGCACTACCAGGCCTGGCCCTCTTCCTTCCTTCCTTCCTTCCTTCCTTCCTTCCTTCCTTCCTTCCTT